>NW_028270180.1:53217878-53520551 GCF_037043375.1 Chiloscyllium plagiosum
GGGGGGGAAGGTGACGGCGGGGGGGGGAAGGTGACGGCGGGGGGGGAAGGTGACGGCGGGGGGGGGGAAGGTGACGGCGGGGGGGGAAGGTGACGGCGGGGGGGGGAAGGTGACGGCGGGTGGGGGGAAGGTGACGGCGGGGGGGGGGAAGGTGACGGCGGGGGGGGAAGGTGACGGCGGGGGGGGGGAAGGTGACGGCGGGGGGGGGGAAGGTGACGGCGGGGGGGGGGAAGGTGACGGCGGGGGGGGAAGGTGACGGCGGGGGGGGGAAGGTGATGGCGGCGGGGGGGGAAGGTGACGGCGGGGGGGGAAGGTGACGGCGGGGGGGGAAGGTGACGGCGGGGGGGGAAGGTGACGGCGGGGGGGGAAGGTGACAGCGGGGGGGGGGGAGGTGATGGCGGGGGGGAAGGTGACGGCGGGCGTGGAAGGTGACGGCGGGGGCGGGGAAGGTGACGGCGGGGGGGGGGGAAGGTGACGGCGGGGGGGGGGAAGGTGACGGCGGGGGGGGGGGAGGTGATGGCGGGGGGGGAAGGTGACGGCGGGGGGGGGAAGGTGACGGCGGGGGGGGAAGGTGACGGCGGGGGGGGGGAAGGTGACGGCGGGGGGGGAAGGTGACGGCGGGGGGGGGAAGGTGACGGCGGGGGGGGGAAGGTGACGGCGGGGGGGGGGAAGGTGACGGCGGGGGGGGAAGGTGACGGCGGGGGGGGGAAGGTGACGGCGGGGGGGGGGAAGGTGACGGCGGGGGGGGGGAAGGTGACGGCGGGGGGGGAAGGTGACGGCGGGGGGGGGAAGGTGATGGCGGCGGGGGGGGAAGGTGACGGCGGGGGGGGAAGGTGACGGCGGGGGGGGAAGGTGACGGCGGGGGGGGAAGGTGACGGCGGGGGGGGAAGGTGACAGCGGGGGGGGGAGGTGACGGCGGGGGGGGAAGGTGACGGCGGGGGGGCGAAGGTGACGGCGGGGGGGGGAAGGTGACGGTGGGGGGGGGGAGAGGTGACGGCGGGGGGGGGAAGGTGACGGCGGGGGGGGGGAAGGTGACGGCGGGGGGGAGGTGACGGCGGGGGGGGGGAAGGTGACGGCGGGGGGGGAAGGTGACGGCGGGGGGGGAGGTGACGGCGGGGGGGGGGAAGTTGACGGCGGGGGGGGGAGATGACGGTGGGGGGGGGGAGGCGACGGGAGGGTAGGGGAGTGAGGACGTTAGGGCAGGAAGGGGAGGTTCGGAATGACGGGATGAAGTTCAGTGAGAGGCAGGTTTGGGAGGGATGATTTGGAGTGAGTGGAAGAGGTGACAGTGATAGGGAGGGTTGGAGTGAGTGGAGGTGGTGACAGTGATAGGGAGAGTTGGAGTGAGTGGAGGAGGTGACAGTGATAGGGAGGGATGGAGTGTTTGGAGGAGGTGACAGTGATAGGGAGGATTGGAGTGTTTGGAGGTGGTGACAGCGATAGGGAGGGATGGAGTGTTTGGAGGAGGTGACAGCGATAGGGAGGGATGGAGTGTTTGGAGGTGGTGACAGCGATAGGGAGGGATGGAGTGTTTGGAGGAGGTGACAGCGATAGGGAGGGATGGAGTGTTTGGAGGTGGTGACAGTGGTAGGGAGGGTTGGAGTGAGTGGAGGAGGTGACAGTGATAGGGAGGGATGGAGTGTTTGGAGGAGGTGACAGCGATAGGGAGGGATGGAGTGTTTGGAGGAGGTGACAGCGATAGGGAGGGTTTGAGTGTTTGGAGGTGGTGACAGTGGTAGTGAGGGTTGGAGTGACTGGAGGTGGTCACATAGAGTAGGAGGGCTGTGAAGTTCTCCCAAGGTGAAAGACATTGGGAGGGCTGTTCAGACAGAAGAGTATGAAGATGTGAGGGGCATGTCTTTTACACAGGGCTGTGGGGAGGTGGAGTGGTATGAGCAGGGAAGGGAAAAGTGTGTTTCAGAGGGAGCAAGAAGAATGAAAGCAGACAGGAGAATAGCAGGTTCTGGGTGATGTTTGTGAGGGAGGCCACAATTGCGAGTGGAATAAATTAACAGCACATACCTCAGAAACCTGCAGTGATGAAACCCTCATTTGAACATGACTAGAAGAAATAACAGTAAACTGTCACAGAGAGTTAAAACACTCATTATTAAAGATAGCGCAGGTTGGGCAATGGCAAAGAGATTGTCATGGAGGACAGGGATGAAACAGAATAATGCATGTGCATGGATTCAGATCCACAGTAAAGAGATCACACCAGGGCCTAACCAATGAACCACAGCAAAACAAGTTAACTATTGAATTATAGATGAATGCTAAAAAAAAACACCTCTGAATCAATGTTATTATACTTCAATGTAAACTCTCTGGCTGGAGCTTGTAGCTGAGAAGTTAGCACAGAACTGGCATCAGAGAAACGCTTCAGTTTTCATTAATTCCACTACTCTGTAAAATGAGATGACAAAAGAAACATGTTCAGAGACATTCAGAATAAACAAATGTATCTCTTGGCTTGACTGTTAATCATCCACCTGTTAAAGGAGTTTCCAAAATCTACCACCATCAGTTCAGGACAGGAATTTACCAAATGATTTGAAAGATCTCTATTTTAATGACAAGATTATGTTGTAGAGATGATTTATGAGATTTGATAGATGCATCCAATTTTAAGATGTTTTTCTAACCGCCAATTTTGTTCTTCCAAAGATTATTTGGATAGCAGAAGATTGGAATACAGGAAAGAGAAAATTATTAATGAACAGAATTAACCTTCTGTGTTAATCTCCTCAATGGCGGGGTTCCTACCCAGCATTCCCCGCGATGGTGAATACCCTCTATACTCACTACAGGCGAGGGCGGCGCAGCCGCAGTGCCGGGTTTGTCTCCGTGGGAAATGGGAAGAGACGCGCTTTTCCAGACGGTAAGGCTGCAGGAGCTGGACAGAGGGATTCAGACCGAGAATAAACCCTTCCAGCGAGAAGCGAGCACCTTGAAAAATAACTTGTGGGTAAATTGTTTGCATTTCCGAGGTGAACAGCCGCCATCTTGGCCGGGAATGTGGACGCATGCGCAGAGGGATACGTGACGTCACGGGGCGGGGCCTGATGGTGACTCATGCAGATGCTGAAAACCTGAGACAAGAATCATAGAGATGTACAGCCTGGATACAGAGCCTTCGGTCCAACCCGTCCATACCGACCAGATATCCCAACCCAATCCAGTCCCACCCGCCAGCGCCCGGCCCATATCTCTCCAAACCCTTCCTATTCATATACCCATCCAAATGTCTTTTAAATGTTGCAATTGTACCAGCCTCCACCACTTTCTCTGGCAGTTCATTCCATGCACGTACCACCCTCTGGGTGGAAACGTTGCCCCCCAGGTCTCTTTTATATCTTTTCCCTCTCACCCTAAAACTATGCCCTCTAGTTCTGGACTTCCCCACCCCAGGAAAAAGACTTTGTCTATTTACCCAATCCATGTCCCTCATGATTTTGTAAACCTCTATCAGGTCACCTCTCAACCTCCGATTCTCCAGGGAAAACAATCCCAGCCTGTTCAGCCTCTCTCTATAGCTCAAATCCTCCAACCCTGACAACATCCTTGGAAATCTTTTCTGAATCCTTTCAAGTTTCACAACATCTTTCCAATAGGAAGGAGACCAGAATTGTACGCAATATTCCAACAGTGGCCTAACCAATGTCCTGGACAGCTGCAACATGACCTCCCAACAACTGTACTCAATACTCTGACCAATAAAAGAAAGCATACCAAAAGCTTTTCTAACTATCCTGTCTACCTGCGACTCCACTTTCAAGGAGCTATGAACCTGCAATCCAAGTTCTCTTTATTCAACAACACTCCCTAGGACCTTATAAGTATATAAGTCCATCTAATATTTGCTTTCCCGAAATCCAGCACCTCGCAGTTATCTGAATTAAACTCCATCTACCATTTCTCAGCCCATTGGCCCATCTGGTCAAGATCCTTTTGTAATCTCAGGTAACCTTCTTTGCTGTCCACTACACCTCCAATTTTGGTGTCATCTGCAAACTTACTAACTGTACCTCTTATGCTCGCATCCAAATCAAATCAGAAAGTGTTGGAGGAAGTCAGCAGGTCTGGCAGGAATGTGAGCAGAGAAACAGAATGAACCATTCCAGTGCTGTGTGCATCTCTTTCAGAACCTATTGCCCGGGTGGTGCAGTGTCCTGGGCGATAGCTTTATAACAGCTTCACCCTCAGGTGGTCTTTGAAACAAACAGCAGTCTACTTGAATCCCTGGATTTTTCTGCAGGTGACATTTTTAACCAACCTGTTCAGACGTGTCATGTTCCACTTGTGAAGTTGGTGGGCCTTGAGAATCCAGGCCTTGTTAGTTCGAGGGGAGTTCCTCAGGGTGGAGTCTCAGGGTCAACCATCTTCAGCTGCTTTGTCAATCACTTTCCCTTCAGAAGTGGGGATGTTGGTTGATGATTGGACAATATTCAGCATCATTTTCAACTGCTCCGATACTGATGTAGCGCATATTCATATGTTCAGGTTGTAAGTTTGCTTGCTAAGCTGGTAGGTTTGTTCTCATTGAGAACAATCTTACAACCTGAATCTCAACCTGAGCTAAAAACTTTCTCAAAAACCGCATATACATATGTAGCAAGACCTGGCCAGCATCTAAAATCTGTACAAATGGTAAGTAACAGCCGTGTCACATCCGTGCCTGGCAAAGACCATCTTCAACAAGAGAAAATCCGAGTATCCCTTGTTGACATTCCACAGCAATATCATTGTTGAATCCTCCATGAGCAGCATTCCGGGGGTGTAATATTGACCAGAAACTGAACAGGACTAACCATGCAATTGATACAAGATCAGCGCAGAGGCAAAACAATCTTACAGCGCTCAACTCCCCTCCTGCCTGCCCACCTTACACGATGTAAGTCAGGTCTGTTCCAGAATCCTCTCCACGTGCCTGGTTGAATGCTGCTTCAACAACACAAGAAGCTCATCAACATGTGGGACAAAACAGCTCTCTTGATTGCCAACGACCTTCCCCATTCCCTTTCTTCACCATTGATGTACAGCAGCAGCAAAGGGGATCATCTCTTGTGTAACATCCTTCTGGATAGGGGGCTGTGCTGTCCACCAGGTGGCGAGGTACATCCCACAACAGGATTGCACCTCAGGACACACAATGTCTCAGAGATATTGGGAACAACAACCTGATTTATTCAGGAAGGTTTCTTTTTGCTTTTGATGGGGCTTTTTGCACCTTTTGATATGTTTGGGAGGAGGTACAGACTAGAGGAACAATTTATTTCTGAAATTGGATTTATTTGTTCAGAGATTTTACCCTCTATGGACCGCAATAATATTTGAAAATCATTTCACAGAGAAATAGATTGAAAGAATTGAAGATGAGTTAGTCAAATCAGACATGATATAAAGATCCAACTGAGTCACAAAATTCATTTGGACATAAGGGGAACATGTTTATCTGGTATGTCTGTAAGTAAAGGTCTCACAAAGCATTATGAGCGGTAAAGACACACACACACATACAAGAGTGTGAATGTTCCACTGAACTGACTGAAGAAATTATTTAACATTATCGAGTTAACATTCTTTAAAAATCCACAGAGAGAGAAGCCATAACTATATTGTGTTTATGGGAAAGGATTCAACAGGTTATCCAACTTGGAGATATGTGAGGAGACCAGCACCATGGAAATGTCTGGATTGTGAGAAGGATTGCAAATCCCCAGACCAGCTGGAGACTCACCGACACAGACATTCTGGGGAGAGACTGTTCCCCTGCTCTATGTGTGGGAAGGGATTTACTCTGTCATCCAGCTTCATGTAACACCAGTGGGGTCACACTGACAAGAGACCTTTCCCCTGACTGTGGGGGAAAAAAATTTTAAGATGTGTCAAGGTATTAAATTTAACATCAACCCGTTCATAAAGGTCATAATTTAACATCAATCCGTTCCCATGGGGGAGAAGGTATTCAGCTGTTCCATGTGTGGGAAGGTATTCACTTGGGGATCCAGCCTAATGTCAGACAAATGTCTTCATCATCGGGAGAGAAGCGTTGTCTGCTCTGTTTGGGAAGGAATAAACTTCCCAGTTCAGCCTAATGTCAACCGTTGAGTTGACACTGGAGAGAGACCAATCATCTGCTCTGTGTGTGAGAAGGGATTTATTAAATCAGCAAAGTTCAAATACACAAGCGTGGCCATACTAGAGAGAGAGAGACTGTACGCCTGCACTGAGTGTAGGAAGGGACACACTTCGTCATCTGTACTCAGTGAGCACCAGCACATTCACACCTTTTCCCTGTTCCTTGTGTGGGAAGGGGTTCACTCGGTTCTCCAACCTCAGCAGCTATGGCTTTGTTCACATCAATGAGAGAACATGTCAATGCTCTGACTGTGAGAAGAGCTTTATGAGTAGCAATGATTTGATGAAACACCAACAAACACATTGTGGGGAGAGGCCGTTCACCTGCACTGTGTGTAGCAAGGGATTCAGTTATTCATCCCCACATGTGACGCTCTAGTTAAGGGGAATCAGTTTAGCTGAGTTGGCTGTATTGTTAGTTTACCGAGCAGTGCGATGCGAATGGCGTGGGTTCAATTCCCGTTACCATGAAGGACTCTTCCCTTGCCTGAGGTCTGGGCCGTTTCGTCACATCACCATGAGTCGCTTCTCTCTGTAATGAAGAGAGCAGCCCCTGTGGTCTGGGAAGACTATGGTGACACACACATTCCAGTGGGGTAACGTGACTGTATTCTGTTGTTATTGCATCCAGAACTGGACTGTGTTTATTCGGTCAGCAATAGTTTACTTCATTGGATGTGAATTATCTCTTTAATTGAACTGGTGTGTAATTGTTCAGGTATTAATCACATCAAAAACACAGTTTTTACCCACTGATTTCTCTCCGGTGGGATGTGACCGATCGATATCCATTTCCTGCCCTGTTCTTGGGTCTTTTATTCATTGCAAAGGTATTTATAAATGTATTTTCACACATTCAGGATTTCTGAATGTGCTTCATAGCAAGTCTTTGTGAGGTGTAGTCACTGTTGTGGGAGATATAGCAGCTGTATATCTCTAAGGCTCTATTTAGGGTCCGCTTCCCTGCACCAACTCTTCCATTTACCAATCCCGCACAAATCCGGGAACTGCACCAACTCTCTCATTTAGTGTTATAATGCCCCAGGTCTCCCAGTTAGAATTTAATGGCACCTGCATAAATTCTCCAGTTGTTGTTGCCCTGCATCAATTCCTTCCATTTAGTTGTTCCCTGACAAACATCTTCAACGTACGGGTGACCTGCAGATTTGTTTTTCATTCAGTGATGCAGTGACCTGAATCTCCAATTTACCAATACTTGCAACATTTCTTCTTTTTATTGAATCCCTGGCCCCTATTCCCCAATTTAGACATGCTCTGCTCCAATTTTCCAATATATTAGCACTCCCACCAATTTTCTAATGTAATGGCACTGTGCAACAGATCTCCCAAATATTGTTTCCACCAAATCTCCCAGTTACCATGTCCCTGTACTAATTCTTCCATTTACTGATACCTTAGCTCGATTCTACCATTTAAGGGTGCGCTACTGTAAGCTCCCATTCACTGTTGCCATGCACCAATTCTCTAATTTAGCTCCACTGTGCATCAGGTCTCTCATTTCCTGTTGGCCCGCACCAATTCTCCAATTCAGTGTTGCTGAGCACCATTTCCCCCAATTACTGACGTCCTGAACAAGTTCTCCATTTTGTGTTGCCTTACTCCAATTCTCATACTGACTGATGCCCTCGCCCAATTTAGGGGTGCCCTACTCTAAATTTCCACATGGTAATGTCCTGCCCCAATTCTCCCATTTAGTGCAACACAGCATAACCCGCCCATTTAGTGCTGAACTGCACTAATTCACTCATTATCTGATGTCCTGCTGCCCTAAAATTCTCACATTTCGGTATGCCCTTTCCCAATTTTTCCATTTCGTAGTTTCTTGCAATGATTCACCAATTTAGTGGTGAGCTGCCAGAATTCTTAAATTTAGGCATGGACAAGTTGGACTGAAGGGTCTGTTTCCGTGCTGGACATCTCTAAGGCTGTAATTAGTGCTCCGCTTCCCTGCACCAATTCTCCCATTTACCAATCCTGCACTAATTCGGGAATTTCACCAACTCACCCATTGAGGTTATCCTGCCCCAGTCCTCACACTTAGAATTTAATGGCACCTGCATGAATTCTCCAATTATTGTTGCCCTGCATCAGTTCCTTCCATTTAGTTGATCCCTGATACACATCTTCAACGTACGGGTGCCCTGCTGAATTGTTTTCATTCAGTGATGCACTGAACTGAATCTCCAATTTACCGATGCTTGCAACATTTCTTCTTTTTATTGATTCCCTGCACCTATTCCCCAACTTAGACATGCTCTGCTCCAATTTTCCAATATATTGGCACTCCCACCAATTTTCTAATGTAACGACACTATGCAGCAGATCTCCTATTTATTGTTTCCACCAAACCCATTTACTCATATCCCTGTACTAATTCTTCCATTTACTGATGCCCGAGCCCGATTTATCATTTAAGGGTGCGCTAATCTAATTCTCCCATTTACTGTTGCCATGCACCAATTCTCTAATTTAGCTCCATTGTGCACCAGCTCTCTCATTTACTGATGGCCCGCACCAATTCTACAATTCAGTGTTGCTTACCACCATTTCCCCCAATTACTGACGCCCTGAACAAGTTCTCCATTCAGTGTTGCCTTACACCAATCCCCATATTGACTGATGCCCTCGCCCAAGTTAGAGGTGCCCTACTCTCATTCCTGCATCAAGTATTGTCCTGTCCCAATTCTCCCATTTAGTCCTACACTGCACCAATTCTCCCATTTGGTGCTAACTGCACCAATTTGCCATTATCGGGTGCCCCGTTCCAAATTCTCTGATTTCGATAACCCCGTGCCCAATTCTCCCATTTAGTAGTTCCTTGGAATGTTTCTCCAATTTCCTGGAGCACTGCCAGAATTCTAAAATTGAGTTAAAAACAAGTTGGACTGAAGGGTCTGTTTCCATGTTGTACATCTCTATGATTGTATGACTCTATTTATGGCTCCGCTGCTCTGCACCATTTCTCCCATTTACCCATCCTGCACAAATCCTGAAACTGCACCCACTCTCCCATTGAGTATTATCCTGCTCAATTTAAAGGCACCTGCATGAATTCTCCAATTATTGATGCCCTGCATCAATTCCTTCCATTTAATTGTTCCCTGATACACATCTTCCACGTACGGGTGCCCTGCTGAATTGTTTAAATTTAGTGACGCACTGAAGTGAATCCCCAATTTACTGATGCTTGTAACATTTCTTTTTGTTGATGCCCTGCCCCTATTCCCCAATTTAGACATGCTCTGCTCCAATCTTCTAATATATGAATATTATATTAGAATATTCACCAGTTTTCCAATGTAATGGCTCTGTGCACCGAATCTCCCATTTATTGATTCCCACCAAATCTCCCATTTACTCATACCCCTGTACTAATTCTTCCATTTATTGATGCCCGAGCCTGATTCTACCATTTATAGGTGCCATTTATGGCGGCACGGCGGCACAGTGGTTAGCACTGCTGCCTCACAGCGCCGGAGACCGGCTTCAATTCTCGCCTCGGGCAACTGTCTGTGTGGAGTTTGCACATTCTCCCCGTGTCTGCGTGGGTTTCCTCCGGTTTCCTCCCACAGACCAAAGATGGGCAGGTTAGGTGAATTGGCCATGCTAAATTGCCGATAATGTTCGGTGAAGGGGTAAATGTAGGGGAATTGGTCTGGGTGGGTTGCTCTTTGGAGGGTCGGTGTGGACTTGTTGGGCCAAACGACTTGTTTCTACACTGTAAGGAATCTAATCATACCCTCATTCTCCCATTTCCTGTTGCCATGAACCCATTCTCTAATTTAACTCCACTGTGCACCAGGTCTTCCATTCAGTATTTCCCTGCAACAATTCTCCCATTTAGTAGACCGCTGTCAGAATTCTCTAATCTTGGGACCCCTACATCATATCTCCAAATTACCGATCTTGCACATATCTTCCAGTGAGTAGTGAACAGCAGCAACTCCCCCATTTTATGGTACACTGTATTGAATCTCGACCACTCGTCCTTTGCAACATTTGTCCTATTTACTGATTCACTGCCCGTGTTCTCCCATTTGCTCCAATTCTCGAAGTTATCAGCACCCTGCACCAGGTCTCTCATTTACTGATACCCCACACCAATTCTCCAATTCAGTGTTGCTTCGCACCATTTCCCCCAATTACTGATGTCCTGAACAAGTTTTCCATTCAGTTTCCTGAAGAAGGGCTTATGCCCGAAACGTCGATTCTCCTGTTCCTTGGATGCTGCCTGACCTGCTGCGCTTTTCTAGCAACACATTTTCAGCTCCATTCAGTGTTGTCTTACACCAATCCCCATACTGACAGATGCCCTCGCCCAATTTAGGGGTGCCCTACTCTAAATCTCCCAAAAGGTATTGTCCTGCCCCAATTCTCCCATTTAGTGCAACTCAGCATAACCCACCCATTTAGTGCTAAATTGCACTAATTCTCCCATTATCTGATGCCCTGTTGCAAATTCTCACACATTTCCATAAGCCCTTTCCCAATTTTTCCATTTATTAGTTTCTTGAAATGATTCTCCAATTTAGTGTAGAGTTTACAGAATTCTTAAATTTAGGCGTGAACAAGTTGGTCTGAAGGGTCTGTTTCCGTGCTGTACATCTCTAAGGGTGTAATTAGTGCTCCGCTTCCCTGCACCAATTCTCCCATTTACCAATCCTGCACTAATTCGGGAATTTCACCAACTCACCCATTGAGGTTATCCTGCACCAGTCCTCCCACTTAGAATTTAATGGCACTGACATGAACTCTCCAATTATTGTTGCCCTGAATCAATGCCTCCCATTTAGTTGTTCCCTGATACACATCTTCCACGTACAGATGCCCTGCTGATTATTTTTTGTTTCCATTTAGTGATGCACTGAACTGAATCTCCAATTTACCGAACCTTGCAACATTTCTTCTTTTTATTGATTCCCTGCCCCCTCTTCCCCAATTTAGACATGCTCTGCTCCAATTTTCTGATATTAACACTCCCACCAGTTTTCCAAAGTAATGGCACTGTACACCAAATCTCCCATTTATTGATTCTCGCCAAATCACCCATTTACTCATCCCCCTGTCCTAACTCTTCCATTTACAGATGCCCGAGCCCGATTTACCATTTAATGGTGCGCTACTCTAATTCTCCCATTTACTGGTGCCATGCACCCATTTTGTATTTTAGCTCCACTGTGCACCAGGTCTTCCATTTTTTATTCCTCTCCAACACTTCTCTAATTTACTAGTCTGCCGCCAGAATTCTCTAATCTTTGCGATCCCTGCATCATATCTACAAATTATCGGTCCTACATATATCCTCCCTTTAGTGGTGATCTGCACCAATGCTCCCATTTCGTGGTACACTGAATTGAATCTGCAACATTTGCCCTATTTACTGATTCACTGCCCGTGTCCTCTCATTTGCTCGAATTCTCGAAGTTATCAGCACCCTGCACCAGGTCTTCATTTACCGATACCCCACACCAATTCTCCAAATCAGTGTTGGTTAGCACCATTTTCCCCCAATTACTGATGTCCTGAACAAGTTCCCCTCACAGTGTTGCCTTACACCAATCCTCATACTGACTGACCCCCTCGCCCAATTTAGGGGTGTCCAACTCTAAATCTCCCATCAAGTATTGTCCTGCCCGAATTTTCCCATTTAGTGTTACACTGCACCAATTCTCCCATTATTTGATGCCCTGTTACATTTCTCACATTTCGATAAGCCCTTGCCCAATTCTCCCATTAAGTAGTTCCTTGCAATGGTTCTCCAATTTAGTGGAGCACTGCCAGAATTCTTAAATTGTGGCATGGGCAAGTTAGACCGAAGGATCTGTTTCTGTGTTGGAAACCTCTCTGATTGCATGACTTTATTTATGGCTATTTCTCCCATTTTCCAATCCTGCACAAATCTTAGAACTGCACCAACTCTCCCATTGAGTGTTATCCCGCCCCAGTTCTCCCACTTCGAATTTAATGGCACCTGCATGAATTCTTCAATTAATGGTGCCCTGCATTTTTTTTCATTTAGTGATGCACTGAACTGAATCTCCAATTAACTGATGCTTGCAACATTTCTTCTTTTTATTGAAGGGAGAAGACAGAGGGTGGTGGGGGAGGGTTGCTTTTCAGACTGGAGGCCTGTGACCAGCGGTGTGCCACAAGGATCGGTGCTGGGTCCACTGTTGTTTTGTCATTTATATAAATGATTTGGATGTGACCACAGGACGAATGGTTAGTATGTTTGCAGATGACAGTAAAATTGGAGGTGTCGAGGACAGTGAAGATGGTTACCTCAGAGGGCAACGGGATCTTGATCAGATGGGCCAATGGGCTGAGGGGTGGCAGATGGAGATTAATTTGAGGTGCTGCATTTTGGAAAGGCAAAAGAGAGTAGGATATACTTAATGGCAAAGTCTTAGGGAAGTTGCGAAACAAATAGACCTGGAGTGCAGCTTCATACATCGTTGAAGATGTACTGACATTTCGTTAGGAGAGTGAAGAAGGCTTTTGGAATTTTTTGTCTTTATTGCTCAGTTAATTGTTTAAAGTGGGGGTTGGGAGGTCATGTTGCGGTATTGGTTCGGCCACTTTTGGTATATAATGTGCAATTCTGGACTCCCTCCTGTAAGAATGGTGTTGTGAAACTTTAAAGGGTTCAGAAAAGATTTACAAGGATGTTGCCAAGGTTGGAGGGTTTGTGCTGGAGGGTAAGACTGTATAGGTTGGGGCAATTATCCCTGGAGCATCAGTGGCTGAGGGGTAACCTCATAGAGGTTCACAAAATCATGACGGGCCTCAATAGGGTAAAAAGGCAAGGTGATTTCCCTGTGGTGGGGGAGTCCAGAAGCAGATGGCATGTGTTAAAGTTGAGATGGGAAACATATAAGGGACCGAAGGGGAACATTTTTCACGCAGAGGGCACTGTGTTCATGAGCTGCCAGAGGAAGTAGTGGAGGCTGGTACAATTATAACATTTAAAAGGCATCTGGGTGGGTGTAGGAATCAAAAAGGGTTCAGAGGAACATGGGCCAAATTCTGACAAATAGGATGAGATTTACATCGGACATCAGTTCAGCATGGATGTGTTGGACTGAATGATTTGTTTCTGAGCTTATATTGCTCTGAGTGGGTTGAGCTCCGGATTGTAGATTTATGAAGCAGAAAATAAAGTATGGCACAAAGTTAGACCGAGAAATCCTGCTGATCTCATCAGCTTTATACTGTTTCCCTGATCCTCTTCCTTCAATCAATGCATTTTTCCGATCCTCGTTCAGAATTCCTGGAGCTTTGTAACTGGCCTGGAACAATGTGTGGAAAGTCCTATTGCAGTCCACACGAGATACCTTTCCCACTGCCCTGCTCCCACGGCCTGCAATGCTGCAGACTGAGCAGACAACCCGAAGCACAATGATGAGCTCCTTCCGGCCCACGGCCCTCCTTCTCACTGAATGAAGACAATCACCAGAGGCAGAATCCAGCTCTTGTTGGAGCCTTGAATACCTGACTCTGTCTCACTGAGTGAAGATTGGACTCAGAAACAGAAATGAAATAAACTTCCTATCTGCATTGTGTCACTCTTTAAGTTCTCTGTGTGTCTGAGTTCAGGTCATTTGATTGGAGACTGTGGATAGTGGGGCCCCAGTGAAATGGAAAGAATGGTGGAGGAGCTCACTGAGGGACATCTCTCAAAGTGATAGTCAGAAAGATGCTATTCAGCATTGGAAGGGTTTAAGGTGAATTGATGGTTCAGAATAATGTTATACGGATGTTTGTAAAACTTTGGACCTCTGACTGTTTTGTGGCTGGAGTTTATTTTATCCTTGTATAGATTTGACACATTAACCCTCCCTCCCCACCACTACAGAAGCTGTTGGAACTGTTCAGTGTTTCCAGCGGCTTCTGTAATTATTTCAGGTTCCTGACGGGAGCAGTCTCTCACTTTTCGAACAAAACAAACCCATCCTTGTGGTGCACCCAATATTTCAATAAGAAATGGGAAGCAGCAGAGGGGAAAGCTTCCGAGATGCCGAGCAATGCTGCCCGGTTCCACACTGCAATTCACAGGAACCATCGCCAGGAAAAGCAAGGAGCAATCTGACAGATGCAGTCACTTTCCTTTTAAAACCGCTTTAGAAACCACAACACCACGATGGTCGGGAAGCAATCCCGGGTGAACTGCTTAGAAGGCAGCCATGCTCACCATTATACCGCCAGCACCCTGCTATCGCCCCAAGGAACTACTAAGTGGAAGGATTGGGCAAGGGCTTATCGAAATAAGAGACTTTGGAACGGGGCATCTGATATTGTCAAATTAGTGCAGTTAGACCCATATGGGAGAGTTTCATTTCGCAGTAAATGGGAGAATTGGTGCAGTGTCGCACTAAATGGGAGGATTGGGACAGGACAATACTTGATGCGGGAATGAGGGCATCAGTCAGTATGAGGATTGGTGTAAGGCAACACTGAATGGAGAACTTGTTCAGGACGTCAGTAATTGAGGGAAATGGTGCTCAGCAACACTGAATTGGAGAATTGTTGTGGGGTATCAGTAAATGGGAGAATTAGAGTAGCGCACCCTTAAATGGTAGAATCGGGCTCGGGCATCAGTAAATGGAAGAATTAGTACAGGGATATGAGTAAATGGGAGATTTGGTGGGAATCAATAAATGGGAGATCTGCCGTTACTTTAGAAAAATGGTGGGAGTGCCAATATATTGGAAAATTGGAGCAGAGCATGTCTAAATTGGGGAATAGGGGCCAGGGAATCAATAAAAAGAAGAAATGTTGCAAGCATCGGTAAATTGGAGATTCAGTTCAGTGCATCACTAAATGAACAAATATAATCAGCAGGGCACCCGTACGTGGAAGATGTGTATCAGGGAACAACTAAATGGAAGGAATTGATGCCGGGCAAAAATAATTGGAGAGTTCATGCAGGTGCCATTAAATTCTAAGTGGGAGGACTGGGGCAGGATAACCTCAATGGGTGATTTGGTGAAATTCCCGAATTAGTGCAGGATTGGTAAATGGGAGAATTGGTGCAGGGAAGCGGAGCACTAATTACAGCCTTAGAGATGTACAGCACGGAAACAGACCCTTCAGCCCAATCCGTCCACGCCTAAATTTAAGAATTCTGGCAGCTATCCACTAAATTGGAGAATCATTGCAAGAAACTACAAAATGGAAAAATTGGGAAAGAGCTTATCGAAATGTGAGAATTTGCAACAGGGCATCAGATAATGGTTGAATGAATGCAGTTCAGCACTGAATGGGTGAGATGTGCTGTGTTGCACTAAATGGGAGAATTGGGGCAGGGAGATTTAGAGCAGCGCACCCCTAAATTGGGCGAGAGCATCGGTCACTATGAGGATTGGTGTAAGGCAACACTAAATGGAGAACTTGTTCAGGTTATCAGTAATTGGGGCAAATAGTGCTAAGCAACACTGAATTGGAGAATTGGTGTGGGGTATCAGTAAATGAAAGACCTGGTGCAGGGTGCTAATAACTTCGAGAATTGGAGCAAATGGGAGAACACGGGCAGTGAATCAGTAAATAGGACAAATGTTGCAAAGGATTAGTGGTCCAGATTCAATATAGTGCACCACAAAATGGGGGGGTTGGTGCAGTTCACCACGAAAGGGGGGATATTTGCAGGTTGGGGATGCAGGGATTGCCAAGATTAGAGAATTCTGACAGCGGTCTACTAAATGGGAGAATTGTTGCAGGGAAATACTGAATGGAAGACCTGGTGCACAGTGGAGCTAAATCAGAGAATGGGTGCGTGGCAACAGGAAATGGGAGAATTAGAGTAGGGCACCCTTAAATGGTAGAATCGGGGTCGGGCATCAGTAAGTAGAAAAGGTAGTACAGGGGTATGAGTCAATTCGAGATTTGGTGGGAATCAAAAAATGGGAGATTCGGTGCACAGTGCCATTACATTGGAAAATTGGTGTGAGTGTCAATATATTAGAAAATTGGAGCAGAGCATGTCTAAATTGGGGAATAGGGGCCAGGGAATCAATAAAAAGAAATGTTGCCAGCATCGGTAAATTGGAGATTCAGTTCAGTGCATCACTAAATGAACAAATATAATCAGCAAGGCACCTGTACGTTGAAAATGTGTATCAGGGAAAAACTAAATGGAAGGAATTGATGCAGGGCAACAATAATTGGAGAATTCATGCAGGTGCCGTTAAATTCTAAGTGTGAGGACTGGGGCAGGATAACCTCAATGGGTGAGTTGGTGAAATTCCCGAATTAGTGCAGGATTGGTAAATGGGAGAATTGGTGCAGGGAAGGAAAGCACTAATTACAGCCTTAGAGATGTACAGCACGGAAACAGACCCTTCAGTCCAACATGTCCACGCCCAAATTTAAGAATTCTGTAAGCACGACACTAAATTGGAGAATCATTGCAATAACATACTAAATGGATAAATTTCGACAGGGTTTATCGAAATGTCAGAATTTTCAACAGGACATCAGATAATGGGTGAATTAGTGCAGTTCAGTGCTAATGTTATGTTGCAACTAAATGGGAGAATTGGGGCAGGACAATTCATTTTGGGAGATTTAGTGTAGGGCACCCCTAAATTGGGTGAGGGCATCAGTCAGTATGAGGATTGGTGTAAGGCAGCACTGAACCTGTTCAGGACATCAGTAATTGGGGGAAATGGTGCTAAGCAACACTGAATTGGAGAATTGGTGTGGGGTATCAGTAAATGAAAGACCTGGTGCAGGGTGCTGATAACTTCGAGAATTGGAGCAAATGGGAGAACACGGGCAGTGAATCAGCAAATAGGATAAATGTTGCAAAGGATTAGTGGTCCAGATTCAATATAGTGCACCACGAAATGAGGGAGTTGTTCCAGTTCACGTCTGAGGGGAGTATATGTGTTGGATCTGTAATTTGGAGATTTGATGCAGGGATCGCAAGATTAGAGAATTCTGACAGCGGTCTACAAAATGGGAGAATTGTTGCAGGGAAATATTGAATGGAAGACCTGGGGCACAGTGGAGCTAAATTAGAGAATGTGTGCATGGCACCAGGAAATGGGAGAATTAGAGTAGCGCACGCTTGAATGGTCAAATCAGGCTGGTGCATCAGTAAATGGAAGAATTATTACAGGGATATGAGTAAATGGGAGATTTTGTGGAAACGTAAATGGGAGATTCAGTGCAGATTGCCATGAGATCAGAAAATTGGTGGGAGTGCCAGCACATTTTCTATAATACAGGAGGAAGCAGTGAGGCTTCTCCAGCTCCTTTATTTTCTATAATACAGGAGGAAGCAGTGACACTGCCCCAGTTCCTTTATTTTCTATAATACAGGAGGAAGCAGTGAGGCTTCTCTAGCTCCTTTATTTTCTATAATACAGGAGGAAGCAGAGACGCTGCTCCAACTCCTTTATTTTCTATAATACAAGAGGAAGCAGAGACGCTGCTCCAGCTCCTTTATTTTCTATGATACAGGAGGAAGCAGTGACGCTGCTCCAGCTCCTTTACTTTCTATAATACAGGAGGAAGCACTGACGCTGCTCCAGCTCCTTTATTTTCTATAATACAGGAGGAAGCAGAGACTCTGCTCCAGCTCCTTTATTTTCTCTAAAAAAAGGAGGAAGCAGTGACGCTGCTCCAGCTCCTTTATTTTCTATAATACAGGAGGAAGCAGTGACGCTGCTCCAGCTCCTTTATTTTCTCTAAAAAAGGAGGAAGCAGTGACGCTGCTCCAGCTCCTTTATTTTCTAAAATACAGGAGGAAGCAGAGACGCTGCACCAGATCCTTTATTTTCTATAATACAGGAGGAAGCAGAGACGCTGCTCCAGCTCCTTTATTTTCTATAATACAGGGGGAAGCAGTGACGATGCTCCAGCTCCTTTATTTTCTGTAATACAGGAGGAAGCAGAGACGCTGCTCCAGCTCCATTATTTACTATAATACAGGAGGAAGCAGAGACGCTGCTCCAGATCCTTTATTTTCTATAATACAGGAGGAAGCAGTGACGCTGCTCCAGCTCCTTTATTTTCTATAATACAGGAGGAAGCAGTGACGCTGCTCCAGCTCCTTTATTTTCTATAATACAGGAGGAAGCAGTGACACTGCTCCAGCTCCTTTATTTTCTATAATACAGGGGGAAGCAGTGACGCTGCTCCAGCTCCTTTATTTTCTATAATACAGGAGGAATCAGTGACGCTGCTCCAGCTCCTTTATTTTCTATAATACAGGGGGAAGCAGTGACGATGCTTCAGCTCCTTTATTTTCTATAATACAGGAGGAAGCAGTGACGCTGCTCCAGCTCCTTTATTTTCTATAATACAGGAGGAAGCAGTGACACTGCTCCAGCTCCTTTATTTTCTATAATACAGGAGGAAGCAGTGACGCTGCTCCAGCTCCTTTATTTTCTATAATACAGGAGGAAGCAGTGACGCTGCTCCAGCTCCTTTATTTTCTATAATACAGGAGGAAGCAGAGACGCTGCTCCAGCTCCTTTAATTTCTATAATACAGGAGGAAGCAGTGACACTGCTCCAGCTCCTTTATTTTCTAGAATACAGGAGGAAGCAGTGACGCTGCTCCAGCTCCATTATTTAACATAATACAGGAGGAAGCAGAGACGCTGCTCCAGCTCCTTTATTTTCTCTAAAAAAGTAGGAAGCAGTGACGCTGCTCCAGCTCCTTTATTTTCTATAATACAGGAGGAAGCAGTGACCCTGCTCCAGCTCCTTTATTTTCTATAATACAGGAGGAAGCAGAGACGCTGCTCCAGCTCCTTTATTATCTCTAAAAACGGAGGAAGCAGTGACACTGCCCCAGCTCCTTTATTTTCTATAATACAGGAGGAAGCAGAGACCCTGCTCCAGCACCTTTATTTTCAATAATACAGGAGGAAGCAGTGACACTGCTCCAGCTCCTTTATTTTCGAAAATTCAGGAGGAAGCAGTGACGCTGATCCAGCTCCTTTATTTTCTATAATACAGGAGGAAGCAGAGACCCTGCTCCAGCTCCTTTATTTTCCATAATACAGGAGGAAGCAGTGACGCTGCTCCAGCTCCTTTATTTTCTATAATACAGGAGGAAGCAGTGACGCTGCTCCAGCTCCTTTATTTTCTATAATACAGGAGGAAGCAGAGACGCTGCTCCAGCTCCTTTATTTTCTATAATACAGGAGGAAGCAGTGACCCTGCTCCAGCTCCTTAATTTTCTATAATACAGGAGGAAGCAGTGACGCTGCTCCAGCTCCTTTATTTTCTATAATACTGGGGGAAGCAGTGACACTGCTCCTGGTCCTTTATTTTCTATAATACAGGAGGAAGCAGTGACGCTGCTCCAGTTCCTTTATTTTCTATAATACAGGATGAAGCAGTGACACTGCTCCAGTTCCTTTATTTTCTATAATACAGGAGGAAGCAGTGACGCTGCTCCAGTTCCTTTATTTTCTACAATACAGGAGGAAGCAGTGACGCTGCTCCAGCTCCTTTATTTTCTATAATACAGGAGGAAGCAGTGACGCTGCTCCAGCTCCTTTATTTTCTATAATACAGGAGGAAGCAGTGACGCTGCTCCAGCTCCTTTATTTTCTATAATACAGGATGAAGCAGTGACACTGCTCCAGTTCCTTTATTTTCTATAATACAGGAGGAAGCAGTGACGCTGCTCCAGTTCCTTTATTTTCTACAATACAGGAGGAAGCAGTGACGCTGCTCCAGCTCCTTTATTTTCTATAATACAGGAGGAAGCAGTGACGCTGCTCCAGCTCCTTTATTTTCTATAATACAGGAGGAAGCAGTGACGCTGCTCCAGCTCCTTTATTTTCTATAATACAGGAGGAAGCAGTGACACTGCTCCAGCTCCTTTATTTTCTATAATACAGGAGGAAGCTGAGAGGCTGCTCCAGCTCCTTTATTTTCTATAATACAGGAGGAAGCAGTGACGCTGCTCCAGCTCCTTTATTTTCTATAATACAGGAGGAAGCAGTGACGCTGCTCCAGCTCCTTTATTTTCTATAATACAGGAGGAAGCAGAGACTCTGCTCCAGCTCCTTTATTTTCTCTAAAAAAAGGAGGAAGCAGTGACGCTGCTCCAGCTCCTTTATTTTCTATAATACAGGAGGAAGCAGTGACGCTGCTCCAGCTCCTTTATTTTCTCTAAAAAAGGAGGAAGCAGTGACGCTGCTCCAGCTCCTTTATTTTCTAAAATACAGGAGGAAGCAGAGACGCTGCACCAGATCCTTTATTTTCTATAATACAGGAGGAAGCAGAGACGCTGCTCCAGCTCCTTTATTTTCTATAATACAGGGGGAAGCAGTGACGATGCTCCAGCTCCTTTATTTTCTGTAATACAGGAGGAAGCAGAGACGCTGCTCCAGCTCCATTATTTACTATAATACAGGAGGAAGCAGAGACGCTGCTCCAGATCCTTTATTTTCTATAATACAGGAGGAAGCAGTGACGCTGCTCCAGCTCCTTTATTTTCTATAATACAGGAGGAAGCAGTGACGCTGCTCCAGCTCCTTTATTTTCTATAATACAGGAGGAAGCAGTGACACTGCTCCAGCTCCTTTATTTTCTATAATACAGGGGGAAGCAGTGACGCTGCTCCAGCTCCTTTATTTTCTATAATACAGGAGGAAGCAGTGACGCTGCTCCAGCTCCTTTATTTTCTATAATACAGGGGGAAGCAGTGACGATGCTTCAGCTCCTTTATTTTCTATAATACAGGAGGAAGCAGTGACGCTGCTCCAGCTCCTTTATTTTCTATAATACAGGAGGAAGCAGTGACACTGCTCCAGCTCCTTTATTTTCTATAATACAGGAGGAAGCAGTGACGCTGCTCCAGCTCCTTTATTTTCTATAATACAGGAGGAAGCAGTGACGCTGCTCCAGCTCCTTTATTTTCTATAATACAGGAGGAAGCAGAGACGCTGCTCCAGCTCCTTTAATTTCTATAATACAGGAGGAAGCAGTGACACTGCTCCAGCTCCTTTATTTTCTAGAATACAGGAGGAAGCAGTGACGCTGCTCCAGCTCCATTATTTAACATAATACAGGAGGAAGCAGAGACGCTGCTCCAGCTCCTTTATTTTCTCTAAAAAAGTAGGAAGCAGTGACGCTGCTCCAGCTCCTTTATTTTCTATAATACAGGAGGAAGCAGTGACCCTGCTCCAGCTCCTTTATTTTCTATAATACAGGAGGAAGCAGAGACGCTGCTCCAGCTCCTTTATTATCTCTAAAAACGGAGGAAGCAGTGACGCTGCCCCAGCTCCTTTATTTTCTATAATACAGGAGGAAGCAGAGACCCTGCTCCAGCACCTTTATTTTCAATAATACAGGAGGAAGCAGTGACACTGCTCCAGCTCCTTTATTTTCGAAAATTCAGGAGGAAGCAGTGACGCTGATCCAGCTCCTTTATTTTCTATAATACAGGAGGAAGCAGAGACCCTGCTCCAGCTCCTTTATTTTCCATAATACAGGAGGAAGCAGTGACGCTGCTCCAGCTCCTTTATTTTCTATAATACAGGAGGAAGCAGTGACGCTGCTCCAGCTCCTTTATTTTCTATAATACAGGAGGAAGCAGAGACGCTGCTCCAGCTCCTTTATTTTCTATAATACAGGAGGAAGCAGTGACCCTGCTCCAGCTCCTTAATTTTCTATAATACAGGAGGAAGCAGTGACGCTGCTCCAGCTCCTTTATTTTCTATAATACTGGGGGAAGCAGTGACACTGCTCCTGGTCCTTTATTTTCTATAATACAGGAGGAAGCAGTGACGCTGCTCCAGTTCCTTTATTTTCTATAATACAGGATGAAGCAGTGACACTGCTCCAGTTCCTTTATTTTCTATAATACAGGAGGAAGCAGTGACGCTGCTCCAGTTCCTTTATTTTCTACAATACAGGAGGAAGCAGTGACGCTGCTCCAGCTCCTTTATTTTCTATAATACAGGAGGAAGCAGTGACGCTGCTCCAGCTCCTTTATTTTCTATAATACAGGAGGAAGCAGTGACGCTGCTCCAGCTCCTTTATTTTCTATAATACAGGATGAAGCAGTGACACTGCTCCAGTTCCTTTATTTTCTATAATACAGGAGGAAGCAGTGACGCTGCTCCAGTTCCTTTATTTTCTACAATACAGGAGGAAGCAGTGACGCTGCTCCAGCTCCTTTATTTTCTATAATACAGGAGGAAGCAGTGACGCTGCTCCAGCTCCTTTATTTTCTATAATACAGGAGGAAGCAGTGACGCTGCTCCAGCTCCTTTATTTTCTATAATACAGGAGGAAGCAGTGACACTGCTCCAGCTCCTTTATTTTCTATAATACAGGAGGAAGCTGAGAGGCTGCTCCAGCTCCTTTATTTTCTATAATACAGGAGGAAGCAGTGACGCTGCTCCAGCTCCTTTATTTTCTATAATACAGGAGGAAGCAGTGACGCTGCTCCAGCTCCTTTATTTTCTATAATACAGGAGGAAGCAGTGACGCTGCTCCAGCTCCTTTATTTTCTATAATACAGGAGGAAGCAGTGACGCTGCACCAGCTCCTTTATTTTCTATAATACAGGAGGAAGCAGTGACACTGCTCCAGCTCCTTTATTTTCCATAATACAGGAGGAAGCAGAGACGCTGCTCCAGCTCCTTTATTTTCTATAATACAGGAGGAAGCAGTGACGCTGCTCCAGTTCCTTTGTTTTCTCTAATACAGGAGGAAGCAGAGACGCTGCTCCAGCTCTTTTATTTTCTATAATACAGGAGGAAGCAGTGACACTGCTCCAGCTCCTTTATTTTCAATAATACAGGAGGAAGCAGTGACACTGCTCCAGCTCCTTTATTTTCTATAATACAGAAGGAAGCAGTGACACTGCTCCAGCTCCTTTATTTTTTATAATACAGGAGGGAACAGAGACGCTGCTCCAGCTCCTTTATTTTCTATAATACAGGAGGAAGCAGTGACGCTGCTCCAGCTCCTTTATTTTCTATAATACAGGAGGAAGCAGTGACACTGCTCCAGCTCCTTTATTTTCTATAATACAGGAGGAAGCAGTGACGCTGCTCCAGCTCCTTTATTTTCTATAATACAGGAGGAAGCAGTGACACTGCTCCAGCTCCTTTATTTTCTATAATACAGGGGGAAGCAGTGACGCTGCTCTAGCTCCTTTATTTTCTATAATACAGGAGGAAGCAGAGACACTGCTCCAGCTCCTTTATTTTCTATAATACAGGAGGAAGCAGTGACGCTGCTCCAGCTCCTTTATTTTCTTTCATACAGGAGGAAGCAGTGAGGCTGCTCCAGCTCCTTTATTTTCTATAATACAGGAGGAAGCAGTGACGCAGTTGTACATCTCTCAGGCTCATTTAGGGTCCGCTTCCCTGCACCAATTCTCCCGTTAACCAATCCCGCACAAATCCAGGAACTGCACCAACTCTCCCATTGAGTGTTATCCTGCCCCAGTCCTCCAACTGAGAATTTAATGGCACCTGCATGAATTCTCCAATTATTGTTGCCCTGCATCAATTCCTTCCATTCAGTTGTTCCCTGACAAACATCTTCAACGTACGGATGTCCTGTAAATTTTTTTTCATTTAGTGATGCAGTGCACCGAATCTCCAATTTACCAATACTTGCAACATTTCTTCTTTCTATTGATTCCCTGGCCCCTATTCCCCAATTTAGACATGCTCTGCTCCAATTTTTCAATATATTGGCACTCCCACCAATTTTCTAATGTAACAGCACTGTGCAGCAGATCTCCCATTTATTGTTTCCAACAAATCTCCCATTTACTCATATCCCTGTACTAATTCTTCCATTTACTGATGCCTTAGCCTGATTCTACCACTTCAGGGTGCGGTACCTTAATTCTCCCATTCACTGTTGTCATGCACCAATTCTCTGTTGTCATGCACCAATTTAGCTCCACTGTGCACCAGGCCTTTCATTTACTGATACCCCACACCAATTCTCAAACTCGGTGTTGCTGAGCACGATTCCCCCCAATTACTGATGTCCTGAACAAGTTCTCCACTCAGTGTTGCCTTACACCAATCCCCATACTGACTGATGCCCTCGTCCAAATTAATGATGGCCTACTCTATATCTCCAAAAAGGTAATGTCCTGCCCCAATTCTCCCATTTAGTGCAACACAGCATAACCCGCCCATTTAGAGCTGAACTGCACTAATTCACTCATTATCTGATGGCCTGCTGCCCTAAAATTCTCACATTTTGATAAGCCCTTTCCCAATTTTTCCATTTAGTAGTTTCTTGCAATGATTTGCCAATTTAGTGGAGAACGGCCAGAATTCTTAAATTTTGGCGTGGACAAGTTGGACTGAAGGGTCTGTTTCCGTGCTGTACATCTCTAAGGCTGTAATTAGTGCTCCGCTCCCCTGCACCAATTCTCCCATTTACCAAACCTGCACTAATTCTGGAATTTCACCAACTCACCCATTGAGGTTATCCTGCCCCAGTCTTCCCACTTGAAATTTAATGGCACCGACATGAATTCTCCAATTATTGTTGCCCTACATCAATTCCTTCCATTTAGTTGTTCCCTGATACACATCTTCCACGTACGGGTGCCCTGCTGAATTGTTTTTATTTAGTGATGCACTGAACTGAATCCCCAATTTACCGATGCTTGCAACATTTCTTCTTTTTATTGATTCCCTGGACCCTATTCCCCAATTTAGACAGGCTCTGCTCCAATTTTCTAATGTATTGGCACTCACACCAGGTTTCCAATGTAACGGCACTGTGCACGAGATCTCCCATTTGTTTTTTTCCCACCGAATCTCCCATTTACTCTTGTCCCTGTACTAATTCTTCCATTTACTGATACCTTGGCCCGATTCTACCATTTAAGGGTGCGCTACTCTAATTCTCCCATTTACTGTTGCCATGCACCAATTCTCTAATTTAGCTCCACTGTGCACCAGGTCTCTCATTTACTGATGGCCCACACCAATTCTCCAATTTAGTGTTGCTTAGCACCATTTCCTTAATTACTGATACCCTGAACTCGACTCAGTGTTGCCTTACCCCAATCCCCATACTGACTGATGCCCTCGCCCAATTTAGAGGTGCCCTACTCTAAATCTCCCAAAAGGTATTGTCCTGCCCCAATTCTCCCATTTAGTGCAACACAGCATAACTCATTCATTTAGTGCTAAATTGCACTAATTCACCCATTATCTGATGCCCTGTTGCAAATTCTCACACATTTCCATAAGCCCTTTCCCAATTTTTCCATTTAGTAGTTTCTTGAAATGATTCTCCGATTTAGTGGAGAGCTGCCAGAATTCTGAAATTGAGCCGTGGACAAGTTGGGTCTGTTTCCGTGCTGTACATCTCTAAGACTGGAATTAGTGTTCCCCTTCCCTGCACCAATTCTCCCATTTACCAATCCTGCACTATGTCGGAAATGTTGCCAACTCACTTACTGAGGTTACCCTGCCCCAGTCCTCCCACTGAGAATGTAATGGAACCGACATGAACTCTCCAATTATTGTGGCCCTGAATCAATTCCTCCCATTTAGTTGTTCCCCGATACACATCTTCCACGTACGGGTGCCCTGCTGATTATTTTTTGTTTTCATTTCGTGATGCACTGAACTGAATCTCCAATTTACCGATGCTTCTTCTTTTTATTGATTCCCTGTCCCCTTTTCCCCAATTTAGACATGCTCTGCTCCAATTTCCCAATATATTGGCACTCCCACCAATTTTCTAATGTAACAGCACTGTGCACCAGATCTCCCATTTATTGATTCCACCAAATCTCCCAGTTACTCATATCCCTGTACTAATCCTTCCATTTCCTGATGCCCGAGCCCGATTCTACCATTTAAGGGAGTGCTGCTCTAATTCTCCCATTTCCTGGTGCCACGCACCCATTCTCTAATTTAGCCCCACTGTGCACCAGGTCTTCCATTCAGTATTTCCCTGCAACAATTCTCCCATTTGTAGTCTGCTGCCAGAATTCTCTAATCTTGCTCTGCTCCAGGTATATTCCAAGTGTAAACAGCACCGGTGGCAAACTGACCCGCCTGTTGTCATCAGGAATAGATTCTTGTTGTACTTTTGAGACTGGTGTCATATTTTCAAACTTGTGTATTGGGGCAGTCGAATTACCCTTTGGGTAGAGAACTGGCTCGAAGGTAGGAGACAGAGGGTGGTGGGGGAGGGTTGCTTTTCAGACTCGAGGCCTGTGACCAGCGGTGTGCCACAAGGATCGGTGCTGGGTCCACTGTTGTTGTCATTTATATAAATGATTTGGATGTGACCATAGGATGAATGGTTAGTAAGTTTGCAGATGGCAGTAAAATTGGAGGTGTCGAGGACAGTGAAGATGGTTACCTCAGGGGACAACAGGATCTTGATCAGATGGGCCAATGGGCCGAGGAGTGGCAGATGGAGATTAATTTAGATAAGTGTGAGGTGCTGTATTTTGTAAAGGCAAAAGAGAGCAGGACTTATACACTGAATGGACAAGGTACTGGGGTGTTGCTGAACAAGTAGACCTGGAGTGGAGCTTCATAGATCGTTGAAGGTGGACTAACATTTCGATAGGAGAGTGAAGAAGGCATTTGTCATTTTTGTCTTTATTGCTCAGTTAATTGTGTAAAGGAGTTGGGAGGTCATGTTGCGGTATTGGTGCGGCCACAGTTTGCAATTCTGGGCTCCCTCCTATAGGAAGGGTGTTGTGAAACTTGAAAGGGTTCAGAAAAGATTTACAAGGATGTTGCCAAGGTTGGAGGGTTTGTGCTGGAGGGTAAGACTGTATAAGTTGAGGGTATCATCCCTGAGCGTCAGTGGCTGAGGGGGAACCTTATAGAGGTTCACAAAACCATGAAGGACCCTCATTAGGGTAAAAAGGCAAGGTGATTTCCCTGTGGTGGGGGAGTCCAGAAGCAGGTGGCATATTTTAAAGTTGAGAGGGGAAACATATAAGGGAACATTTTTCACGCAGCGGGCACTGTGTGCATGAGCTGCCAGAGGAAGTAGTTGAGGCTGGTACAATTAGAACTGCTAAAAGGTATCTGGGTGGGTGTAGGAATTAAAAAGGGATCAGAGGAACATGGGCCAAATTCTTCAAATAGGATGAGATTTACATCGGATATCAGTTCGGCATGGATATGTTGGACTGAATGATTTGTTTCTGAGCTTATATTGCTCTGAGTGGGTTGAGCTCCGGATTGTAGATTTATGAAGCAGAAAATAAAGTATGGCACAGAGTTAGACCGAGAAATCCTGCTGATCTCATCAGCTTTATCCTGTTTCCCTGATCCTCTTCCTTCAATCAATGCATTTTTCCGATCCTCATTCAGAATTCCCGGAGCTCTGTAACTGCCCTGGAACAATGTGTGGAAAGTCCTATTGCAGTCCACACGAGGTACCTTTCCCACTGCCCTGCTCCCACGGCCTGCAATGCTGCAGACTGAGCAGACAACCCGAAGCACAATGATGAGCTCCTTCCGGCCCATGGCCCTCCTTCTCACTGAATGAAGACAATCACCAGAAGCAGGATCCAGCTCTTGTTGGAGCCTTGAATACCTGACTCTGTCTCACGGAGTGAAGATTGGACTCAGAAACAGAAATGAAATCAACTTCCTATCTGCATTGTGTCACTCTTTAAGATCTCTGTGTGTCTGAGTTCAGGTCATTTGATTGGAGACTGCGGATAGTGGGTCCCCAGTGAAATGGAAAGAATGGGGGAGGGGCTCACTGAGGGACATCTCTCAAAGTGATAGTCAGAAAGATGCTATTCCACATTGGAAGGGTTTAAGGTGAATTGAACGCTCAGAAAAAAGTTATACGGATATTTGTAAAACTTAGGATCTCTGACTGTTTTGTGGCTGGAGTTTATTTTATCCTTGTATAGATGTGACACATTAATCCTCCCTCCCCACCACTACAGAAGCTGTTGGAACTGTTCAGTGTTTCCAGCGGCTTCTGTAATTATTTCAGGTTCCTGACGGGAGCAGTCTCTCACTTTTCGAACAAAACAAACCCATCCTTGTGCTGCAACCAATATTTCAATAAGAAATGGGAAGCAGCAGAGGGGAAAGCTTCCGAGATGCCGAGCAATGCTGCCCGGTTCCACACTGCAATTCACAGGAACCATCGCCAGGAAAAGCAAGGAACAATCTGACAGATGCAGTCACTTTCCTTTTAAAACCGCTTTAGAAACCACAACACTACGATGGTCGGGAAGCAATCCCGGGTAAACTGCTTGTAAGGCAGCCATGCTCACCATTATACCACCAGCACCCTGCTATCGCCCCAAGGAACTACTAAATGGAAGGATTGGGCAAGGGCTTATCGAAATAAGAGACTTTGGAACGGGGCATCTGATATTGTCAAATTAGTGCAGTTAGACCCATATGGGAGAGTTTCATTTCGCAGTAAATGGGAGAATCGGTGCAGTGTAGCACTAAATGGGAGGATTGGGACAGGACAATACTTGATGCGGGAATGAGAGTAGGGCACCCCTAACTTGGGCGAGGGCATCAGTCGGTATGAGGATTGGTGTAAGGCAAAACTGAATGGATAACTTGTTCAGGACGTCAGTAATTGGGGGAAATGGTGCTCAGCAACACTGAATTGGAGAATTGGGGCGGGCCATCAGTAACTGAGAGACCTGGTGCACAGTGGAGCTGAATTAGAGAATTGGTGCTTGGCACCAGGAAATGGGAGAATTAGAGTAGCGCACCCTTAAATGGTAGAATCGGGCGCAGGCATCAGTTAATGGAAGAATTAGTACAGGGACATGAGTAAATGGGAGATTTGGTGGAAACAATAAAAGGGACATCTGGTGCACAATGCCATTACATTAGAAAATTGATGGGAGTGCCAATATATTGGAAAATTGGAGCAGAGCATTGGCGAATGGGGTCTGGGGATCAATAAAAAGAAGAAATGTTGCAAGCAACTGTAAATTGGAGATTCAGTTCAGTGCATCACTAAATGGAAAAAAAAATCAGCAAGCCATCTGTACGTGGAAGATGTGTATCAGGGAACAAGTAAATGGAAGGAATTGGTGCAGGGCAACATTAATTGGAGAGTTCATGCAGGTGCCGTTAAATTCTAAGTGGGAGGACTGGGGCAGGATAACACTCAATGGGTGAGTTGGTGAAATTCCCGAATTAGTGCAGGATTGGTAAATGAAAGAATTGGTGCAGGGAAACGGAGCACTAATTACAGCCTTAGAGATGGACAGACCCTTCAGTCCAACATGTCCACGCCAAAATTTAAGAATTCTGGCAGCTCTCCACTAAATTAGAGAATCATTGCAAGAAACTACTAAATGGAAAAGTTGGGAAAGAGCTTATCGAAATGTCAGAATTTGCAACAGGGCATCAGATAATGGGTGAATTCGTGCAGTTACGCACTAAATGGGTGCATTATACTGCGTTGCACTAAATGGGAGAATTGGGGCAGGGAGGTTTAGAGTAGCACACCCCTAAATTGGGCGAGGGCATCGGTCGCTATGAGGATTGGCGTAAGGCAACACTGAATGGAGAACTTGTTCAGGATATCAATTGGGTGAAATGGTGCTAAGCAACACTGAATTGGAGAATTGGTGTGGGGTATCAGTCAATGAAAGACCTGGTGCAGGGTGCTGATAACTTCGAGAATTGGAGAAAATGGGAGAACACGGGCAGTGATTCAGTAAATAGGACAAATGTTGCAAAGGATTAGTGGTCCAGATTCAATACAGTGTACCAGAAAATGGGGGAGTTGGTGCAGTTCATCACGAAAGGGGGGATATTTACAGGTTGGGTAATTTGGAGATATGATGCAGGGATTGCCAAGATTAGAGAATTCTGGCAGCGGACGACTAAATGGGAGAATTGTTGCAGAGAAATACTGAATGGAAGAACTGGTGCAGAGTGGAGCTAAATTAGAGAATGGGTTGATGGCATCAGGAAATGGTAGAATTAGAGTAGGGCACCCTTAAATGGTAGAATCGGGCTCGGGCATCAGTAAATGGAAGGATTTGAGTCAATTTGAGATTTGGTGGGTTCAATAAATGGGAGATTCGGTGCACAGTGCCATTACATTGGAAAATTGGTGGGAAAGTCTTCATATTAGAAAATTGGAGCAGAGCATGTCTAAAATGGGGAATGGGGCAGGGAATAAATAAAAAGAAATGTTGCAAGCATCGGTAAATTGGAGATTCAGTTCAGTGCATCACTAAATGAAAACAATTCAGCAGGGCACCCTTCCGTGGAAGATGTGTGTCAGGGAACAACTAAATGGAAGGAATTGGTGCAGGGCAACAATAATTGGAGAGTTCATGCAGGTGCCGTTAAATTCTAAGTGGGAGGACTCTGGCAGGATAACCTCAATGGGTGAGTTGATGAAATTTCCGAATTAGTGCAGGATTGGTAAATGGGAGAAATGGTGCAAGGAAGGAAAGCGCTAATTACAGCCTTAGAGATGTACAGCACGGAAATAGACCCTTCAGTCCAACTTGTCCACGCCTACATTTAAGAATTCTGTAAGCTCAACACTAAATTGGAGAATCATTGCAATAAAATACTAAATGGATAAATTTCGACAGGGCTTATTGAAATGTCAGAATTTTCAACAGGGCATCAGATAAATGGGTGACTTCGTGCAGTTCAGTGCTAATTGGGTGAGTTATGCTGTGTTGCACTAAATGGGAGAATTGGGGCAGGACAATACATTTTGGAAGATTTAGATTAGGGAGCCCCTAAATTGGGGGAAGGCATCAGTCAGTATGGGGATTGGGGTAAGGCAGCACTGAGCCTGTTCAGGACATCAGTAATTGAGGAAAATGCAACACTGAATTGGAGAATTGGTGTGGGGTATCAGTCAATGAAAGACCTGGTGCAGGGTGCTGATAACTTCGAGAATAGGAGCAAATGGGAGAACATGGACAGTGAATCAGTAAATAGGGCAAATGTTGCAAAGGATTAGTGGCAGAGATTCAATACAGTGCACCACGAAAAGGGGGAGTTGGTGCAGTTCACCACTAAAGGGAAGATATGTGCAGGATCGGTAATTTGGAGATTTGATGGAGGGATCGCAAGATGAGAGAATTCTTGCAGCAGACTACGAAATGGGAGAATTGTTGCGGGGAAATACTGAATGGAAGACCTGGTGAACAGTGGAGCTAAATTAGAGAATGGGTGCATGACACCAGGAAATGGGAGAATTAGAGTAGCGCACCCTTAAATGGTAGAATCGGGCTCGGGCATCAGTAAATGGAAGGATTAGTAGAGGGATATGAGGAAATGGGAGATTTGGTGGAAACAGTAAATGGGCGATTCAGTGCAGAGTGCCATTATATCAGAAAATTGGTGGGAGTGCCAACATAATTTCTGTAATACAGGAGGAAGCAGAGTCGCTGCTGCAGCTCATTTATTTTCTATAATACAGGAGGAAGCAGTGACGCTGCTCCAGCTCCTTTATTTTCTATAATACAGGAGGAAGCAGAGACGCTGCTCCTGCTCCTTTATTTTCTATAATACAGGAGGAAGCAGTGACGCTGCTCCAGCTCCTTTATTTTCTATAATACAGGAGGAACCAGTGACGCTGCTCCAGCTCCTTTATTTTCTCTAATACAGGAGGAAGCAGAGACGCTGTTCCAGCTCCTTTATTTTCTATAATACAGGAGGAAGCAGAGTCGCTGCTGCAGCTCATTTATTTTCTATAATACAGGAGGAAGCAGTGACGATGCTCCAGCTCCTTTATTTTCTATAATACAGGAGGAAGCAGAGACGCTGCTGCAGCTCATTTATTTTCTCTAATACAGGAGGAAGCAGTGACGCTGCTCCAGCTCCTTTATTTTCTATGATACAGGAGGAAGCAGAGACGCTGTTCCAGCTCCTTTATTTTCTATAATACAGGAGGAAGCAGTGACGCTGCTCCAGCTCCTTTATTTTCAATAATACAGGAGGAAGCAGTGACGCTGCTCCAGCTCCTTTATTTTCTATAATACAGGAGAAAGCAGTGACGCTGCTCCAGCTCCTTTATTTTCTACAACACAGGAGGAAGCAGTGACGTTTCTCCAGCTCCTTTATTTTCTATAATACAGGAGGAAGCAGAGACACTGCTCCAGATTCTTTATTTTCTATAATACAGGAGGAAGCAGTGACGCTGCTCCAGCTCCTTTATTTTCTATAATACAGGGGGAAGCAGTGACGATGCTCCAGCTCCTTTATTTTCTATAATACAGGAGGAAGCAGTGACGCTGCTCCAGCTCCTTTATTTTCTATAATACAGGAGGAAGCAGTGACGCTGCTCCAGCTCCTTTATTTTCTATAATACAGGAGGAAGCAGTGACGCTGCTCCAGCTCCTTTATTTTCTATAATACAGGAGGAAGCAGTGACGCTGCTCCAGCTCCTTTATTTTCTATAATACAGGAGGAAGCAGAGACGCTGCTCCAGCTCCTTTATTTTCTATAATACAGGAGGAAGCAGTGACGCTGCTCCAGCTCCTTTATTTTCTATAATACAGGAGGAAGCAGTGACGCTGCTCCAGCTCCTTTATTTTCTATAATACAGGAGGGAGCAGTGACGTTGCTCCAGCTCCTTTATTTTCTATAATACAGGAGGAAGCAGAGACGCTGCTCCAGCTCCTTTATTTTCTATAATACAGGAGGAAGCAGTGACGCTGCTCCAGCTCCTTTATTTTCTATAATACAGGAGGAAGCAGTGACGCTGCTCCAGCTCCTTTATTTTCTATAATACAGGAGGAAGCAGTGACGCTGCTCCAGATCCTTTATTTTCTATAATACAGGAGGAAGCAGAGACGCTGCTCCAGCTCCTTTACTTTCTATAATACAGGAGGAAGCAGTGACACTGCTCCAGCTCCTTTATTTTCTAGAATACAGGAGGAAGCAGTGACGCTGCTCCAGCTCCTTTATTTAACATAATACAGGAGGAAGCAGAGACGCTGCTCCAGCTCCTTTATTTTCTCTAAAAAAGTAGGAAGCAGTGACGCTGCTCCAGCTCCTTTATTTTCTATAATACAGGAGGGAGCAGTGACGCTGCTCCAGCTCCTTTATTTTCTATAATACAGGAGGAAGCAGTGACCCTGCTCCAGCTCCTTTATTTTCTATAATACAGGAGGAAGCAGAGACGCTGCTCCAGCTCCTTTATTTTCTCTAAAAACGGAGGAAGCAGTGACGCTGCCCCAGCTCCTTTATTTTCTATAATACAGGAGGAAACAGTGACGCTGCTCCAGCTCCTTTATTTTCTATAATACAGGAGGAAGCAGTGACGCTGCTCCAGCTCCTTTATTTTCTATAATACAGGAGGAAGCAGTGACGCTGCTCCGGCTCCTTTATTTTCTATAATACAGGAGGAAGCAGTGACCCTGCTCCAGCTCCTTTATTTTCTATAATACAGGAGGAAGCAGAGACGCTGCTCCAGCTCCTTTATTTTCTATAATACAGGAGGAAGCAGTGACGCTGCTCCAGCTCCTTTATTTTCTATAATACAGGAGGAAGCAGAGACACTGCTCCAGCTCCTTTATTTTCCATAATACAGGAGGAAGCAGTGACGCTGCTCCAGCTCCTTTATTTACGAAAATTCAGGAGGAAGCAGTGACGCTGATCCAGCTCCTTTATTTTCTATAATACAGGAGGAAGCAGAGACCCTGCTCCAGCTCCTTTATTTTCCATAATACAGGAGGAAGCAGTGACGCTGCTCCAGCTCCTTTATTTTCTATAATACAGGAGGAAGCAGTGACGCTGCTCCAGCTCCTTTATTTTCTATAATACAGGAGGAAGCAGTGACACTGCTCCTGGTCCTTTATTTTCCTATAATACAGGAGGAAGCAGTGACGCTGCTCCAGCTCCTTTATTTTCTATAATACAGGAGGAAGCAGTGACGCTACTCCAGCTCCTTTATTTTCTATAATACAGGAGGAAGCAGTGACGCTGCTCCAGCTCCTTTATTTTCTATAATACAGGAGGAAGCAGTGACGCTGCTCCAGCTCCTTTATTTTCTATAATACAGGAGGAAGCAGTGACGCTGCTCCAGCTCCTTTATTTTCTATAATAAAGGAGGAAGCAGTGACGCTGCTCCAGCTCCTTTATTTTCTATAATACTGGGGGAAGCAGTGACACTGCTCCTGGTCCTTTATTTTCTATAATACAGGAGGAAGCAGTGACGCTGCTCCAGTTCCTTTATTTTCTATAATACAGGATGAAGCAGTGACACTGCTCCAGTTCCTTTATTTTCTATAATACAGGAGGAAGCAGAGACCCTGCTCCAGCACCTTTATTTTCCATAATACAGGAGGAAGCAGTGACGCTGCTCCAGCTCCTTTATTTTCGAAAATTCAGGAGGAAGCAGTGACGCTGATCCAGCTCCTTTATTTTCTATAATACAGGAGGAAGCAGAGACCCTGCTCCAGCTCCTTTATTTTATATAATACACGAGGAAGCAGTGACCCTGCTCCAGCTCCTTTATTTTCTATAATACAGGAGGAAGCAGTGACGCTGCTCCAGCTCCTTTCTTTTCTATAATACTGGGGGAAGCAGTGACACTGCTCCTGGTCCTTTATTTTCTATAATACAGGAGGAAGCAGTGACGCTGCTCCAGTTCCTTTATTTTCTATAATACAGGATGAAGCAGTGACACTGCTCCAGTTCCTTTATTTTCTATAATACAGGAGGAAGCAGAGACCCTGCTCCAGCACCTTTATTTTCCATAATACAGGAGGAAGCAGTGACGCTGCTCCAGCTCCTTTATTTTCGAAAATTCAGGAGGAAGCAGTGACGCTGATCCAGCTCCTTTATTTTCTATAATACAGGAGGAAGCAGAGACGCTGCTCCAGCTCCTTTATTTTCCATAATACAGGAGGAAGCAGTGACGCTGCTCCAGCTCCTTTATTTTCTATAATACAGGAGGAAGCAGAGACCCTGCTCCAGCTCCTTTATTTTCTATAATACAGGAGGAAGCAGTGACGCTGCTCCAGCTCCTTTATTTTCTATAATACAGGAGGAAGCAGTGACGCTGCTCCAGCTCCTTTATTTTCTATAATACAGGAGGAAGCAGAGACGTTGCTCCAGCTCCTTTATTTTCTATAATACAGGAGGAAGCAGAGACGCTGCTCCAGCTCCTTTATTTTCTATAATACAGGAGGAAGCAGTGACGCTGCTCCAGCTCCTTTATTTTCTATAATACAGGAGGAAGCAGTGACGCTGCTCCAGCTCCTTTATTTTCTATAATACAGGAGGAAGCAGTGACGCTGCTCCAGATCCTTTATTTTCTATAATACAGGAGGAAGCAGAGACGCTGCTCCAGCTCCTTTACTTTCTATAATACAGGAGGAAGCAGTGACACTGCTCCAGCTCCTTTATTTTCTTGAATACAGGAGGAAGCAGTGACGCTGCTCCAGCTCCTTTATTTAACATAATACAGGAGGAAGCAGAGACGCTGCTCCAGCTCCTTTATTTTCTCTAAAAAAGTAGGAAGCAGTGACGCTGCTCCAGCTCCTTTATTTTCTATAATACAGGAGGGAGCAGTGACGCTGCTCCAGCTCCTTTATTTTCTATAATACAGGAGGAAGCAGTGACCCTGCTCCAGCTCCTTTATTTTCTATAATACAGGAGGAAGCAGAGACCCTGCTCCAGCACCTTTATTTTCCATAATACAGGAGGAAGCAGTGACGCTGCTCCAGCAGTGACGCTGCTCCAGCTCCTTTATTTTCTATAATACAGGAGGAAGCAGTGACGCTGCTCCGGCTCCTTTATTTTCTATAATACAGGAGGAAGCAGTGACCCTGCTCCAGCTCCTTTATTTTCTATAATACAGGAGGAAGCAGTGACGCTGCTCCAGCTCCTTTATTTTCTATAATACAGGAGGAAGCAGTGACGCTGCTCCAGCTCCTTTATTTTCTATAATACAGGAGGAAGCAGTGACGCTGCTCCAGCTCCTTTATTTTCTATAATAAAGGAGGAAGCAGTGACGCTGCTCCAGCTCCTTTATTTTCTATAATACTGGGGGAAGCAGTGACACTGCTCCTGGTCCTTTATTTTCTATAATACAGGAGGAAGCAGTGACGCTGCTCCAGTTCCTTTATTTTCTATAATACAGGATGAAGCAGTGACACTGCTCCAGTTCCTTTATTTTCTATAATACAGGAGGAAGCAGAGACCCTGCTCCAGCACCTTTATTTTCCATAATACAGGAGGAAGCAGTGACGCTGCTCCAGCTCCTTTATTTTCGAAAATTCAGGAGGAAGCAGTGACGCTGATCCAGCTCCTTTATTTTCTATAATACAGGAGGAAGCAGAGACGCTGCTCCAGCTCCTTTATTTTCCATAATACAGGAGGAAGCAGTGACGCTGCTCCAGCTGCTTTATTTTCTATAATACAGGAGGAAGCAGAGACCCTGCTCCAGCTCCTTTATTTTCTATAATACAGGAGGAAGCAGTGACGCTGCTCCAGCTCCTTTATTTTCTATAATACAGGAGGAAGCAGTGACGCTGCTCCAGCTCCTTTATTTTCTATAATACAGGAGGAAGCAGTGACGCTGCTCCAGCTCCTTTATTTTCTATAATACAGGAGGAAGCAGAGACGCTGCTCCAGCTCCTTTATTTTCTATAATACAGGAGGAAGCAGTGACGCTGCTCCAGCTCCTTTATTTTCTATAATACAGGAGGAAGCAGAGACGCTGCTCCAGCTCCTTTATTTTCTATAATACAGGAGGAAGCAGTGACGCTGCTCCAGCTCCTTTATTTTCTATAATACAGGAGGAAGGAGAGACGCTGCTCCAGCTCCTTTATTTTCTATAATACAGGAGGTAGCAGAGACGCTGCTCCAGCTCCTTTATTTTCTATAATACAGGAGGAAGCAGTGACGCTGCTCCAGCTCCTTTATTTTCTATAATACAGGAGGTAGCAGAGACGCTGCTCCAGCTCCTTTATTTTCTATAATACAGGAGGAAGCAGTGACGCTGCTCCAGCTCCTTTATTTTCTATAATACAGGAGGAAGCAGTGACGCTGCTCCAGCTCCTTTATTTTCTATAATACAGGAGGAAGCAGTGACGCTGCTCCAGCTCCTTTATTTTCTATAATACAGGAGGTAGCAGTGACGCTGCTCCAGCTCCTTTATTTTCTATAATACAGGAGGAAGCAGTGACGCTGCTCCAGCTCCTTTATTTTCTATAATACAGGAGGAAGCAGTGACGCTGCTCCAGCTCCTTTATTTTCTATAATACAGGAGGAAGCAGTGACGCTGCTCCAGCTCCTTTATTTTCCATAATACAGGAGGAAGCAGTGACGCTGCTCCAGCTCCTTTATTTTCTATAATACAGGAGGAAGCAGTGACGCTGCTCCAGCTCCTTTATTTTCCATAATACAGGAGGAAGCAGTGACGCTGCTCCATCTCCTTTATTTTCTATAATACTGGGGGAAGCAGTGACACTGCTCCTGGTCCTTTATTTTCTATAATACAGGAGGAAGCAGTGACGCTGCTCCAGCTCCTTTATTTTCTATAATACTGGGGGAAGCAGTGACACTGCTCCTGGTCCTTTATTTTCTATAATACAGGAGGAAGCAGTGACGCTGCTCCAGCTCCTTTATTTTCTATAATACAGGAGGAAGCAGTGACGCTGCTCCAGTTCCTTTATTTTCTATAATACAGGATGAAGCAGTGACACTGCTCCAGTTCCTTTATTTTCTATAATACAGGAGGAAGCAGTGACGCTGCTCCAGCTCCTTTATTTTCTATAATACAGGAGGAAGCAGTGACGCTGCTCCAGCTCCTTTATTTTCTATAATACAGGAGGAAGCAGTGACGCTGCTCCAGCTCCTTTATTTTCTATAATACAGGAGGAAGCAGTGACGCTGCTCCAGCTCCTTTATTTTCTATAATACAGGAGGAAGCAGTGACGCTGCTCCAGCTCCTTTATTTTCTATAATACAGGAGGAAGCAGTGACGCTGCTCCAGCTCCTATATTTTCTATAATACAGGGGGAAGCAGTGACGCTGCTCCAGCTCCTTTATTTTCTATAATACAGGAGGAAGCAGTGACGCTGCTCCAGCTCCTTTATTTTCTATAATACAGGAGGAAGCAGAGAAGCTGCTCCAGCTCCTTTATTTTCTATAATACAGGAGGAAGCAGAGACGCTGCTCCAGATCCTTTATTTTCTATAATACAGGAGGAAGCAGAGACGCTGCTCCAGCTCCTTTATTTTCTATAATACAGGAGGAAGCAGAGACGCTGCTCCAGCTCCTTTATTTTCTATAATACAGGAGGAAGCAGTGACGCTGCTCCAGCTCCTTTATTTTCTATAATACAGGAGGAAGCAGTGACGCTGCTCCAGCTCCATTTTTTACCATAATATAGGGGGAAGCAGTGACGCTGCTCCAGCTCCTTTATTTTCTATATTACAGGAGGAAGCAGTGACACTGCTCCAGCTCCTTTATTTTCTATAATACAGGAGGAAGCAGAGACGCTGCTCCAGCTCCTTTATTTTCTATAATACAGGAGGAATCAGTGACGCTGCTCCATCTCCTTTATTTTCTATAATACAGGAGGAAGCAGTGACACTGCTCCAGCTCCTTTATTTTCCATAATACAGGAGGAAGCAGTGACGCTGCTCCAGCTCCTTTATTTTCTATAATACAGGAGGAAGCAGTGACGCTGCTCCAGCTCCTTTATTTTCTATAATACAGGAGGAAGCAGTGACACTGCTCCAGCTCCTGTATTTTCTATAATACAGGAGGAAGCAGTGACGCTGCTCCAGCTCCTTTATTTTCTATAATACAGGAGGAAGCAGAGACGCTGCTCCAGCTCCTTTATTTTCTATAATACAGTCGGAAGCAGTGACGCTGCTCCAGCTCCTTTATTTTCTATAATACAGGAGGAAGCAGAGACACTGCTCCAACTCCTTTATTTTCTATAATACAGGAGGAAGCAGTGACGCTACTCCAGCTCCTTTATTTTCTATAATACAGGAGGAAGCAGAGACGCTGCTCCAGCTCCTTTATTTTCTATAATACAGTCGGAAGCAGTGACGCTGCTCCAGCTCCTTTATTTTCTATAATACAGGAGGAAGCAGAGACACTGCTCCAGCTCCTTTATTTTCTATAATACAGGAGGAAGCAGAGACGCTGCTCCAGCTCCTTTATTTTCTATAATACAGGAGGAAGCAGAGACGCTGCTCCAGCTCCTTTATTTTCTATAATACAGGAGGAAGCAGTGACGCTGCTCCAGCTCCTTTATTTTCTATAATACAGGGGGAAGCAGTGACGCTGCTCCAGCTCCTTTATTTTCTATAATACAGGAGGAAGCAGTGACGCTGCTCCAGCTCCTTTATTTTCTATAATACAGGAGGAAGCAGAGATGCTGCTCCAGTCCTTAATTTTCTATAATACAGGAGGAAGCAGAGACGCTGCTCCAGCTCCTTTATTTACTATAATACAGGAGGAAGCAGTGACGCTGCTCCAGCTCCTTTATTTTCTATAATACAGGAGGAAGCAGTGACACTGCTCCAGCTCCTTTATTTACTATAATACAGGAGGAAGCAGTGACACTGCTCCAGCTCCTTTATTTTCCATAATACAGGAGGAAGCAGAGACGCTGCTCCAGCTCCTTTATTTTCTATAATACAGGAGGAAGCAGTGACGCTGCTCCAGTTCCTTTGTTTTCTATAATACAGGAGGAAGCAGAGACGCTGCTCCAGCTCTTTTATTTTCTATAATACAGGAGGAAGCAGTGACACTGCTCCAGCTCCTTTATTTTCAATAATACAGGAGGAAGCAGTGACACTGCTCCAGCTCCTTTATTTTCTATAATACAGAAGGAAGCAGTGACACTGCTCCAGCTCCTTTATTTTTTATAATACAGGAGGGAACAGAGACGCTGCTCCAGCTCCTTTATTTTCTATAATACAGGAGGAAGCAGTGACGCTGCTCCAGCTCCTTTATTTTCTATAATACAGGAGGAAGCAGTGACACTGCTCCAGCTCCTTTATTTTCTATAATACAGGAGGAAGCAGTGACGCTGCTCCAGCTCCTTTATTTTCTATAATACAGGAGGAATCAGTGACACTCCTCCAACTCCTTTATTTTCTATAATACAGGGGGAAGCAGTGACGCTGCTCCAGCTCCTTTATTTTCTATAATACAGGAGGAAGCAGTGACGCTGCTCCAGCTCCTTTATTTTCTCGAATACAGGAAGAAGGAGTGACACTGCTCCAGCTCCTTTATTTTCTATAATACAGGAGGAAGCAGTGACGCTGCTCCAGCTCCTTTATTTTCTATAATACAGGAGGAAGCAGTGACACTGCTCCAGCTCCTTTATTTTCTATAATACAGGGGGAAGCAGTGACGCTGCTCTAGCTCCTTTATTTTCTATAATACAGGATGAAGCAGAGACACTGCTCCAGCTCCTTTATTTTCTTGAATACAGGAGGAAGCAGTGACGCTGCTCCAGCTCCTTTATTTTCTATAATACAGGAGGAAGCAGTGACGCTGCTCCAGCTCCATTATTTTCTATAATACAGGGGGAAGCAGAGACGCTGCTCCAGCTCCTTTATTTTCGAAAATTCAGGAGGAAGCAGTGACGCAGCTCCAGCTCCTTTATTTTCTATAACACAGGAGGAACCAGTGACGCTGCTCCAGCTCCTTTATTTTCTCTAATACAGGAGGAAGCAGAGACGCTGTTCCAGCTCCTTTATTTTCTATAATACAGGAGGAAGCAGTGACGTTTCTCCAGCTCCTTTATTTTCTATAATACAGGAGGAACCAGTGACGCTGCTCCAGCTCCTTTATTTTCTCTAATACAGGAGGAAGCAGAGACGCTGTTCCAGCTCCTTTATTTTCTATAATACAGGAGGAAGCAGAGTCGCTGCTGCAGCTCATTTATTTTCTATAATACAGGAGGAAGCAGTGACGCTGCTCCAGCTCCTTTATTTTCTATAATACAGGAGGAAGCAGAGACGCTGCTGCAGCTCATTTATTTTCTCTAATACAGGAGGAAGCAGAGACGCTGTTCCAGCTCCTTTATTTTCTATGATACAGGAGGAAGCAGAGACGCTGTTCCAGCTCCTTTATTTTCTATAATACAGGAGGAAGCAGAGATGCTGCTCCAGCTCCTTTATTTTCTATAATACAAGAGGAAGCAGAGATGCTGCTCCAGCTCCTTTATTTTCTATAATACAGGAGGAAGCAGTGACGCTGCTCCAGTTCCTTTATTTTCCATAATACAGGGGGAAGCAGAGACGCTGCTCCAGCTCCTTTATTTTCTATAATACAGGAGGAAGCAGAGATGCTGCTCCAGCTCCTTTATTTTCTATAATACAGGAGGAAGCAGTGACGCTGCTCCAGCTCCTTTATTTTCTATAATACAGGAGGAAGCAGTGACGCTGCTCCAGTTCCTTTATTTTCCATAATACAGGAGGAAGCAGAGACGCTGCTCCAGCTCCTTTATTTTCTATAATACAGGAGGAAGCAGTGACGCTGTTCCAGCTCCTTTATTTTCTATAATACAGGAGGAAGCAGTGACGCTCCTCCTGCTCCTTTATATTCTATAATACAGGAGGAAGCAGAGACGCTGCTCCAGCTCCTTTATTTTCTATAATACAGGAGGAAGCAGTGACGCTCCTCCTGCTCCTTTATATTCTATAATACAGGAGGAAGCAGAGACGCTGTTCCAGCTCCTTTATTTTCTATAATACAGGAGGAAGCAGTGACGTTTCTCCAGCTCCTTTATTTTCTATAATACAGGAGGAACCAGTGACGCTGCTCCAGCTCCTTTATTTTCTCTAATACAGGAGGAAGCAGAGACGCTGTTCCAGCTCCTTTATTTTCTATAATACAGGAGGAAGCAGAGTCGCTGCTGCAGCTCATTTATTTTCTATAATACAGGAGGAAGCAGTGACGCTGCTCCAGCTCCTTTATTTTCTATAATACAGGAGGAAGCAGAGACGCTGCTGCAGCTCATTTATTTTCTCTAATACAGGAGGAAGCAGAGACGCTGTTCCAGCTCCTTTATTTTCTATGATACAGGAGGAAGCAGAGACGCTGTTCCAGCTCCTTTATTTTCTATAATACAGGAGGAAGCAGAGATGCTGCTCCAGCTCCTTTATTTTCTATAATACAGGAGGAAGCAGAGATGCTGCTCCAGCTCCTTTATTTTCTATAATACAGGAGGAAGCAGTGACGCTGCTCCAGTTCCTTTATTTTCCATAATACAGGGGGAAGCAGAGACGCTGCTCCAGCTCCTTTATTTTCTATAATACAGGAGGAAGCAGAGATGCTGCTCCAGCTCCTTTATTTTCTATAATACAGGAGGAAGCAGTGACGCTGCTCCAGCTCCTTTATTTTCTATAATACAGGAGGAAGCAGTGACGCTGCTCCAGTTCCTTTATTTTCCATAATACAGGAGGAAGCAGAGACGCTGCTCCAGCTCCTTTATTTTCTATAATACAGGAGGAAGCAGTGACGCTGTTCCAGCTCCTTTATTTTCTATAATACAGGAGGAAGCAGTGACGCTCCTCCTGCTCCTTTATATTCTATAATACAGGAGGAAGCAGAGACGCTGCTCCAGCTCCTTTATTTTCTATAATACAGGAGGAAGCAGAGACGCTGCTCCAGCTCCTTTATTTGGTGGAAACAATAAATGGGTCAGTTTGCATGCTGGACTATGTCTCTATTTAAAAGGCATCTGGATGGGATCAAGATAGGGAGGGTTTGGAGGGGTAAGGGACAATTGTTGACAAATATAGCTAGATTAATTTCTGGTCAGTAGGGACGAGCTGGAACAGAGGGTCTGCTTCCGTGCTCGGCACCTCCGAAATCCTGATGAAGACCTTTGCCCGAAACGTCGATTTTCCTGCTCCTCGGATACTGCCTGACCTGATGTGCTTTTCCAGCACCTCTCTGATCTAAGCTCTGAAATGCACTATTTCAGAGTTCCATCAATCTCATCTCATGCCCTTCTCAAACAGGCGACTTCTGCTGCCTTCCCAAGGTACACAATGCCAACACACCAGGATGTCCCATCATATTAGGCAATGGGACCCGATGTGGGAACCTCACTGCCGATGTCAAATGCATCTTGAAAACCATGAGGCAGGGTACCCCCAGCTTCTGCCACGACAGAACATTGGGACACAGGCTGATTTCAACCTCACACCTTCAAGGCTGAATCTGAGCTGAGGTGGCACCTATTGTTAAAGGTTTACCTGAGAATTTAGCTATTTTTACATACCGTTTACATATGAAAGAACAAAATCTAACATGTTTTTTCTGAAAGTATACAGACTGAACAGGCAATGCACTTTCATTTTTAAATATGTCATTTCAGTGGCATCACCCTGTAATCTATTAGTATAAATTCTGTGTCGTGTGATGCTCTGCTCCACAACCACCTGATGAAGGAACAGCGCTCCAAAAGCTAGTGCTATCAAATAAACCTGTTGGACTATAACCTGATGTTGTGTGATTATTTAATTTTGTCCACCCCAGTCCAACACCGGCACCTCCAAATCTTTACTACATATTGTTTACACTAACTCACACGCAGTTCAGGTCAGTTTAGCACAATGACCCTGTTCCTCTTTTTGTGAGGTTCCCTGTGTATGTTAACACAGTTAATGGGCCCCGAGAGGATGAATACATTCTCTTTATCCTCTCAGTTTAAGCAGCTGAACATATCAGTTTGAATGCAGTGGAAGAGGAGATTGTCTTTTTCTGTACAATTTCAGTGCAGAACGTTCAGCCATAAACTGTCTTTGCAAAAGTGGGGGTTGACTGCAATTCTCACTGAGCAACATTAATACAGCAAACACACAATTCCGAGTTACTGTTATCAATTGGTTAAGGAACTGGGATGAGAAAACCACGTGTGGTGGGGTGCCCTGGCTCAGTTTGTTAACTTGCCTACATCATAAACAGCCCACCAAGATTTCACATCGGAGTGGGGCCTGTGTATTTTACCAAATGCATGGTTGGTTCAAAATCTCCCAAGTCAGTGCTGCTCATCAGACAACCATGCGTCCTGTTTGGGTGTCAGCCTGATTTGGTGACCCTGATCTGCTCCCTGGTTTAGTTCCTCTATTGGATATTGTTCCTTCCGAACTATTAATTCAATCTGGAGTTTCCTTCCTGTGTTTGACAAGATCTTCTGCCTCTCCTCCTCCTTCATTACGCCTCGTTCATTTCCAGTTTGTTGGGAATAACGAGGTGAGCCAGGAGACATGGCAGACTTACCGGAGAATGTTGCAGTGATGGCGCAGACACCAAGAGCTGTTCACCCTAATTCTCTGCTGTCAACATCCATTCATTCCACACCAACAGGAAATACTTCATTGCACTCCTGTCGTTGTGGTTCGCACTGTGATTGCGGTTTCTTTTCTTGTGGATTATGAAGTCTGTTTACATCTCGAAAGGATCATCATATTTGGAGGAAGGAATGACTCCTCACCTCAGGCATAAGGGCCAGACACATTATTCGGAGAATGTGAGCCCAATCCCACACATGCTACCGAGGGGGCAGAAAGCCTGTTAGCTGGGCCACTCTCAATTTGTCTCCGAATGTCAGACTTTTCAAAGAGCAGAAATGGGAAATGGGGAATATGGGCAGACCGAGAGTCCGAGAATGTGAAAGAGGGTCAGGTGCATGCACAGAGAAAGAAAGAAATATGGAGACGCATATTGAGGGAGATACTGAAAGAACGAATTCTCCAATCGACATGGCTGCTGACTGACAGAAACAAATAATTTTAAAAAAACGGTAACTATTAAGCACAGCCTTTCACCAGCTCCGGGCAACGGAAGGATTCTTACAGCCAGCAAAGTCATTTTGAATTTTCAACATTGACGGTTGTCAGCGAATGAAAGATTTTGGTAAATATCCTGACAAGGAAAACTGATCATTTTACCGAAAATATAATACAGAAATGTCGAAGTAACCTCGCTCTGCCGATATGAAGCATTAACTCTGTTTCTCTCCACTGTCCTACTGAGTTTTTCTATCAAATCTTGGTTTTGGTTCAGATTTCAAACATCTGCAGTTCTTTGTTTCATGTTATTCTTAACAACGTTTGAGACAAAACCAATGACCTGACGGCTTCAGAAACTCGGTCAGAAGTACTGTTAGCAAGATATCTTTGCAGAACACATCGCCCGTTCCCTGACCAGGAATCCCCCTTTCCCCCTCAGAGAGTGCACCAACTCCTAACCGTGAGATTAAAGGGGAAGGCGACAGAAGCTGTCGCATTTATTCTCAATGAAACCACTTATGCATTTCATTTTGGATCATTTTCGCTGCACATTAGTTTCCCGTTGTCTTCGAGGTTTATTTTAAACACAATAGGAAAATATCATTCGGCCCATCGTGCAGTATGGCTCATCAGATAGTCATCTGTTTTCGATCCGGTGTCCAGCTTTGGCACGATACCTTCGGTGTTCTGATGTTTTGAACGCAAAATTCAGAAAAGATTATCCCTGTGATCTTAAACGAGACAACAGTGGGAGTGAGTTATACACCGTCATACTGAAGTGAAATCCCCTCGAGCAACCCATTCACATTTTCACCCATAGAGTGAGTCACAGACACACATGCCCGGAGGTGGGTGGGGGTGGGGGGGGGGGGGGCAGAGGTTTCGGGATTATACCAGCTCCTTGTGCTTCAGTTCCAGTCTCCACCTACTTAAGACCAACTCCACCCCCCCTCCCTCGCTCCCCCACCCCCCCACCCCACCCCCCCCCACACACAAGTTTCTCTGACAAGAGGCAGCTTTCGGTGCAACTAAAGCCAGTTTTACAGACAATGAGAGACGTTGCGATGAGCTGGAATTTAAAATGGACAATTGCCTCATCTGCAACTTTCAAATTTGAAAACACACTGATCCAAAGTCTGCAGCTCCTCAAACTCTGTCACACATTGAGGTGCAATGCTCCCAAATTCGGGACCCACTGATCCAATCCCTGCAGCACATTGCACACAAATCAGGAAGGATTCGATCCTCCAAAAGTCAGAGGCATTATCCATTATGTCACTGGGCCAACGGCAGCCGGAGGGACGACAGGTAGTCGATATGAAATGGAAACATGGACATTGGGAAAACAGTATTCACAAGGTGAACAATCAGCAAATATAATTATCGTCACTGCTCCACATCGGATGTCCCACTTGGTGAAGCAATGTCTCTCAATGGCCAAGGAAACATATTTGCCCTCAGGTACCTGCTTCTGGGTCGCCTGCGCCTCTGCTGGGAGTTGCCATCATTTTATTCACAGTCACTCCGCGATTTTTGATCCACTCCAGGGAAATATCTTTTCATACCTTGCGTCATGGCCTCTTCCAGTCAAGACCCTGAACCAGCCCAGCGAGAAACCTCTGTTGGTTTGAATCCCGGGGATGGAGAATCAGACGGGATGAACAGCGCCTTTTAGTGGTGGAACCCCTTCACTACAATCTCACGCCTCAGACCGTGTCTCTGCCCGCGTCACCCTGTTCTGTACATTCCTGCATCACACCGACTGACCAACATCAGATTACCACAGCTCCGCTTTCTTTACCTTGAACCCCAAGGCGATAATATGAAGCGTTTGCAAAATTGAAGAGAGAAACTTTGTTGCCGAAGGTGGTTATGAAGGGATGGACAGGCACAAGGGTGTGTACAATACAGGTCGCTCTGTATCCTGTCAGCATTACCGGGGGGCCCGTGCTGAGGAGTCAATGTTTGTATCGTCCAGAAATGGATCCAGTTCCCATTCAGGGAATGAAGGTTTAATTCTCTTCATGTGAATTGTCTCAATGAAAACGCATTCCTCGTTCCACACAGAAGACAGACCGGGATCCCTCCAGAATCAGCCCAGTGATTGCTTGAACCATGTAGAAGGACAATGACAGCGGACAGATACGATAGTGACCCCTTCAAATCTCCCTCCAATCATCTCACCTTCCTGAGTTGGAAATATGTCGGTGTTCCTTCAGTGTCTCTGGGTGTAAATCCAGGAAATCCCGCGCTTGCAGCATAATGGCTGTACCTCCGTGTGAAGGAGTTCAATGGTTCACAAAAGCACCTCATCTCCTCCATCTCTGGGGGATTTAGGGATGGACAGCGAGTCCTATTCCATTGAGTGATATCTTTATCCCAGGAATGCGTTTCTAACAGTGGTAGATTCCAATCGTACACCTGCAGGAGACCGGTAGTAAGTTGAGAAGTGGAGCAGGGAAGTGAAATTGATGTGAATGACAATGATGACTGGGAGGCATGAGGCAGGAAGTGAGTCTGGATCTGGTGGTGCAAGGCTCAGTGTCGCTGCTAATGGGTCAGCCTTTACTGCAAACTGTTTACAATGGCTCACACACCATTCCTGGTCAATTCATGGCAATGACACTGTTCCTCTTCGTGTGAGATTGCCTCTGTGTGTATTAAAGCCGTCAATACGCCCCAAGAGAATGAACAACGTCCCCTTTATCCTGTCAGTTTAAACAGATACAAATATCTGTTTGAAGCCAATACAAGAGAAGATTGCCCTTTTATGTGTCTTTGCATTGGGGAATGTTCAATCGTGAAATGTCTGGTTTTGCAAAAGCGGGGTTTGATTGCAAATCACACTGAGTAATATTGATACAGAAATGTATTTCCCAGTTACTGTGGTCATGTGGTTCAGGAACTGCACATATGGACGTCGCTTAGTTATTTAAAACCCCCACCTTGGTCAGCAGCTGACCATCGGGTCCAATCCCAGCTGCGCCGCTTGTTGTATTGAAGGCTCAAAGGTTCACCTTTTATTAAGTGTCGTGTTGCTGATGAAGTGACTCAGCTTCCTGTCTGAGTTCGAGCCTGTTATGGTTTGGCAAACCCGCTCCTTTTTCCTGGTTTAGTTCCAGCAGTGCATGTTGTCCTTCCTAACCAATAGGCCAACCTGGAGTTTCTTGTCGCTGTTCCAAAAGCACTCCTTCTTCTCCTCCACTTTTATTCTCCCTCCTTCATTCCAAGTTTGGTGGGAATAATGAGGTGAGGCAGGAGACACTGCAGGAAGGCCGTGGGATGTTGTGGTTATGGCACAGAAACCACGAGTGGGTCACCCTCATTCTCTGCTGTGGCCATTCATTCATTTTACAGCATCAGGAATGCTTCCATGGTGTCGTTTATTTCTATTGGATTAGGAATGCAACTTTAATTTCGAAAGGGTTACAATATTTTGAGGAAGAAATGGTTCCTTGTATCACATCCAAGTGGCTGGCGTATTATCCGTAGAATGTGAGCCAAGTTTTACAGACTCCTGCCAGCTTCCAGAAAACCTCTCAGCAGCTCCATTCTCAAACTATCCCTGAACGTCAGGCTTTTCATAGAGTAGGAATGGGAAATGAGGGATATTGGCAAATAAAGGGTCAAAGAATATGAAAAAGGGTGAGGTAGATACACAGAGATAAAGACAGAAAATTAGAGACCCATCTTGAGGTAGACACTGAAAGAACCCAATTCTCGGGTCGACATGGCTGCTAACTGGCAAACACAAATAGATTTTGATAACTATCCTCATTCGACAGATAAAACTGACCATTATCCCGGCATTGTGGTGTAGAAATGAAGAACTAATCTGGTTGTGTGGTTGTGAACCATTGTCTCTGTTTCTCCCCACAGATGTTGCCAGGACTAGTCAGTTTACACGGCAATTCTTGGTTCAGATTTCCAACATCTGCATCTCTTGGTTTTCTGTTCAACTTTAAAACGGTTGGCACAAAACCGATGTTCTGCCAGCTTTGGAAAAGTGGTCAGAAATATTCTTACCCCGATGTGTGAACAAAGCACGCATTCCTTGACAGGGAATAGAACCCGTGTCACGGCGGCGAGAGCGCCAAATGCTGGCTACTAGACTACAAGGGAAGGCAGAAGGCGCCCTTGCATTTATTCAGAATGAAAACACTTTTGCCTTTTCATTTCTGATCAGTCTTGCTGCAGATTAGGTCCTCCTTGCCTTCGAGCTTTCACAGAGTGGGAAGAGACCGTTCGGCCCATCGTACATTGCAGTTCATCAGGTATCCATGTATTCCAGTCCCAGTTTCTAGTTTTGGCTCAAAATGTTGTGTACTGATGTTTCCAGAGCAAATGTGAATGCGATTCTCACTGTGAATGTAAACGACAGGACAATGGGACTGAGGTCTGACATGGTCACACTGTGCTGTAACCACCTTGAGGAACTGACCCTCATTGTCACCCACAGAGGGGGACACACAGAAACATATCCCGGGAGGAACAGATGTCTCAGGATCATACCAGCTCCTTGTGCTTCACTTCCGCTCTCTGCTCCACACAACAGCTTCTCTGACAAAGGCAGCTTTAGGTTGAACACTCGCCAGTTTGACAGGCAATGAGAGATGTTGAGCTGAGCTGGAATTTAAAATGGACAATAGACCTAAATGTAAGTTTTAAATTCGAAACCACACTGATCCAAACCATTCAGATCCTCAGAACCTGACAAAACAGGACCAGCCATACACCTGTCTGACATTGAGCTGCAATGGACCCAAAAGCAACATTCCATTTAAATACACACTGATCCAATCCCTGCAGCTCGAAAGAACCGAAGAAAATAGCAACTGACAACATGCAATTGGCTGGACTAACACGTTACTCCCGAGACATGTGGGATGTAAACCTACAGTCATCTGATTCAAAGTCAGATGTTTTATCTATTGCTTCACTAGCACGATTTGCACAGGCACACGCTGGACACCTTTCCATATGTGATGTAAACATGGAGATCTGGGAAACAACATTCATAAGGTGATCAGCCAGCAAAGATAATCCACTTTGTGTAACAGGGCCTTTCAATGGCAAAGCAAATACATTGGTCCTCAGGTGCCTGCTTCTGTGTCGCCTGTTGTTCTGCAGGACGTCTCCAGCATTTTATTCACAGTCACTGCGCTATCTTATGATGCACTCCACTGAAATGTACTTTCATACTTGGATTTAGTGTCACTTCCAGTCAAGGTCCTGAACAAATTCAGTGAGAAACCTCTGGTCATTTCCAGCATGGAATTTGGAATCAGACGATTTGAACGAAGGCTTTATTGGGGCCGCCCCATCACCGCAGATCAACGCCTCAAAACGAGCCGCTGTTAGTATCAAACTGTTCTGTACCTTCCTGAAGTAAATCAGGTTAGCACAGCTCCGCTTTCTTCACATTGAAACCAAGGCGGCTATATGAATTGTTTGGAAACTTAGAGAGAGAAACATTGCTGCTGAAGATGATGATGACGTGAAGATCATGCACAGAGTCTGGACAGATCAGGTCACAAATGTTACTGTCAGCTTCAGTAGGGTCCCTGGTTCGGAGCCTGAGTTTGCAATGTCCAGACCGGGATACAATTCCCAGTCAGGAAATGAAGATTTGTTTCTCTTCTTGTGAGTTATCTTATTGAAAACTTACTCCTGCGTCCTCCCAGAACACAGACCCAGACCAACCCAGTCATTGTTTGCATCTATCTAGAAGGACAATAGCAACAGATACACGAGAGAACTGTAACCACAAATCACCCATCTCGGATCTCGCCTTTCTGAGTTGGAAATATCTCACTGCTCCTACAGTGCTTTTGGGTCGAGATCCTGGAACTCCCTCCCTTGCAGTATCATGGCTGTACCTTGAGTTCTTCCAGGGTTCTGTCAAGTAAATCAACATCTGGAGTAAATAGGGATGGACAGTGAGTCCTATCCCATTGAGTGGCGTCCTATGCCACGAATGAGTTTCGAACAGGGTGGTTAGATTCACGATCGCGTGGAAACAGGCCCTTCGGCTCAACACTGTCCCTCCAGAGAGGAACCCACCCAGACCCATTTCCTTTCTGGCTTAATGCACCGAATACTTTTGGCAATTCAGCATGACCTATTCACCCTAAAGTATCAATCTTTGGACTGCGGAAAGAAGCCCACGCAGACACGGGGAGAATGTGCAAACTCCACACAGACAGTTGCCGGAGGCTGGAATTGAACTTGAGACCCTAGTGCTGTGAGGCAGCACTGTTAACCACTGAGCCCCCGTGCGACCCCTACGGTTTCAAGGTGGACACCTGCAAGTGATCGAGAGAAGTGAGTCAGTGGAGCAGGGTGATTGAAATAAAATGAAAGGTAAAGACGCTGGAAGGCTTGAATCAGTGAGTGAGAGAGGAGCTGGTGGAGCAAGGCTCAATGTTAGAACTAAAAGCTCAGCCTATACTGCCCACTGATGGTACTGACTCACACAACACCCCTGATCCATTCACCACAATGACCCTGTCCTCTTGGTGTGATATTCCCTCTCTGCATATTAACGCAGTTCATGGGCTCCAGGAGGATGAACGCATCCTCTCTATCCTGTCACTTTAATGAAGAAGGAGGTATCAGTTTGAACCCAACGCAAGAAGAGATTGCCTCTTTCTGTGCATTTTCACTGGGGAATGTCCAGCTGTGAACTATTCTTTTCTGTATAAGAGGAGGCTGATTTAAATTCTCACCGAGCAACTTTAAACCCAAACAAATGTCCGAGTTACTATGATGGAATAGTTAATGAACAGCAGATATGGATTTGAAGAGCAGTGTCTGCGCTGTCGCTGTGGATTAATTCGTTAAAGCGCCTGGTAATAACCAGACCAGTACGGTGTCAAATCCTGGCGCTGCATGTCCTGTGTATCGAAGGTTCGTTGCTTAACCATCTCGTAAATGCCATTTTGTTGACCCACCATACCGAAAGAGACGGCTCAGCATCCTTCCCGTGTTTGAGCTCAGCCCATTGGTATTTCATGTTACCACGTCCTGCCGCCGCCTGTGGTCCCATCAGTCAATGCTCTATCTTTCTAATTCCACTTTTATTCTCCCTCCTTCATTCCCACTTTGTTGGGAATAACGAGGTGAGGCAGGAGACACTGCAGATATCCCAGCAATGTTGTGGTAATGGCACACACACTGCAAGATGATACCCCTCACTTTCTGCTGTCACCATTCATTCGTTCAATTGAAGCAAAGGTTTCACTTAAATCGTATAATTGGGGTGAAAATGTTTCTGTTTGGTGGATTATGAATTCTATTAAGAATTGTAAAAGCTCATAATATTTTGAGTGAAGAAATGTCACCTTACCGCAGGCCTAAGTGACATACCCTCTACCCGGAGAATGCGAGTACAGTCCTACACACTCTGGCCAGGGGCGGAGAGAGTCCATTAGTAGGTCTACTCTCAAACTATCTCCGAATGTCAGACTTTTCAAAGAGCAGAAATGGGAAATAGGGATATTGATAGACAGAGAGTGGGAGCATGTGGAAGAGAGTGAGGTGGAAACGCAGAGGAAATGATAGACGAATAGAGACGCATTTTGAGATAGAGCCTGAAAATAGAAACTCTCCATTTAAAATGGGTGCTCACTGACAGAAAGGGGAAGGAAAAAGAACAACTGAAGGGCAGCGTTTCACCAGCTCAAGGGAACGGAATCAGCATCACAACCGGAAACGTCGGTTGACATTCAGAAAGTTGACATTTCTCGGCTAATGTAATATTCTGATAAATGTGCTGATTTGCTAAGTAAAACTGACAATCACTCTAGCATTAAAACAATAAAATGCATAACTAGTCTGGTTCTGTCGATCTGAAACATTAAACCTGTTTCTCTCCACAGATGCTGCCAAGTCTGCCGAGTTTCTCTGTCAATTTCCCTTTCGGATTCAGAATTCCAACATTCGCAGTGCTTTGTTTAAAGTTACTCTACATTAAGTATGGGGCAACACTTGATCAATTGTCAGCTCCATACTTCATTCCCTGCTTCGGGAAGGCTGTCCCCACGATTGATGGTACGAGGAAAACTCCACTTGCTACAACAGTGAGAAAACTGAATCCTCACCAGTAGGCTAACAGGGAAAGCGAAAAGAAAAGGCACTGTGTGTTTTCATCATAAACCGCTTTTGTCTTTTCATCTGTGATTATTTTAGCTGCAGATTAGTTTCTCCCTTTCTTCCGATTTTTACAGCGTGAAAAAGACCTTTCGGCCCATCTGCAGTGCGAGTCATTGGACTTCCATCTATTCCAGTCCCAGTTCCCACAAACCTGCGTTTCTGATGTTCCCAGGGCGAATCTAAATGGGATCCTCCCTGTGAGCTTAAATGACACAACAATGGGACTGAAGTTGGACATGGTCACATTATGCTGTAACACCGCCGAGGAACTCAACCTCATATTTACCCACAGAGGGAAACAAACAGAGGGCTCAGGATTAGTCCCGCTCCATATGCTTCACATCCGCCAGTCTCTCCGACCAGCTCACCGCAGCTGGGCAAAGAGGTCTGCAGCACAGAAAATGCCTTTCGGGCCATCAAGTCTGCACCAGTCGAAGACTGGCCCCTGACTGTTTTCATCTCGTTTTCCAACGGTTGGCTCGTAGCTTCAACAAAGTTGGGATGGAATTGTTCAACTGATAGTGTCTCAACTTTCTCTGGGGATTTCTGCGTGTTGTACCCTGAAAGGCAAGGGTTGCGGATTGCCACCATTCCCAACCTGTCTGGAATGTCTTTTTCCCCTTCTCCTGTGGTTTGTATGTGAAAGATGAAGATAGGGTGTAATCTCCCTTTTTATTTGTTGATATTACTGAATCACCAGGCTGTGAGGGGAAGGCCAAATGAATTTCAAGCCCATGGCCTTAAACACGCATCGACCACTACAGAACCACACTTTCCAGGTGTCTCTCATTGTGGAGCTGAGGAAGAGTGAATCAATGTCGGGTTTGTTTGAATCCAATCACTTCACAGTTTGCAAAAGCGTTAGATTTTGATGCATGGTGGATCTGGTTGTATCATCCTGATAGATGGAACGGACATTCATTTAACACCAAGAACAGGAATTGCAAGAGAAACTCAGCAGATCTTACAGCATCTATGCAGAGAAAATCAGAGACAACATTTCAAAACTTCATCAGAACTCGGTAATCTCCCACAGGTACTGCCAAACCCGTTAGATTCGACAGCAGGTTCTGTTTTTCCTTCAGATTCCAAGAATCCACAGTTCGTTCCATTAACCACTAAAGCAATGCAGAAACTTCTTTGTGGTTCCTCACACGAAAGGGTTCCGTTTGGAGAACATTTTCATGACCCCACTCGACACACGAAACTGTGCAGCATCTAAAACAGATGCAGCAAGAATAACCATCGCTGTCGTCCTGGGGGCTCCTGAACCAGGAACCTTTCATTTAACAGCCGAATGCGCTGAAACTTATAACCTAACACCTTGCACGGTCCTCTAAAGCAGGCTGTGACTGACTTCCCACTTCAGTCTGCCCTTCCCAGAACGCCAACTGTCCTCTACCAGTTTTACTTTGCCAGAATATAGACTGAGACATTCATTATGGCGGCATGGGAACAGTCTGACCCCACCCATTACAGACACACCCAAGGCACTGGGAACCAGCTCTCCTCCAACCGGGACCATCTCCCTTCGAGCCTCCCAGTGTCTTGTGTGCTCTCGAGTTATTTCATTGATCTAGAGTCCAGATGAGATTTATATTCCTCATGTACAGGAAGGAGAATTCTTTCAAAGTCTCCGATCAGTTCATGTGGCGTCCTCTGAAAGAAGGGGAAGGTGTCTTGACTGTTTCTGCTCAGCCCGACAGTTCGCCCTTCTTCATTCTCCTCAGCTTCCATTTCCCAAAGAGTTCCTGAATATTCACAAAGCTGGAAACTGTGTTATACGGGTTGCGCCTTTAACATTTGTGCACCTGCCAACTGACAATATTTTCCCCAAATCTCTTCACAATCCTCTGTCTTACACCGTGTCCAGGGATGAGAAGTCCCGTTTTGTGGAGAGATTCCCGAGGCTGGTGAGTTTCTCTTTGGAGTAAAGATGGTTAACCGGCAATTTCCTGCGGCTGTTTATAATGACGGGAGTGGGAACCGTGGGCATGGGCACTTTGATGAGCAGGGGGAAGTGTTGCCACTGACCAGAGGCAGTGAACAGAGGACTGGGATGAAAGGAATCTAATGAAAAGCAGCACTTCTGCGCAGTACGTTCAAAGAATACTGCAGAAGCCCGATGGGTCTGGCAGTATCTGTGAAAAGAGAAACAAATAACGGTTTGAGTGTGGCACATTTCTGATTAAGAACTCGAGCAGCCTATGTCTAATCAAATAACTGGCCTGGCTTGCTGAAGTCCGAGCGAGAATGTACCCTGCAGGGGGTCGTTCAAGATGTAGGCGGCAGGATTTGACCCTACATGGGGAAATATCAACGGATTTCTAATCCATCGCCTTAATCACTCGGCCACAAATAGCCTCGCATACGCCTGACTTGATCTTTCTTATAGTATGGAGAGTGCCAACCTGAAAAACCAGTATTTGGCTTGTCCTGTCCTATGCATGACCCCAGTATTCGCAGTCACCATCTCTTGGTTCAGAACGGAGGAGGATGCTGGGAGATCAATTGGAATTACACACACATTGGTGAGATATAAAATGGATTGGAAAGATCCGTTTTCATGTGCTGAGAGATTCATAAACACAGCAGTGGATCGAGATAGAAACATGTCCTTGTACTTGCCTAGCGCTTTCCCCGCCAGCTGAATTACGGCCAATGAAGTGCTTTTGAAAAGATTCACCATTGGAAAACCAAAGTGCAAATCTGGTCGATTTATCTAATCAGAGGTCAAATTAGGAAAATGTTTCAAATACACACAGCTGGCACTGGACAGTGCAGACCTATTCTCAGGGGGTTAATCTGCTCTGATTTACGCCTGAGACAAAGTGGGAACAGGGGGTTTTCTAACAGCGGAAGGGGTCACAAATTTCAGACTCTGATGAGAAGGATATTCTTTCTTTCAGAGGGGAGCAAATCTATGCAATTCTATAGATCAGAGGGCGGTGAAGGCGAGCTATATTCAGGACTGAGATAGACAAACATTGAGTTAATTCACAACCAAGGGCCACGGAGATCAGGCTGAAAAGGGTGGGGGGTGGGGGGTGAGGATGAAACAAATCAGCCGTGGGCTCATTGAAACCTGTCGCCCACGTGACCGGCTACATTGCTTCCACCTGCCCTCATATCTTTGCTGTTATTTGGAAGATGCGAGACCCCATTGTCAAAGAAGAAAAGCAGAAAGTTAGGGAGAGATGATTGCAGTCAAACTGTGTCAAAATTATTTATTGGAAGGAATCCCATATTTGGCAATTTGCCAGATTTCTGTACGAACATGTCCAGCAGAGCTGATCAAGGGAGGGATTGAGCTGAGTCTTGGACAAGAAACAAACAAAGATTAGGGACATTTTTTTCTGACAAAATACATGGCCTTTCCTGATGCTCACAATGAAAGAGATGGTTTCCAAGAAAAGACGGAGACTAAGTCGCCTGTAAACTAACCGATGACCAAGATATGGCTCGCGTTGTTCTATGGGACATATGTGATTTATTGATTATTGTTCTCCAAACTTCCTTTACACTGGAACCGGGAGTGGGAGCGGGGAAATTAAACCCACCCATGGTTATTGCCATCTTTTATCACTCACACACTATTTATTTCTTGTATGTTTTATCTCCCATTGTGGTTCCTGCGAATGGGTTTGTAAACTGCATCTGCTGGCGAGTTCTTTCCTCACTGTTCCTCATCTGTATCCAAACACGTTCTGCTCCTTATCTCCTGAATGAAGGTAATCTCTAACCATTGTATAAATGTCACCAAAACCTCGGCATTTCACACGCCTCTGTATGTCATCCCCCAATATTAATTGATACTTTACTGTGTTGCAGTTATGCATAATATAAGAAAAATGAAATAGAGACTGGTGGACCTGGGTTTCCAACGCACGTTATTGAAGCTAAACCGCAGGTTACTGCCCACAATACGATCACGGACACATGCACCGAACCATCAGGCAACACAGAATAAGCTCAGCACAAGATGACATGTCAGGAACAGCACCAGAAATACAACAGAAATATGTCTCTGCGCTACTATGTTGGATGTATTTCTCAATGAGCCATCGAGAGTTACATGTGTTCCATCAGGAGTGACGTCACACCCGGAAGTACCCAGTGTCACAGACGGTCATGTGATCCAAGTTCCAAGCCCCGGAATCCGAGACACTCAGTGCCCTGTGGATAGCGACAAGGAACAGCCGTCCGTGGCGTGCATGGCTTAGTTGAACTTTATGAATGCAGCTCGCTCGTTGTCGGCCTGTTTCTCCTTTATAGTGTTTCATGCAGTCGCTGCGTGGAATCTTAACAACCACGTTTGTACATGATGGGGATTGGGTGTTGTGTTCTGGTGAGTTTTGTCTGAGCGAGGCTGTCGGTTTATGTGCAGTTGTAACCCAGTGTGTTCAGAGGAGTCTGACTGGCAGTTCCCAGCAATTTATTTTAAAAAAGGGGACCATGCTTTTCAAATTGCCTGGTAGCATATGCTCGTTGTGATTTTCGAGTGCCAGACATCTGGGAATGAAGTCGTGGGGATATCCATTCTTGGCAAAGAAATTGTGTGGCAGTCCCGGATTGTCCCGACCAGCTGTCCCGAGTAGCAATCCGTACAGACGGCAAGGTTTGGGAGAACAGCTCAATAGTAATAGGACAGGGCAAACAGAAGGCAGCCAGAGAGTTTCTAGAAGCAGGGTACTCATCCGCGGATCCCATCAATAAGCAGATTCATCTGGACCCAGTCTGTAACCCCAAACACCGGAAGCAGCGGGAATGAAACCAAATCAATTCCAACTGCCACAGGACAGCAGCGCTTCACAACAGGCTCTGCAGCCCTGAGCATGTCACCCAGAAATGTGAGGAAAATGCTGCAAACCATCTTCCCAGCTCCGCCAAACATTCCAACAACAACTCCAGGAGGCACACGAGATCAACACCTTTCTGCTCCAAAACGCTCCGGTTTTCTGCAGCAGAGTATTGTACCCTGAACCCCCGGGAGCAAGGTGAGGATGGCAACCCGTACACGGCCAGGAACGGCAGTGAGAGCGAGGGCAACAGCTGCCATTGTCGGATGGACAGCCACAAACACTCCCTTTGAAAAGTACTTTGTCCATATGAAAGTCTGTGCAGCAGTATAACCCGGGGCCCAAACAGCCTGCGCTGGGGATTCATATTCCAGACAATTTACGGTGGGTCACCGTTTTCCCTGAAAGTGAGTGGAGATTGATATTTCATTGCTGGTGTGAAACCAGGTCCTACACTGAATCTGCTCGCCGGGTTTTGTTGCTGTGGTGAAACGGTGGGCAATCACGGGGTGAAACGTTGTTCTAGCTCTCTGGTTTCCTTCATTCCTGTCCTGGTCAGGGAGGCTGGGGATTGGTCCTCTCCATCAGAGGGAGGTACCAGCGCATTGTTGACCCAATTTAATCAAGAATGTCATTGGTCATCTTCACTTCCCATGGTTCATTGCGGTTCTGTTTTGTTGTATGTGACTTGAGCACTTTCTGGGACTTGACAATGCATTAAAGCTGCAGTATGTTTGGAAGCACGGTTTGGGAATTGTCTCGCTGCCATTTGTATGAGCAGTACATGACATAGACGACTCGCACTACCTCAAAGTCAGCATGCCAGTGTGTCTGGCAATGGTTCCGCCTTTTCTGGTTTGCTTCTGTTCCACGCTAAGAGCTGTCAGTTTTTGGATTCGCTGGAGTGCTGAGGGGGTAACACAATTTGTGTGGTATTTTTCTTCAGGCCAAACTCCACCCTCCAGGAAAAATAGCCAAACGCGCTGAGTAACAAACAGCACGCGTTTTTTTTTAGCAAATGGTCTATTCAAGCTGGTATCAGCTTCTGGAGCGTCTCAGAGTTGCCAAGCACGGAAACAGACCCTACTATCTAACTTGCCACTGCTAAACAGGTAACCGAAATTAATCTAACCAATATTTGCCAAAATTTGTCCCTGATCTCTCCGAACCCTTGCCGGCCAATATACCCTTTCAGATGCCTTTGAAATGTTGTGAGCGCACCAGACTCTCCCACTAAATATGGCAATTCATTCTGTACACACGGAAATGTCTGTGTACAAAACAAGTGTCCCTCACATCCCCTTTAAATGTTACTGTTCTCACAATAAACCAATATTATCTCGCTTTGAACTCATGTGCCTTGTGAAAAATTACTCCCTGACTCTTTTCTCTGTCCGTCCGCCTCATGTCTGTATAAAATTCTGTAAGGCCATTCCTCAGCCCTGAAGCTCCAGGGAAAACTGTCGAAGCCTATTCAGCTTCGTGCTATTGTCCAAACAGTGCAAACCTTGCAAACCCTTTCAAATACTTTCTAAATTGCACCACGTTCGTTACTGAATGCGCGATATGTTAGTGCCTGAAGTGAAGCGACGATGAAACACTAGGAATGACAATTTTGACGCCCCGACCGCGTGGCCGAGTGGTCTAAGGCACAGGATTTAAGTTCCGCTCTCTATCGAGTCGTGGGTTCGAATCCCCATCGCTATGAAGCTCGTGGCTGTTCCACTGGCTGTTCCACTGCAGGCAGTTCACCATCACAGAACCTGTGCAAGTCCAACGTGCAGCTGCTCAGGTCTCTGATCCAGACTGACTCTGAAAACAGCCCTTTCTGTCGGAGCCCCCTCACCGCTCTGCTGTCGGAGCCCCCTCACCGCTCTGCTGTCGGAGCCCCCTCACCGCTCTGCTGTCGGAGCCCCCTCACCGCTCTGCTGTCGGAGCCCCCTCACCACTCTGCTGTCGGAGCCCCCTCACCGCTCTGCTGTCGGAGCCCCCTCACCGCTCTGCTGTCGGAGCCCCCTCACCACTCTGCTGTGGGAGTCCCCTCACCACTCTGCTGTGGGAGCCCCCTCACCACTCTGCTGTCGGAGCCCCCTCACCACTCTGCTGTGGGAGCCCCCTCACCGCTCTGCTGTGGGAGCCTCCTCACCACTCTGCTGTGGGAGCCCCCTCACCGCTCTGCTGTCGGAGCCTCCTCACCGCTCTGCTGTCGGAGCCCCCTCACCACTCTGCTGTGGGAGCCCCCTCACCACTCTGCTGTCGGAGCCCCCTCACCACTCTGCTGTGGGAGCCCCCTCACCACTCTGCTGTCGGAGCCCCCTCACCACTCTGCTGTGGGAGCCCCCTCACCACTCTGCTGTCGGAGCCTCCTCACCACTCTGCTGTCGGAGCCCCCTCACCACTCTGCTGTGGGAGCCTCCTCACCACTCTGCTGTCGGAGCCCCCTCACCACTCTGCTGTGGGATCCCCCTCACCACTCTGCTGTGGGAGCCCCCTCACCACTCTGCTGTCGGAGCCCCCTCACCACTCTGCTGTGGGATCCCCCTCACCACTCTGCTGTCGGAGCCCCCTCACCACTCTGCTGTCGGAGCCCCCTCACCACTCTGCTGTGGGAGTCCCCTCACCACTCTACTGTGGGAACCTCCTCACCACTCTGCTGTGGGAGCCCCCTCACCACTCTGCTTTGGGAGCCCCCTCACCACTCTGCTGTGGGAGTCCCCTCACCGCTCTGCTTTGGGAGCCCCCTCACCACTCTGCTGTGGGAGCCCCCTCACCACTCTGCTGCCGGACATAGGCGCTTTATGTGAAATGGTCCTGAACCAAAATGAAATGGTTCTGACGGAAACCGAAGGTAACTCTCTCTGAACGTTTCGCAATTCACACGGAAAATGACCTTGTGGATTCACGTATTGAACAGTTTCTTGTCAGTAACAGGGGTGGAGGTGGGGCAGGATTGTGAGGTTTCACAGTGGGACAGAAGTGATCTGGGTGAACGGGTAAGTCACACACCCCCAGAGCATGGGAGAGCTGATTGGTCCAGGATCACTCCCATCTTCTGTTTCGGAACCAACAAATGAAATTGCTGGAAAATCTCAGCAGGTCTGCTCGCATTTTGGAAAGGAAGAGAGTTCAGACTTCGGGACTAGTGACATTTCTTTTTGCATGTCCATCTCCCTCTGGATTGGAGCACTCTTCCTTTTTATTGACTATCTTCTGACTTCCAACTTTATACTCAGCTTCCCTTTTATTTTATTTTCCTCTCCAACCATTTTCCCAGTTTTTAAATTTGTATCATATCTGTCCCATCTCTCACTTTGCCCATTTATGACCGGAGAAGTTGGAAATGAACAATTAACTCTGTATCTAATTCCTTAGATACCAGATGCCCAGAGACCGGAAGGTATAGGATGACGGTGAGAGCTTTCAGCCCATAGTCTGCTCTGCCATTCGATCATGGCTAATACCGTTCTCAATCCCATTCTCCCGTCTTCTCCCTATAACACTTACTCCCCCTGAATTTAGGACCCAGCCTTTTTTCCCAGAGTGGGTCTACATCCGCCCCAAACCCCTCCACATCTGCTGGCGGCTGTTACACTGTGCCTCTGGGTGACCGAGCTGAGTTTCAGTCCCGCACGGAACACCCAATCTGTTCTGAACAAAGCAATCGCTGCTGGGGGACAGCTCGATCAGGTCTCTGGCCGCACTGTGTTTCTGCGGGGGAGCAGTTATCACCTTCACCTCCCATGGGAAGGATCGATGCTTCAAATATCCGGCAGTAAGACCGATCGGCTTGTGTGTGAACATAGATGGAGGGAATTGCTTTCTGACCTGGGCAGTAAACCTTACTCTGTATGGCCCTGCCCATTCCTGCCGCTGTCGTGAAAGGGAGTGCAAGTCCAATTAATTGCCGCGTACGATTTTATTCGATACACATTCTTCCTCGTTTGGAAGATACGTGGATGTTTCCAGCGCAGATCATCACTATTTTGAAGAATGCAGCCGGCGGGCCCTGATACTTTCTGGAGAGTAGAAGCATCGGTTTGTGCAGAAAGTGGCCTAGTTCAGAGCTGAGCAGAAATATTGTTGTTCCCTCTTTAAGGGTGACAGTTTCCCAGATGGTGATGGATGGGGCTTTACTGCAGCCTCATCAGCAAACCTTGTTTTGCATTTACTCGCCCATCACTGCTCTAGTGGTGAAAAGAAGCGTCATTCCAAATAACTGCTGTGTGAATTTCTTTTCAAATGTCACTGCGCAGTGGCCGTGAGTATGTGGCGATGTGGACAGCACCGCTGGCCATCCTGTTTCAGAGCGCAGTTACGAACATTCCTGTCTCGGCGCTACAGGGAAAATTGCCCGCGCCTATTCAGCCTCGCCCTACATTCCAAACTCGGCAAATCTGGCAACCTGTTTGTCAGTATTTCCTGAGCATTTTCACGTGATATCCTTTATTTGTTTCAGTCATGCTAATAACCCTGGCCAACATTGGTCTACTCGGAACGGAAATGTCAGTGTTGGATGAAGATCAGTGGCTCGGTGGCTCGGTTGTGACCTCGTTGTTCCATTTGGGTCACACCCGAAACATCTCGAGTTCAAACCAGGCAGGAGCAACTTTAGAGTCATAGGTAGAGTCATAGAGATGTACAGCATGGAAACAGACCCTTTGGTCCCACCCGTCCATACCAACCAGATATTCCAACCCAAGCTCGTCCCACCTGCCGGCGCCCGGCCCATATCCCTCCAAACCCATCCTATTCATATACCCATCCAAATGCCTCTTAAAAGTTGCAATTGTAGCAGCCTCCGCCATATCCTCTGGCAGCTCATTCCATACACGTACCACCCTCTGCATGAAAAAGTTGCCCCTTACGTCTCTTTTGTATCTTTCCCCTCTCACCCTAAACCTATGCCCTCTAGTTCTGGACTCCCCGACCCCAGGGAAAAGACTCTGTCTATCTTTGCCCCTTTTAATTTAGTAAACCTACAAGGTCACCCCTCAGCCTCAGGGAAAACAGCCCCAGCCTGTTCAGCTTCTCCGTATAGCTCAGATCCTACATCCCTGGCAACATCCTTGTAAAATCTTTTCTGAACCCTTTCAAGTTTCACAACGTATTTCCGATAGGAAGGAGACCAGAATTGCACGCAATATTCTAACAGTGGCCTAACCAATGTCCTGTACAGCCGCAACATGACCTCCCAACTCCTGTACTCAATACTCTGACCAATAAAAGAAAGCATACAAAACGCCGCCTTCACTATCTTATCTACCTGCGACTTCCCTTTCAAGGAGCTATGAACCTGCACTCCAAGGTCTCTTTGTTCAGCAACACTCCCTAAGACCTTACCATTAAGTATATAAGTCCTGCTAAGATTTGCTTTCCCAAAATGCAGCACCTCACATTTATCTGAATTAAACTCCATCTGCCTCTTCTCAGCCCATTGGCCCATCTGGTCCAGATCCTGTTGTAATCTGAGGTGAGCCTCTTTGTTGTCCACTGCACATCCAATTTTGGTGTCATCTGCAAACTTACTAACTGTACCTCTTATGCTCACATCCAAATCATTTATGTAAATGACAAAAAGTAGAGGGCCCAGCACCGATCCTTGTGGCACTCCACTGGTCACAGGCCTCCAGTCTGAAAAACAACCCTGCACCACCACCCGCTGTCTTCTATCTTTGAGCCAGTTCTATATCCAAATGGCTACTTCGCCCTGTATTCCATGAGCTCTAACCTTGCTAATCAGTCTCCCATGGGGAACCTTGTCGAACGCCTTACTGAAGTCCATATAAATCACATCTACTGCTCTGCCCTCATCAATCTTCTTTGTTACTTCTCCATAAAAACTCAATCAAGTTTGTGAGACATGATTTCCCATGCACAAAGCCATGTTGACTATCCCAAATCAGTCCTTGTCTTTCCAAATACATGTACATCCTGTCCTTCAGGATTCTCTCCAACAACTTACCCACCACCGAGGTCAGGCTCACCAGTCTATAGTTCCCTGGCTTGTCTGTACCACCCTTCTTAAACAGTGGCACCACGTTTGCCAAACTCCAGTCTTCCGGCACCTCACCTGTGACTATAGATGATACAAATATCTCAGCTAGAGGCCCAGCAATCACTTCCCCAGCTTCCCACAGAGTTCTCGGGTACACCTGATCCGGTTCTTTGTTCCCTTGGGACAGGTGGGTTGGTGGGAATGGAGCGTTCCTGCTGGTTGTTCGCATCAGCAAACCTGGCTTTGAATTTAGCGCATATCTGCTGCCGTGGTGAAAAGGAATACCATTCCGATTAATTGCTGGGTCAAACTTTGTTCAGTTTCTCTCCTCGGATAAAGTGAGGACTGGAGATGATGAAACGCTCCTAAAACAAACGGCGGTTCTCCTGCTGCTCGGATGCTGCCTGACCGGATGTGCTTTTCCAGCACCACACTCTCAACTAAGTTTCTCTCCTCCCGGGTCGACGATATGCGTCGATTTGTAGATCTTCTCCCACCGTCCATTTTAAGGGTACAGTTACCGGCACTGATCCTTTCTGCACCAAAACTATCGCATTTGCTTTACATGGGAAGGCAGCCTGGTTCAGTGACAAGGAAAGCTCTCATTTGCTCGGGTCACAGCGAACACTGGTTACCTGATGTAATCTCTGTCAAATGTATCCCGAAGTAGGCTCTGAAACGCCTCATTTAGACCCTAGCATTTCGAAACCTGCGTGAACCGAAACCCGAAAACCTCAGTCATGGTTTGGAGCAGTTCACAAATTCGAGTTTCCAAGCAAAAGGCGTGGTTACCGCTCATTCAGTCAACAACAGGAAGGAAAAGATTTATGTACTCAGATGAACTGCTTGACTCCTGCTCTCATACAGTCACTAATATTACCGTGTGGTCTGAAACCTAAACCATCTTGTGACTGAAATTGAGGAAATGACGGACAGGCTGCCGAATGACATTGTATCCATTTTGTTTTCCTGATATCACAGAGTTGCAGGAAAGTATGAACAGGGAGGGAGACGAATGCAAGTCAAGTGCAGCCCTGGTGAAACACCTTCTGTCTGATTCAGTCATCGACAAGAGAAGTCAATGCGATTAAAGAGGGAGAGCTTTTCATACCTAGAACAAAGAATAATTCCTGAAGAAGGGCTAATGCCCGAAACGTCGATTCTCCTGTTCCCTAGATGCTGCCTGACCTGCTGCGCTTTTCCAGCAACACATTTCCATCAAAGAATAATCATGTACAGGGGGCACCTATTTGACATCTCAGATCGCCTTTGACCTTCCCTGAATATGTGCAGAAACTGATTTTTGTACATCTCTAAGTAAGAACTGTTTGATTTACTAACAATAAGAGAGCCGTATCTCCTCGCTTCCCACACAGGTTTGTAACTCAGCTGGCAGCCAGCTGGCAGTTGCTCAGGGCCCTGCTGGAAAATGTACGGTTAAGGGCCAAGACAAGGAAAGTTGCATCTCACTGATCCCGCGTTTGGAATAACCTCGCTACGTGTTTTGCCATTCTCAGATTTCAGTGCTAAATCAGTGTTTTTTTTTCAGATGGAGGAATTCCTTTCCTCAGCGTATCCTGCAGAACTGGTGCAGTTGCTGTGAATATGCTGCAGGGTGCCATCAGCTCTTGGCTTCCTGCTTGTTGCCTGTGTGCTAGCGTGGCTGAGCAATCTGAGATGCTGCTTTCAGGTTCCACTTCTCAAGCAGGCTTGGGTTTGAATCCTTGCGCTGCCACTTGTACTAACGGATTAGGCTGGTAACGTTTGGCAGGGATGAGCTGTGTTGAAATTGAACAGAATAAAACATAGTAATTTCTTCTAAACCACGCTGTGACGTGGCATAGCATAAAGCAACCAACGTGTCAGTGTCCGCGCTGTGTTCCCCAACTGCTGTGGGTATCACATTCGCCTCCAGCTCGAAAGAGCCCCATCCTAATCCGGGACCCAAGCTGGCTGCGCCAGGTTTTCATATTCCAGACAATTGGCGTTGTTCCCCGTTTTCTCTGGAAGTGAATGGCGATAGTTATTTTCCGGCTGTTGTGAAGTCAGATTTTGCACTGAATCCGCTCGTCGCTTTTAGTGGCGAAAAGGAGGGCACTCACGATGTGAAACTTGGTGACATTTCTCTCATTCCCTTCATGACTGTCCTGATGAGGAAGGCTCGTGATTGGCCCTCTCGATCCGATAGACGCCCCAGCCCATTGTTAACCCAATCTAATCGAGTTGTAATTGTTCATCTTCACTTTCCATGGGTCAGTGTTAGCCTGTGCTGTTTTATGTTACTTGGTTACTTTCCGGGAAGTGGTGGTGCACTCACTCAGGCGCCAGTCCGTTGAAATTCCCGTTTGGAGTTGCCTCGTTGCCATTTCTTTGAGCAGTCCATGACCCAGACGTCTCGCACTGCCTCATAGACAGCATTCATGCTTCGGTGTGTCTGAATATAGCTTCTCCTTACCAGCTCTGCTCCTGTTCCACGTTAACAGTTGTCAGATTTTAGATTCGCTGGAGAGCTGAGGGAGTCACACGATTTGTGAGGTATTTTCCGCAGCCAAAATATTTCGCTGAGAACTTGGGAATGGGTCAAGAGGAATAGTCATTGGCAGCCATAGTCCGGAAAACCTTTACCTGTTGCTGGTTTGGAACCAACCACCTTCCAGAAAACTAGCCCAACGCGCGGGCGGAGTGATGAGTGCCCTGCATTCCTACCAATAACATATTCTAACTACTGTTCGCCACTGAGCAGGTAAATACCGTCTGATCCAACTCGTCCCTGCTGACCTGATATTCGTAATTCATCTCCCCCTATTTGCCAAAATTGTCCGTTATCCCTCTTCACCCGATCCAGATGCCTTTGAAATGTTGTGAGTGTACCAGACTCCACCGCTAAATCTGGCAATTCATTCCAAACACGCAAAACTTCCTGTGTGTAAAACAAGTGTCCCTCAGATCCCTTTTAAATGTTACCACTCTCATCTTAAACCTGTGCTCTTTAGTTTTGAACTTTCCTGCCTTGTGAATAAACTATTGTCTATTTACTCTATCCGCCTCCCTCATAATTATATAAATTTCTGTAAGGCCACCCCTCAGCCCTGAAGTTCCACGGAAAGTTATCGCAGCTTATTCAGCTTCACGCTACAGGCCAAAGCTGCAAAACCTGTAACATCCTCAGGAAAATGATTGAATTTACGCCAAGTTCGTCATTGAATGCGCGTGGGCTAAAGTCTCTGAAGTGAGGAGATTCTCAAACACTAGTCATGAAAAACGTGGTTGTGGGGTTTTGTGAGGCAGCGTGGAAGGGTGGTCGAAGGCGCTGTCCCTAAACTGTAGTCTCGGTCCAGTCATTGGTTGGAATCCCACCGTAACCAGAACCACGGGTGAAGTAGGGTACTCGGGTTTTTATGAAAGACCTATGCAGATAGTGATGTAGGGATTTGATCCCATAATCGCCGGTTTATTGACAGCAACTTCAACAAACTAAGCCACAGCGTGCCCAAACTCAGATTTTCAAACCCATGTGTGCATTTACTGAACTATTCGATCACAATAACTCGGGCACATTTTCTTCTGTTTTACAGTTGCTCGGTGAAAATTTAAGTCAACCTCCGCTTTTGCAGAAGAGTTCACAGCTGGATATTCTCTACTTTAAATGCACAGTAAGAGACAATCTCTTATTGCTTTTGTTTAAAACTCTTGCCTTCGCCTGTTTAAACTGACAGGATAACGAGGATGCAGTCATCCTCTCAGGGCCCATTAACCGCGTTAATATACCCAGGGAGAACCTCACTCCAAGAGGAATGGGTTCATTGTGGAGAATTCCCAAGGAGTGATGTGTGAGTCAGTGTGAACAGTGGGCAGTAAATACTGACACCGACACTGAGCCTTGCACCACCAGCTCCTCACTCACTTGCTGTCTCATTCCTCCCAGTCATCATTGACTTTCACTTTTTCCCCTCCCCGTTCCACCTCTCAACTTATTCCCGACCGCTTGCAGGTGTTCCCTTAGAAACTGCAGCTTTTAGAGCTGGGATACAGTCATTACTCAATGGGATAGCACGCACCGCCCATCCCTAATTACCCCAGAGATAGAGATGGTGAGTCACTCTGCAGGGTTTCTCTTCGGAGAGTCGGTGTGGACTTGTTGGGCCGAAGGGTCTGTTTCCACACCGTAAATTATCTGATCTAATCTAACCCTGGATGTCCTCAGTGCGGAGGTACAGCCATGATGCAATGAGGGATGAGGGAAGGATTTAGACTCAGCGACATTGAAGGACCAGCGAGGTATTTTCAACTCGGAAAGGCGAGCTACTTGGAGAAGAATTTCCGGTGATTGTTTTCGCGTGTATCTGCTGCTATTGTCCTTCTGGATAGATGCAAACAGTCACTGGGTTGTTCTGGCAGGATTCGTGTGTGTGTTCTATGTGTAACCAGGAATTAGTTTCATTTCGATAATTCACAAGAAGACAATTACATCTTCATTTCCTGACTGGGAATTAAATCCAGGTCTGGGCGATACAAACTCAGATTCCTGAGCAGGGATCTCCATTGATACTGACAGTAGGCCTTTGGGATCTGACCTGCACAACTCTGCTGCCTGATCTTCACGTCATCATCGTCTGCATCAGCAGTAACTCTCTCTCCAAGTTTCCAAACAGTTCATATTCTCGCCCTGGGTTTCAATGTGAAGCAGGCCAAGCTGTAATAATCTGATGTTGTTCAGCAGATATACTGCAGGAAGGGAAGGAAAGGGCTGATGCTGACAGGAGCTCGGTTTGAGCTGCGCTGATAAGGCGTCGTTCAACTCGTCTCCTTCCAGGTGCTGGGCTCGAAATGCCCAGAGGTTTCTCGCTGAATTTGTTCAGGGTCTGGACGGTAAACGACTCCATATCCGAAAGTACAGTGAAAGGTAATGTTTCACACAGTGGGACCTTCCAAGGTAAGCAGTGACGGTGATTATATTTGCTGATTTTTCACCTTGTGAATGCTGTTCCCACGATGTGGATGTTTCCATTACATGGAGACAAACTGCCGCAGCCATTCCTGGTCTTTGGGCTAGTGACGGAATGGGTAACGGGTCTGACCTCGGGTTAGGGGATTGGAGGTTCCAATTTAACATCAGGAGGATGCAGCGTGCTGGTTCATTCCCGTGACCTGGTGTCTGTCAGGGACGGAAGGGGTTGGGTTTTCGGATTTACATTTGTGTCTTTCATCCACTTTAAACTCCAGCTCACAGCAACGTCGCTCATTGTCTGTAGAACTGGCTTGAGATGCACCAAAAGCTGCAGCAACTTGTGTGTGGGAGCGGAGAGCGGAAGTGAAGCACAAGGGGCAGGTCTAATCCTGAGACCTCTGCCACTCTCGGGGTATGTGTCTGTGTCTCTCCCTCTGTGGGAGTAAACGAGGTTGGTTCCTCATGGGGGTGATAACACAGTGAGACAATGTCAAACTTCAGGCCCATTTTTGTGTCTTTTAAGTGAATCTCATTGCCATTTGCACTGGGACCATCAGAACACATAAGGGTATGGTCCAAAACTGGAAATTGGGAATAGAATGGATGAATGTCTTTGAACCGCACTGTACCATTGGCCGAATGGACTGTTCCACTCTGCAAAACTTGAAGACCAGTCAAAACCAAGCTGCAGTGAAACTGATCAGAAATGTGAAGGTAAAAGCCATTTCATTGAACATCATTACAAGAGCAACTGTCTTCGCCCCATGTAATCTCATAGTTCGGATTTGGAGCTCTAACCACCGCAGCATTTTTTCTATTCCCGGTCAGGGAATGAACGTTTTGTTATGCAAATATATCGTGGCACCAGTATTTCTGACCGCTTTTCCGATGCTGGCAGCTGGTTGGGTTGTGCCAAATGATATTGAGGTTAACGGAAATAAAAAACGTGCAGGTTTTGGAAATCTGAACTAAAAATGAGAATTGCTAGAGAAACTCAGTACGCCTGGCAACATCTGTGGGGAGAAACAGAATTTTTTTAGATGGAGTGACTCAAGTTAGTTACACATTTTTTGATTATAATGTTGGGAAAACTGTAAGTTTTACCTGTCGAATCAGGGCATTTATCAAAATCTCTCTCGAGAAACAACCGTCGAAGTTACAAATTTAAAAGGACTGAATCAGCTGTATTGCTACTTCCATTTCCCTGAGCTGGTGGAAGGCTGTGTTTAAATGGTTACCTTTTTCTTTTCCTTTCTGTCAGTTCGCAGTCGTGTCGAATGGAGAATTGTTTCTTTCAGTGTCCACCTCAATATGTGTCTCTGTTTTACTCTTTTTGTCTCTGTGTATCCTCCTGAGCCTCTTTTACATTCTCCGACTCTCTGTCGGTGTCATGTCACTCCATATCCCTCATTTCCCATTTCTGCTCCTTGAAAAGCCTAACATTCAGAGACTGTTTCAGAGTGGAGCTGCTGAGAGGCTTTCTGGCCCCTGGCTGGAGTCGGTCCAAGAGGGCTCACATTCTGCGGATAATCCATCTGTCACTTCAGCCTGAGGCAAGGAGACATTTCTCCCTCAAAATATTATGACCCTTTCTCAGTTAAATTAATTACATGACAGGTACAGGATAACAAGGATGCATTTACTGTTGGCATACAAGGAATGAATGGTGACAGCAGAGAATGAGGGTGATCAGCTCGTGGTGTATGTGCCACGAACACAATATTTCCCAGTAATCCTGCAGTGTCTCCTGCCTCACCTCTTTCCTTCCACCAAACTGGGAATAAGAGGAGGAGAAGCAGAAGTGCCAGTGGAACAGCGGGAAGAATCTCCAGGTTAAAATAGTAGGTACAAAGTACAACATACACGACTGGAACTAAACCAGGAAAAAGAAGCGGGAACGCCAAATCAGAACAGGCAGGAACTCAAGCGGAACGCTGAGTTGCTCGATCAACAACATTACACTTGTGAGAAATAACGAGCTTTCAATACAATGAGCAGACACCACTGTGATGAGAGGTGCTTTAACCACATAATCCACGGCGCCACGCTAAAAGCCAGTTTCTCGTCCATATGTACATTTCCTTCTCCACTTGATCACAGAAAATCGAAAATGTGTTTTCTGTATCAACGTTACTGAGTATAAATTGTAATCAAACTCCGCTTTTACAAAATCAAACATTTCACGGCTGAGCATTATCCACTGAAAAGACACAGAAAAAGACAATCTCCTCTTGCACTGGCTTCCAACTGATTTGTTCAGCTGTTTAAACAGACAGAGTAAAGAGGATGTATTCATCCTCTCGGGGCCCATTAACCGCGTTAATACACACAGAGGGATCCTCAAACCAAGAGGAACAGGCTCATTCTGGCGAATTGACCAGCAGTGGTGTGAGAGTCAATAGACAATAGACAATAGGTGCAGGAGTAGACCATTCTGCCCTTCGAGCCTGCACCACCATTCAATATGATCATGGCTGATCATTCCTAATCAGTATCCTGTTCCTGCCTTATCTCCATAACCCTTGATTCCACTATCCTTGAGAGCTCTATCCAACTCTTTCTTCAATGAATCCAGAGACTGGGCCTCCACTGCCCCCTGGGTCAGAGCATTCCACACAGCCACCACTCTCTGGGTGAAGAAGTTTCTCCTCATCTCTGTCCTAAATGGCCTACCCCTTATTTTTAAGCTATGTCCTCTGGTTCGGGAATCACCCATCAGCAGAGACATGTTTCCTGCCGCCAGAGTGTCCAATCCTTTGATAATCTTATATGTCTCAATCAGATACCCTCTCAGTCTTCTAAACTCAAGGGTATACAAGCCCAGTCATTCCAATCTTTCAACATAAAATAGTCCCGCCATTCCAGGAATTGATCTTGTGAATCTACGCTGCACTCCCTCAATAGCCAGAATGTCTTTCCTCAAATTTGGAGATCAGAACTGCACTCAATATTCCAGGTGTGGTCTCACCAGGGCCCTGTACAGCTGCAGAAGAACCTCTTTGCTTCTATACTCAATCTCTCTTGTTATGCAGGCCAGCATGCTATTAGCCTTCTTCACTACCTGCTGTACCTGCATGCTTACCTTCAGTGACTGGTGTACAAGAGCACCCAGATCTCTTTGTACTGCCCCTTTACTACCTAAATGGAGTCAAGTTAGGTAGTAATCTGCCTTCCTGTTCTTGCCACCAAAGTGGATAACCATACATTTATCCACATTAAACTGCATCTGCCATGCATCCGACCATTCACCTAACTTGTCCAGGTCACCCTGTAATCTCCTAACATCCTCCTCACATTTCACCCTGCCACCCAGCTTTGTATCATCAGCAAATTTGCTAATGTTATTGCTAATACCATCTTCTATATTATTAATATATATTGTGAAAAGCTGTGGTCCCAGCACTGATCCTTGCAGTACCCCACTGGTCATTTCAAACAGTGGGCAGGAAAGGCTAACTGAATAGGACCGACACTGAGCCTTACACCACCAGCTCCACACTCACATCCTGCCTCATGTCTCCCGGTCATCTGTGCCTTTGACTTTTATTTCTGTAGCCTGCGCTACTTCTCAACTTATTCCCGACAGCTTTCAGGTATCGAATTAGAACATGCAATTATTAGAAACTAGGACAGAGTTGCCTTTCAGTGTGATAAGCTTCACTGCCCATCCCTAATTACCCCAGAGATGGAGGGGTGAGTTACTTTTATTAACTCTTCAGCTCCTTCGCATGGAGGAACAGACATGAAACCGCTCGAGATGGAGTTCCTGGATTGAGAGCCAGCGACACTGAAGGAACACCGAGATATTTACAACTCAGAAAGGTGGGTTGATTGGAGGGGGATTTGCCGTGGTAGTTTCCCCGTGTATGTGCTGCCATTGTCCTGCTAAATAAAATACAACAATCACTGGTTGGATTCTGGCAGGATCTCGGTGTGTGATCTGTGTCTAACGAGGAACGTGTTTTCATTCGGATGAGATGAAATGTCTTCCTTTCGAGACTGGGAATTGCATCCAGCTCTGGGTGATACAAACTCGGACTCCTTCCCAATGATGCTGACAATACACCTTGCAGCCTGACTTGTACACACTCTCGTTCCTGTTCACATCAACACCACCCTTGACAGCAATATTTCTCCCTCCAAGTTTCCAAACAGTTCATATTATCACCTTGGGTTTCAAAGTGAAAAAAGCAAGCTGTGATAATCTGATGCTGTTCAGCAAATGCACTGCAGGAAGGTACCAAACAGGCTGGTGTTAACAAAGGCTCGTTTTGAGGCGCTTGTTTGCAGTGAATGGCAGGCGCTAATAAAAGATGTCCCTCATCTCGTCCCGGGCTAGAAATGACCAGAGATCTCTCGCTGAGTTTGTCCAGGGTCTTGACTGGAAGAGACCATGACACTTTTCACCAGAGTGAATCATGGAATCGCGCCGTGACTGTGTATAAAACGATTAAAACACACAGCAGAGAAGGAGGCGAACCTGAAGCAGACACATGAGGACAAATGTGCCTCCTTTGCCAGTGTAAGGCACTGCTTCACCAAGTTGGACCTTCGAAGTGAAGCAGTGACGGTGATGATCTTGGCTGTTTGTTCACCTTGTTAACTCTGATTCCGTGAAAGTCCATTACATTACATATTGATAGGTTCGAGTCCTACCTGGCTTTATCATGGTGCCCCATCTTTACCCGTGGTCCATGTTGATGCTCCCCTGTCAGCTGCTGTAGGGATGACTTCCTTGTCTTTTTGAATTTGAAAGCTGCATTTGTTTTATTGTCTATTTTCAATTCCAGCTCACCACAACGGCTCTCATTGTCTGTAGAATTGGCAGGTTTTTCACCAAAAGCTGCCTCTTGTCATGGGTGGAGGCGGAGAGTGTTAGTGGAGCACATGGTGAAGGTAAAGTCCCGAGCCCTCTGTCACTCTCGGGGGATCTCCCACTTCCCCCATCCTGTTCACATCAAACACACCCAGGGCAGTTCCATCACTGGGTTAGATACAGAGTATGTGTCCAGTGGCAATTTGTCCATCTGAATCTCCCAGACTCTGGGGAGAATGGGGTTCTCTACAGAGTCAAGATCTCTCCATATTGTCCATATCGGACATTCCCAGGACAGGGACAACATGGGGCTACATACAGAGTAAATCTCCCTCCATACTGTCCACGTCAAATACTCCCAGGACAGATATAACATGGGGCTAGATACAGAGTAAAGATCCATCCGCACTGTACCTCTGAAACACTCACAGGATAGGGACAGCACGGGGTTAGGTACAAAGTTAGGCAGCATTGTAGACAGTGCAGATGGTACCTTAACATTACAAAGGGATATTGATAGACTGGGTAAATGGGCAAAGCTGCATCAGTTGTTCAGGTTAAATCAGTGAGAGATACATTTTTGTTCAGTGAAGACATTGAGGGATATGGGCCAAAGGAAGAAATGTGGAGATAGGCCACATATCAGTCATGATGCCATTGACTGATGGAACAGGGTCGAGGGGCTGAATGACCTCCTCCTGTTCCTATGTTACAAACTGTCCCCATCAAACACTCTCAGGGCAGGGACAGGATGGGGTTAGATACACAATGAAGCCGCCTTTACTGTATCCCCATCAACCCCTCCAAGGGCAGGGCCAGCACAGGGTTAGATACAGAGTCAAGCTCTCTCTCTCTCTCCACACTGACCCGATCAACCACTCCCGGAATTGTTTAACGGAGCTTTAATATTTGAAAATGCTCATTTTATTCTGTCATTCCTTGCCCCTCAGTAACTCTGTATGTGTGTGTGTGTGTTTGTGTGTGGGAGAGAGAGAGAGGGAGAGGGAGTGACCAGGGCCCTGCATTCGTGGGTCAGGTCCTCTTGTCCTCCAGTATTACACATTATTTTCTGGTTCCGTGTACAGAAATCACAGAAAGCTAACGTGATGGTGTCATCAAATATTAGGATGGTTTGCCAATTATTACCAGGACATGGGACTAGGGAAGTGAGGAAGCCTTGCTGTGGCTGCAGACTCAGTCTGCAGGGGCAGTGAGTGATCAGGAAGGCAAAGGGATTGTTGTTTTCATTCGTTCATGGGATGTGAGCATCACTGGCTGGGCCCAGCATTTATCCCTCATTCCCATCAGCCCTTGAGAAGGTGGGAGGGAGCTGCCTTATTGAACCGCTGCACTCCATCAAATTAATGTTTCTGGAGAAACAGAATGTAGCGGAACTTAAACTCCAGCTTTCTCTGTTCCTGCTCCCAATTTAATATTCAACCGTTTAGTTTATACTGAGTTAGAGACTGGAATTTCATCGATGGTCTCAGCGAGTTTATGTATTTCAGAACACAACAGGGAGTGAGTTTCAGTCTGAAATCTAACAGGGATTTGGGCTACTTTCTATACAGAGTAACAGGTACCAGTGAGTGAGTTACAGATCGGGGTATAGTCGAATGGTACAGTCTGGGTCACATATTGACTAACCAATACTGGGGAGCGAATCTAATTGAGGAGTTTGGGCTTTTTTATATAATCGAATCACAAATACGTGAGAGTGAGACACAGGCTGGAATGTGTGGAAGGATTCGAGGAGGTTTATACATATAATAACAAATACCCAGGAGTGAGCTACTGACTGGAATCTTATAGAGATGATCGGGGTGATTCATATTTAGAATAACGGATAAATGAAAGTTATCGTGGGATTTTATTGGAATTTTATCGTGGGGGTTGGGGTGTTCATTTATAGAATACCAGATCCTCATGAATGGTGTACAGGCTGGAATGTAATCAAGGGGATAGGGGTGCTTTACATGTGGAATAACTGAGAACCCAATACTCTCTCTCATGCACAATCTCACTATTTTACTTTCTCATGGAGAATCTCAACATCTGTCTCATACATCATCCCAGTTTCTCACCCTCTCTCATACACAGTCTCACCATGTTTCCCTCTCATATACAAACTATTTCTCTCCCACATGCACAGTCTCACTGTCTCTCTCTGTCAAACACAATGTCACTCTCCCTCATACTCGATCTTGCCAACTCTCTCATAGACAATCTCACTCTCTCTCATACTCAATCTCACTATCACTCTCTCCCGTACACAATCTCACTATCACTCTCTCCCGTACTCAATCTCACTATCACTCTCTCCCATACTCAATCTCACTATCACTCTCTCCCGTACACAATCTCACTATCACTCTCTCCCGTACACAATCTCACTATCACTCTCTCCCATACACAATCTACTCCAGTATGTTCCCAGCAGACAATTCATGTAAGCACAGCACTGGTATGGACTTTACAAAGAGGGAAAAGCAAGAGAGACGAGCAACATCAGTACAGTTTGAAAATATTGAACATTGGTCCCACACTAACATGTAAGAATCTCTGACCCCAGCCCCCCAGCCCGACACAGAGGACTGGGCAGATGGTATTTTATTAGCTGAGGCTCTGTCTCAGAATATTCTTGCTGCTCGTGTGACTCCCAGATATAACTCTCTATGTCCATCTTCTATTTCTATATTTCCATCAAATGTGCCTATTTCTCTCTCTCTCTCTGTGTTTCTGACCTGACTGCAAGCGAGCATGTCCGTGTGAACGAGAGAGACGGTGTGTGTGTGTGTGTGTGTGTGTGTGTCCATCTGAGTGTCAATGATTTTATGATGGAATTCCTAACTCTGTCTCACATACAGACACAATCTCACACATGAGCTGACACCTACACACGCACTAACACATACGTTAACAAACAGTAACACAGAAACACATACATACATGCTCAGACACTCGCACGCTCTCATACACACACGTTTTCACACACCCACACACATGCACACTTACGTTCTCTCACTCGTTCTCACTCACTCTTGCACTCAGTATGGGTTCAGGAGGTCTATATATCAAATAACAGATACCCAGGAGAGTGTTACAGCATGGAACCTAATTGAGGGTTCCGTGGGGACTTACACAGAGAGTAACAGGTACCGGGGATTGTTTACAGACAGGAATCTAATTGAGTTCTGGGCGATTTATATATGGAATAACATAGAGTTCAGAAGAGAGTTACAGACAGGAATCTAATCGGTGTTGGGGTGGGGGGTGGGGAGTGGTGGGGGGGTGGGGGGGGTGGGGGGTGATGTGGGGTTCGGGTATAGACGTTGTATACATAATGGCAGATACCGGGGAGTGAGTTAGAGACTTGGATCTAATCGAGCTTTGGGGGTTGATTCATCCACCCAGTAACTGATGCCTGGGAATGTGTTGCAGGCAGGGATCTAATCAGGTGTATCGGGATGGTTTATACACAGAGTGTCAGATACCCAGGACTGTGTTACAGACTGGAATCAAACTGAATAGTTCAATGTGGTTTTTATACAGAGTAACAGTTATTCGGGAGTGAGTTATCGAGATGATAGAAATTATAGAGTCATACAGCACGGAAACAGGTCCTTCGATCCACCTGGTCCATGCTGACCCGTTTTCCTGCACTCGGCTTATCCTGTTTGCACATTTGGGGTGTTTCAGAAAAGGAAGCACAGACTGATGGAAGTGAGTTATATCTTGGAACTCATTGGCTCATGGTAGTTTTTCTACAGAATAAAAAATTACAAATCAAAATCTGACTGAGGGTTTGAGGTGGTCTATGTAGAGAGTTGTAGATAAATAGAAATCAGTTACAGATTAGAATTTTAACAAGGGGTGCGGGGTGGTTTATATTTAGAATAACAGATAAACAAGTGTGAGTTACAGATTAGAATCGAACTGATGGATCAGGAGGTTTATTTATAAAAAGAACAGATACCCAACTGTGTGTTACAAACTGGAATCTACTTGTGGGCTTTGACGAGGGTTATATGTAGAATAACTGATAGCTGGGAGTTACTTACAGGCTGGAATCTATTCACGGGGTTTGAGATGGTCTACGTAAATAGCCACAGATACATGGGAGTGAGTTACATATTGGAATCCTATTGAGGAATTCAGGGTGGTTTGTATATAGAACAACAGAAACCCATGATTGAGTCACAGTTTGGAATCTAATTGAGGGTTCTGTGGTGATTTGTGCATAAAATAACAGAGACCCGAGAGTGAGTTACAGACTGGATTTAGTCAAAGTGGTCGGGCTGGTTTATACACAGAATACTAGAAACGCGAGAGTGTGTTATAGACTGGAATAGAATTGAGGGGAGTGGGTTATTTATGTACAGAACAACCGGATATGAGAGGGAGAAAACAAGGGAGAAAGTACCCACTATGGACCAACTCAACAACGAGCTGAGGCACATAGCATTCAACTGCTGTATGTGGAGGTTTCCATGTGTTCTGAAAGATGGGAGAGAAACAGGCAGACCCTCACACAGTGAGCACCAGGCAGGAAGGGACAGAAGGAGATTCGGATTTCCAAATGGCATCAGATCAGGACAGTGTTAGATTTAAACATTGACTCGGCAGAGATAACTTGGAAAGGGAATTGGAGAGAGGTTAAATCACAGGAAGTTAACCTGCTCGTTCCACCAACAAATGATGTGTTCCCTATTTTACCAGGAATTCGTGTGGGACACTGAGGAAAAGGTATCAGGTTATTGTTAGTCTGCACTGAGACATTTTAATTGATCTGTGATCAGTTTCCTTTTATAGAGTCATAGAGATGTACAGCATGGAAACAGACCCTTCGGTCCAACCCGTCCATGCCGACCATTATGTCTTGAAGTCATAAACTTACCTACTTTAGGTGACTCCCCACTCACCTAGTTTGAACACCGCCCCCCTCTGTTTTCCCCATTCACTGAAGATATTAATATCCTTTTATAATGGGGCGGAAGTGAGAACTGCAGACGCTGGAGGTTGAAGTCGAGGGATTCCTGATGAAGGGCTTTTGCCTGAAACGTTGATTTTCCTGCTCCTCGGATACTGCCTGAGCTGCTGTGTTTTTCCAGCACCACAATCTCGACTCCTTTTACACTGACACTACCATGCTGGTGACAGTGCTGTCTGTCTCGCACTGTCTAATTTATCTTCAATCCTGTGTAACTACAATGACACCAACAAACACACAACGTTACATCCTACAGCTTTGTTTATTTGCAGATGCAGTATTTTCTTTTATTTGGAGACAACACACAATTTGAACTCCCAGCAGGTCAGAGTGGGATTTGATAAACACTTGATTTAGGGGTGGGCCTAACCACACAGGATTCAGACATGGAAACGGCTTTTGACACATCCCCCTCTCCCTTGCTGACAGAATTCCAGAGCCAAATGAGTCAGTCAGACATGTTAGGTGTGTTCCCGACAGCCAGTTTGTGTTAGCACAGCACTGACATTGACTTTATAAATGTGGAAACGCAAGAGAGACTGACAATATCATTACAGTTTGAAAATATTGAACATTGGTCCCACACGAACATGTCAGATTCTCTGGGGGTCTTTTATTCATTTGTGGGACCTGGCCGTCTCTGGCTGGGCCAGCATTGATAGCCCTTCCCTATTTGCCCTTGAGAAGGTGGTGCTGAGCTGCCTTCTGGAATCGCTGCAGTCCACTTGCTGTGAGTTCACCCACAATCTCGATCGGGAGGGATTTCCAGGATTTTGACCCAACAACTGTGAAGGAATACAGCTATATTTCCAAGTAAGGGTGGTGAGTGACTTGGAGGGCAACTTGCAGCTGGTGGTGTTCCCAAGTAGCTGCTGCCCTTGTCATAGAGTCATAGAGATGTACAGCACAAAAACAGACCATTCAGTCCAACCCATCCATGCTGGCCGTATATCCCAACCCCATCTAGTCCCACCTGCCATCACAAGATCCATATCCCCCCAAACCCTTCCTATTCATATACCCATCCAGATGCCTTTTAAATGTTTCAATTGTACTAACCTCTACCACTTCCTCTGGCAGCTCATTCCATCTCACTCTAAAACTATGCCCTCTAATTCTGGACATCCCCACTCCAGGGAAGAGACTTTGTTTATTTATCCTATCCATGCCCCTCCTGATTTTATAAATCTCTATAAGGTCACCCCTCAGCCTCAGGCGCTGCAGGGAAAACAGGTCCAGCCTATTCAACCTCTCTCCCTATAGCAAGCCGTCTAACCGTCACAACATCCTTGTAAATCTTTTCTGAACCCTTTCAAGTTTCACAACATCTTTTCGATAGGAAGGAGACCAAAACTGCATGCAATATTCCAACAGTGGCCTAGCCAATGTCCTGTACAGCCACAACATGACCTCCCAACTCCTGTACTCAGTACTTTGACCAATAAAGGAAAGTATACTAAACACCTTCTTCACTATCCTATCTACCTGTTACTCCACCTTCAAGCAGCTGTGAACCTGCACTTCAAGGTCCCTTTGTTCAGCAACACTCCCCAGCATCTTACCATTAAATGCATAAGTCTTGCTAAGATTTGCTTCCCCAAAATTCTCCACCTCACATTTATCTAAATCAAACTCCATCTGCCACTTCTCAGCCACTGGCACATCTGATCAAGATCATATTGTAATCTGAGGTAACCTTCTATGCTGTCCACTATACCCTCAATTTCCGTGCCATCTGCAAACTTACCAACTGTACCTCTTATGCTCACATCCAAATCATTTATATAATGATGAAAAGTAGTGGACCCAGAAACGATCTTGTGACACTCCACTGGTCACAGGTCTCCAGACTGAAATAACAACCCTCCACCACCATTCTCTGTCTTCTACCTCTGAACTAGGTCTGTATCCAAATGACTAATTCTTCCTGTATTCCATGAGATCTAACCTTGCTAACTAGTCTCCCACTGGGGAACCTAGTGGAATTCCTTACTGAAGTCCATATAGTTCATAACTGCTGCTCTGCCCTGATACTTATTCTGATACTGATGCTGCCAGACTTGCTGAGCTTTGCTAGCTATTTCTGTTTTTATTTCAGCCCCAATTCAATTGGTGATGATGCCGGTGTTGTTAAGTGTGTTTGAGAATGGCGAGCACCCAGCTGGCAGGGGGATGGGGGTATAGTGGGCAGCATGGCTGCCTTCCAAGCAGTTGGTATGGGTTCAGATCTCAGCCATCGCACGGTGGCACCTTTGAAACGATGTTCAATGGAAAATCCCGAGATAAAGTCAATGAGATCCATCGATCAGACGTTTTCCAAACGTTTGAGGATGGGATACCAGCTGCTGTTACACTTCCAGAGCTGGCAAAACTCTAAATGGTTATTTCAACAGTGAGTGATTAATCCAGGAGAGTCAGCATGGGTTTCTCAGTGAAGGTTGTATCTTGCTCAATTTGAGAGAATTTGTTTGAAGGAAAAAAGATTGATCGATGGAGAAAGTGTTTGTGATGGGGATAAAATGGATGATAGGAATCGTGCTGCATTTGCGTGTCTGGAAAAACTCAGTGAGGAGAATGTTAGCCTCTCCGATCTAAGCTGGTTCAAGCATCCTTCAGGCACAACGTTGATGGGGCTTCACTGAGACAAACCTGAAACACCGTGTGGCTGCTTTCCGTGCTGTCATCTGTCTCCAAGTCCCTGGCTCTATCTGACAGTGTGTTCAACAAGGGAAACTGACAGGTTACATTGGTCATGGTAAAGGTAAGGACGGACTGGTGATGCCTGGCAAAGGAACCAATTGTCAATGAGGAAATAGGATTTGTGCCACAATCTGTCCAACACTGACATTTGCATTCTCCTTTTTTAGCATCGTCTGGTTAACTCAGGGAAATAAAATGGGGAATTACCGGGAATTAGAGCGAATTTAATGAAAGGTAGGTGGTGAAATTAGCCAGGTTGTCAGTGCAGAGAGCCCTCACAAATACAATGTGTGTATTAGTTTGTTCAGTACTATAACAGCTGTAGCATTCTATGATTCTGAATTATGATGGATTGTTCCAAATCTCCACTTCCCCTTCAACTGCTGTAACGGGCTGTAATTTCTCTGTTCCTGCAGACACAGCTGGAACTGAAGGAACCTGGGCAATTTCAAAAGGCCACATCATGACAATGTCTCCACCAGGGTGAGGTGTTTCTGGCCAGATTGATAACAATGTTAGCTGCCAATTACACAGAGGTAGGGTTCTGTTGAGCAGATTTGGCACAAAGTCAGAGTGAGGTAATGGTGTTCTCCGTATCTCGCTGATGTGAACAGATCAAATAGCACATTGTGGTGCACTGTGTGTGGCAGTTTGAGAGGGACCACTCCAGCAGAATGACACATTCCCCGGTGACAGTGCCTCGATCTTGAAAGCCCACAATTATGTGTGAACCCGAGCCAGTGCAAAGGCTATCCCTTACATTCCAATTGACCTGCCAGTCTGAAACAAGTTAATTTCTGTCACAGTTGTACAGGGCACCAAGTGCGTCTCCAGACTGTCCCATTCCCAATGTTGTTCAATGTTATCCACTTCTCCCTGGGCCGGGGCAGATTCTCTTTGGTTTCTCGTCTTCTGGTTTGGGACATGGAGGTTCCATCTGTGGTCCCAATATGACCTGACCTGCCAAACATTTCTGACCCAATACTGATGTCAGCAACTGCTTATGAACTGGGGCCCTGCAGTACTTGGGGATATGCTGCACTTAATATGTCTCATATAGACCTGAGCACCGAACTTTCCAAGGGATGTGTGAACGCTGCACATCTTTAAAAGAATTGTCCCAGGAATGTGGATATTAACTATGTTGAGAGCTTGGAGAATCTGGGCATTTCCGTTTTGTTTGGAAGTGATTTTATTTAATAGGTGTCCTCAAAATTGTGGGTTACCTGGCCCAATAAAATGGAGTTAAGCTAACCCCCTCCCAGAGAGGAGGAAGGCAAACGGACACTCAGGTTATTGTCAAAACAGCAAATGGCAGAATGAGATAATTCCAAAAACAAAAACAAAGAATACTTTGTGAGGAGCTAAAATGATCCGTCTGAGCCTGGTTTGGAACTAGATTATACCAGAACGGTATTGGATCAGCAACTGGGAAAAGCAAATCCATGTCACGGCAGGAGGGTGACAATGAGGGGACCTGAATTTCTCCAACACAGAGATGGGACGGACATGGTACAATGACAGGTCAACTACATTCCTACAGGTAATCTAGGATATGGGAATTATCTGAGACATGGGTAATGACAGCCCATGGTAGAGCTACGGTAGAGGGCTCGCTAATGTCAGGGATTCATACAATAAATGGCCATGACTGACATCACGGAGACAATGTGAGGTACATTCCCTCAACACCAAGCTGCTGGACAAAAATCCAACACAAATTAGAAAGCAAATTTCGATGTTACCGGGGCATTAAGGAAGAGGAAAACAGGGTTGATGCAGCAAACAAAATCACATCCATCCACTAGAAAGCAATGTAATCTCTTTATGTGAAGGCAGCATTATTACAACAGCAGGCTGCCTCTCTGTTCATAAAGTGGTGACAATGACTGGGTTTTTCTAATGAGTCAGCGGCTACACATCCTTAACGTAATATGATCCGGCCTTGAAGTTCATATTTGCATTGGTACAGAGCTCCATGATGTACAGTGAATGGACTAGTAAAGGGGCAGTGTCCCCAGCTCTGGGCCGCTGGCCCTGGCTTCAAGTTCTGTCTTTTCCATAGGTGCAGTTACATCTCTGAGCAGATTGATTAAAAACTGTCTCCAGAGAGAAGACAAATTGGAGGAATGTATCCAACAACAATTAACACAGTTTCCAATGATGATTCTTCCCTCGATGAGGCCATCCCTTCACTGTCACAATCCAATTTCAGTGATAACATCTTCGACCAACTGGGAATGATGAAGTTGTCATCATCAGAGCTGCAACACCAATCTCCCAGTGGAGATCACACAGAATATAAAGGAAAAACCCTGAGAATGTAACACCGCAGAGCTTAATGCTTGCATTTTTATGTGCAGAAATAAAGGATTACCACTCTCCACTGAAAATGCATCGGCCAATTCAATTTGCCAGGAATGTTTTCTACATGGCTCTTGCCGTCACTGGTGTTCCTGGTAAGTGTTTATAATTATTTACAATTTGTGGATGACATCTCTCCTGGTTTTCCTGAAGAAGGGCTCATGCTCGATTCCCCTGCTCCTTGGATGCTGCCTGACCTGCTGCTTATTTCCAGCAACACATTTTCATCTCTCCTGGTTTTCCTTGTTAACTAAGAAATTTACATTCTGATGTAATATTCACTAGTTGAAATGTCATACAGTTAAAGTGTATATTAAAAAATTCTGTTGTTTCATTACTTTACTACATGATCACCCTTAGTCAAATGTTATGAACTCCTGAGTCGCATCTTAGACTGGAGGCTACTTTCAGGGAAGGAGTTATTGGAAATGTCAGCAAGTATAGAACTGCAATGGATCTTGGTCAGTCAGTGCAGTGGATCTCATAAACCCAGTGTTCCCACATTCCTGCGTGTATCTGTGTTTGTGCAGTTGTATTGATAGCAGCACATTTCCTCCTTCCTACTTTAGGGAGCACTACAGTAAAAGGGTTTTGAGCTGGTTCATCTCCTTTACACCGTCTGGGTTTCAGATTCTGTTAGCTCTGACTGTTGGATGTTCAGAATCCGCTGTCGGCTTGGGTAACTGTTGAGGAGCACGGATTGACCTTTCCAATCATGGGAGTGATGAAGATATGAGGAATAATTTTCTTCTTATAGAAACATGCAGCACAGAAACGACGCCTTTGTCAATTCCTCAATACTGATCAGATATCGCAAATTAACCTAGCCACACACCAGCATTTCGCCCAAATCCTTCTAAATCCTTCCTATTCATATCCCCATGCCTTTTAAATGTTTTAATTTTACCCACCATCACCACTGCCTCTCACAGCTCGTTCCATCCATGTCTCGGTTCAAAGCTGTAACCTGCAGTGGGGCCTGCTGTTTGTGGATGGAGGGTGTCCCTATGGGGACAGACAAGTGTAACGGTCAGGTGTACATTCTCGGGTTCCAAAATATAGGATCGAAATAGAATTAAAAATAAATACCAGTTCCCTCGGACTTGGTAAACATTGGATTTATCATGACATTCTTTATTCCGCTTCCCGTGTCCCACCTGCAAATAGTTTTATTTTTCTGAATGAGTACAGAGGTACACACTGAGGATGACTTTCCTTTCTGACCGTGGCTATCCACTCGACTGTAAAATATACAACAAACCTGAGCATCCCTTAAACCCACAGTGGGCACGAGCTATTCTCAGTGAGGGAGCAAATCATTTTCTGTCAAATGACCCTTGACGATATCCCATGGCTTCCCCCCGAATGTTCAGGTTGGATAATATTTATTAGATTCCAGTTCTCCGCCATTCTGAATGGTATAGCTCCCCCACCCCATAATCTGTCTCTTATCCTGGGTGTTCCTGCTTTACCTCTGATTCTGGAACAATTGGCAGCTGTTGGAACCGCTTATCCCTCTGTTGCTGTCTGCTGGATAAACTGGAGGGTTTTTAAATCTCTCTTTCCTCCAACACAGTTCATAGCTTCACCTGGCTAATCCCAGACTGTTCCTTTACCTTCCCCCACTTTGACAGTGATCCTGGATTTATTTTTCGGTAATGAAGCTGGGCTGACCTCTCAGTGAGGAAGCATTTTGCAGGCAGTAATCATAACTCAAGATTAACATGGAAAAAGGCAAGGATGAGGGGGAAATCAAAGTTCTAAACTGTGGGAATAAGATCGGGTGTGATTAGACCGAGAGCAGAAACGTTTAAGTAAGTCCATGTCAGAGCAGTGGGATGTATTGAAGGCGGAAACAGGGAAATTACAGAGCCACGTGTTCAATGAAAGATAAAAGGTGGTACTCGGAAATGGTGTGAACTCTGCAGATCAGGGGATTTCCAGGATAAGTTCACTGGTAATGTAAAAATTGTTGGAAATTGGAATTCAATCCATGAATGTGAGCTGATGCACTTGGCGGGACACAAAACACAAGGGATACATTATGAATATAGAAACCTGGGAAATACTGAATCAGGGGGATCTTGGTGCACATGAAGATCTTAAAGTAGTAGGACAGGTCGATGAAATGGTTGAGAAGGTATTGGACTTTTGGCTTTTAAATGCAAGACATAGAGTTTAGGAGCAGGGACAATATGTTGGCACTGTATAAAATATTGACTAGGCTACAGCTAGAATGTCGGAGTACTCTGATTGTCTGAAAGAAGGTGGAGACTTTCCAGGAAGGCTCCAAAGTAGTAAAGTTTTGGGCATGAAGGGAGATTGGATGGACTAGGATTGTTTTCCTTGGAGCAGGGGAGATTGATAGGGGGCATCATTTAAAAGTATATTGTTATAAGGAGCATAGACAGCACAGAAGGAAATATGTTTTCCCCTTTGTGGTCCAGTCACTGACCAGGGGCATAGATGCAGAGAGGCAGGGGTTTGGGTTTTCCACCGGAAGTATTGTGACAATGTGGAACTTACTTCCTGTCAGGGTAGTAGAAGCAGATCCCCGATGGCATAGAACTTTAAATGTGCACTTGGAATGCCTGGGTTATGGACTTAATGCTGGCAAACTGGATGAGAATTCTGAGGCAATTGTTTCATGGATTCTATTGGGCAAAGTGCATTTTTATTTTCTGTGCATTAAGTCTCTATGTCTCCAAACCTTCTCCAACTCCCAGCTGGACCATTGTCTTTTCAACCAATACTTCCCCCAGAGCCATTGCCTCCAACAATGACCCTGACTGCCATTGTCCCAAATTCTGTTACTGTTCGGGGTATCTTTCATTGTTGCAGCATCTCTGCCATTTCAGCAACTTTCCCAGTGATGCAGCATCCCATGTCAGTCCCTTTGAAATAGCAGCAACCCCTCCAACATTGAGCAAGCCATCCTCAGGCATTTCACACTGTTCAGCTATAGACACCATGTAATGTGTCTTGCCTCACAAGGTATTCCACTGGCTCTGCTGATAGGCAGGGTTCCTCTTCCATCATCTCTGTCATTTACCATTTTTTAATAAACCCTGAATTGATTTAATTTATTATTATATTGTCACGTTTACCTCTGTACTGTGGGAAAGAAACTTGTTCTGTTTGCCGTGCAGCGAATCTTCAGTGCAAAGACACAAAGGCCACCGGGTGATTGAACAGAGTGAGGGATACAGAGGGACAGCTACAAGGAAGGTGCACAAGAAGCAAGATCAACATGAGGTTTAACATTTGAGGTCCATTCAGAATTCAAATAACAGTGGGGAAGACGCTCGTCTTGAACATCTTGTTCTGTGTGTTTATGGTTTGCATCTCCTGACTGACGGAAGAGGTTGGAGGAGAGTTTAACCGGGGTGGGAGGGTCTTTAATGGTGTTGGCTGGCTTTCTGCGGCAACAAGAAATGTACATTCTGTCAATGGATGGAAAGTTGGCTTGTGTATGATCTGGCCTGTGTTCACAACTCTCTGTCGTTTCTTACAGTCCTGGGCACAGCAGTAGCAGAGCACTTGGTACATTTCTGTTTGAGTACATGAGTTTCATTCCCTCTTATTTCCTTTCATCTACTCTTATAGGAGCATACAAATGTATGTAGGTGGGACTGAAACTAATGTTCACTTCTTTCAATGTAGGTACCTGTCCACATGAAACCTTCTGTAACACTGAAGTTACAGTGTATGCCTGGACAGTTTATTTTGCTGAAGGTGCCCTGGGGACCAGCCCGAGCATCTCCACAACACCCAGTTTACCTCGACTTTCTGCCTTTGTATACGGCTCCAACATCTTTACATTTTAAACTGAATGATGAACAGCATATTATTAATTTTCAAAATCTTGCAGGAATCCAGTTGAAAGTAAAGAATCCAGTGTCAATTCACTGCAAATATCTTGTCAGATGTTATGTGTTGATAATTGAGGAACATTAATGCAGCTTTGCCAGGGGTGGCAATTTTCTTTTACTGTCACCCCTACGTCCGTGCATCCACAATGTTGCTCCAACCAACAGGATCTCCCCCTCATTCCCCATCATATTTACAGGTGGTTGGGGTTCGCACTTGACCAGATTTACAACGATCCCCCCCTCCCTCATCTTTCATTGTGCTTCGAGAGGAAGCATTTGTCTCTGCCTGGAAATCACATTTTAACACCATGGATTATCACTGCCTCGGATCATTATCCCTTTGTAGTTGAACTGCATCTGCCCTCAAACTGATCATTAAAAAAAACTTTCTCTACCTGTCCGCATACCCCTTTTCTCTTTTATAACAATCATTTATATATGCCCTTTTTTGATATTTAACAGCTGTGATGATTTTTTTCCTCCTCATAAGTTAATGCTAGGATTCACTGTAGAGATTTACTTCGCTTTTCAGAAGCTCGGAATGGCCTCAGGCACACACACACACATGCACACAGACACGCACATACACAGAGTCTCAGAGAGAGTGGCACACACACACACACTCACACACATGCACACAGGCACACACACAGTCTCAGAGCGAGGGGCACACACACATGCACACAGACACACAGACACACACACAGAGAGTCTCAGAGAGAGGGGCACACACACACACACACATGCACACAGACACACACACACACACACACACACACAGTCTCAGAGAGAGGGGCGCACACACACACACACACACATAGGGAATACGAAATGAAAAGAAGAGTGGTTAAACCTTTAGTACTTCCCTATCGTGTGGAGTCATCCAATTCTCTCACCATATTATACAGCTGTATTGATACTTCTTGGGGGAATCGTGGCTACATGTGGTGTAATTTCTTGGCTATTACGATTCTCTCCCAGGGAAAGTGTGGCCTCGCTATCTGTACAACATGCTATCTGGTGGCCATGGCAGCAGCAGATCTACTGGTCATTATCAGTGAGGTCATACTGAGGCAAATAAATTTTTATTATTTCCCAGTATGTTTCCTGGACATCACTCCTGTGTGCAGTGCTTTCCATGTCCTGATCTGTGCATCCATAGACTATTCTGTCTGGTTCACCATCGCATTTACCTTCGATCGGTTTGTCAGCTTTTGTTGCCACAAACTGAAAACTAAATATTGCACTGGGAAAAACGCATCTGTAATTCTCTCAATAACCGGGATTCTGCTTTGTCTAAAAAATGTTCCTCGGTATTTTAGGTTTGAGCCCAGAAAGATAATCAGGAACATACCATTTTACTGCAGGAATAAGGGAAGCTACTTCACTGACTCTCGCTGGATTGGATTCCGCTCATTTGCTGTGGCTCTAACCCCATTGGGGCCATTCCTTTTCATTGTGCTCCTCAATGTTCTGACAATCGCACGCATTTTATTTAAGTTAAGTCAAGTCCGTAAGGGACTGAGGGGTCAGAGTAAGGAAGGGAAGCAGGTTGACCCCGAAATGAAGAGTAGAATTAAGGCAGTCATTTTACTCTTCACCATATCCGGAAACTTCATCCTTCTCTGGCTGCTATATGCTTTATATATTCTCGATGTCCCAGATCATTTAAATGATTATGACTATGAAATCTTTGAAGAAGTTGGATACATGCTGCGCAATGTAAGCTGCTGCACAAACACCTTTATTTATATGGCAGCTCTGCCCAAGTTCAGAGCTCAGTTCAATAGAGCGGTGAAATATCCAGTTTCCGGAATTATTAAACTAATCACTGCATAAATCTGACAAAAGCTCAAAGTCCCGTGGGTGATGGGCAAGAAATGACCATGGAGGACCAAAGGGATCCCTTCTAGAGATGCAAATCCGTCAGAGAGATCAGAGAAGATGGAATATTTAGCAGACATCAAGAGAACCGAAAGAAGATGAAGGTAAGGACACAGGTTTCCCATTCAGAGAGCAGAGGTAATATTTCGGTCTTGAAAGAAGGTCACTGGACCTGAAACATTCACTCTGATTTCTCTCCCACAGATGGTGCCAAACCTGCAGAGTCTTTGCAACAATTCCTGTTTTGGTTTATTTAACATTTTGGGGACCAGTGTGAATGAGCTGGAGACACTGCACAGGCCAAAGGTCAGTGGAGCAAGGGAAAGACCCATGCTTTGTCCAAGACAAGCAGGTAGAAAGTAGCAGGAGCAGGGTCTCTGCTTCCTCCTGTGTCAGAGGAAGTGATCCAGGATGTCGACTCCAACTCTGCTTTTTCAGGTCTCAGCTCCATCCGAGAAAACAAACAACATTTCTGTTTTCAAAATGAGAATCCATGTCGACGCTGGAATGCTTCTTATGTTAATAAAACCATCCATATTATTGATATAATTCGGATTCTCACTCTAGTAGCTGGTGCGGGGGATATTCTTTTCTCTAACTGCCTATTGAGAGTGCTCGGGTGATTGGGAAGTGGGGGAGATTGGGGGGGGGGGGGGGGATGGTAATCTATACAGATTATTTGTGTAGATGATTGTTAACATTAAGTATCTCAGTCCAAGGAACCTGTCTAAAGGATTGGGAGAAAAGCTGGAGACAGTTCCAGGAACTGAGTCTGCATTCAGCACAGGGGTCAATGTCATCACTTGACAGCAGATCACATACTCCACACCTTCCCGGGAATTGTCTCAGAAAGTTCCCAATCTCAGTTTTAAATCCGAGCTTTTGGATAACTTCGAACCAGGTCTCAGTATCAAGTGTGTTTGTTTGTGTTTAATTACTGCATCAATCCACATGCTGTTTAAATATTCCTATACCCTGTTCTTACACCATTACTGGAAATTTCAGACTCAGACTTGACATGTTAACCATGGTTTTATTGTCAGTCGGCTTCATGTCGCTGAAGTGTCTGCTATCCATTAGGTAACTCCATGTGGTTTCCATCTGAACTGCGCTGTCTCCAGTAACATCTGCGTTTCAAATTGGTCTTGCCTTCAAATCTGTATTTTAATGTTATCTTGCTATCAGATATGTCAATGATTTCACCCAGCCCGAAGCATCCATGAGTGTGCACGGCCTCTATCTCTGTAAGTACCTCCAACCCGGAAACGTTCCCTGTTTCAGGAATCCTTCCCAATAAGCAGCATTGGTCTGTACAGCCACCGAGTGACTCACTCAGAGTGGAAGAGAGTCATCCTCAATGTGAGAGACCCCAGTGATGCTGTGTGGAGAATGTGTTACAGAGCGATTGTGTGACAGAGGATCCAAGGGGATATTAATATCTTCAATGAAAGGGAAAACCTGGCTGAGAGAGTTTCACAGCAGACTACCTCCCTGTCCTTATCTGGTCTGCTGGAAATAACTGACAATGTAGCATTTATCCTCCTCCTCATTGACTCCACTATCAGTTACATTTCTGATCCCATAAATCCTTCTGGATAATGATATTAAATAACTTCTCACTATTTTCAACCGAGTCATTCTGTTTTTTATTTCTGTTCCTCCTACAAACGTGAACCACATGCCATTGTACCATCATCCACCACTTCCTCTGACAGCTCATTAGCTTCACTCAGCAGGTCCCGGTGATGACAGGGCTGTCCCATGAGAGGTTGGTTTATCTGGGCATGTATTCAGGACAATGAGAGGGGGGTCTGATGGAAATGTATCCAATTCTAACGGTTGGACAGACGAGATACAGGGGGTGGGCTGTATCCCCTGGGCAGGTATTCTCAGAACAAGCATCACAGTCTCAGGACATGGGCTCACCCATTTCTAATAGAGAGGAAGAGAATTATCTTCACCCAGAGTGATCAGCCTGAGGAATTCTCTCCCACAGAAGGCTGTGGAGCACAGGTTACTGAGTATATTCAGGAAAGAAATTGATAATGTTTTTTACTGGTTAATGACATCACGGGGTTTGGAGCGAAATTGGGAATATAGCGGTGAGATAGAGAGTCAGACATGACCACACTGAATGGGAGAGCAGGCTAGAAGGGCTGAATGGCCTCTTCCTGCTCCTGGTTTCTGTGTTTCTGTCAGTTTAGTGTCCTCCTGAAAACCTCCCCCCTGAAAAGTATCAGTGATTACATTGGGGAAGCACATCAGTAGCTGTTTTCGTTCACATTCCTGCATCTTGAAAATGTGGTTTTATTTGCAGAGACGATGAACAGTCAGTGTGAGGATCAAAGTGGGCCACAGGATTCCTGATGCTGTCTCAGTGAAACAGTCACAGGAAGGCTTCCTTACTGTCGATGGCCAATCGCCTGCAATAAAGACCGACACTTCATGGACCTTCCGGATTGTTCACGGTCCCTGGGTGTGAATGTTCTGTGTGATTTACGGACAATATAAATGTAGCAGAAATACACTGAATATCCTCATTTAAACGGAGGGAGTGGGCAGTTATAAAGCACTTTCTGTTTTATATCTGAAGGGTATCCCAAAATGTTTTACAGGTAATCGAACTGTTTTGGAAATTATCCGGCATTGTAGGGAATGGAGGGAATTTTAGAAACAGGGAGAGTTACAGACACTGATACAGAGCCAGAGCCACAGGCACAGGATGAGATTGTCCTGGAGATGTTTCAGAGCTCAATCTGTGACCCACACAAGACCGGGACACCAGTGGATGGAAGACAATCAGTTTTTGGTCATATGGAGAAAGGGTTTTATTGTCTCTGTGATTGTTATCAATCTAGAATTCCAAAAGGCCTTTGATAAGGTGCCTCATGGGAGGCTGCTGAGTAAGGGGAAGGCCCATAGTGTTCGAGGTGAGCTCCTGGCATGGATTCAGGTTTGGCTGTCTGACTGAAGGTAGAGAGGTGGGATAAAAGGTTCTTCTTCAGAATGGCAGTTAGTGACAAGTGGTGTCCCACAGGGTTCAGTGTTGGGACTGCGGCTGTTCACTTTATATATTAATGATCTGGATGGAGGGACTGGGGGTATTCTGGCAAAGTTTGCCAATGATACGAAGTTAGGTGGACAGGCAGGTAGCACTGAGGAGGTGGGGAGGCTGCAGAAAGATTAAGACAGTTTAGGAGAGTAGTCCAGGAAATGGCTGATGAAATTCAGTGTGAACAAATGCGAGGTCTTGCACTTTGGAAAACAGAATATAAGCATGGACTATTTTTTAAACGGTGAGAAAAATTCATAAAGCCAAAGTACAAAGGGATCTGGGAGTGCGAGTCCAGGATTCTCTAAATGTTGACTTGCAGGTTGAGTCCGTGATTATGAAAGCACATGCAATGTTGTCATTTATCTAAAGAGTGTTGGAATGTAAACGCGGCCGGGTGCTTCTGAGACTTTGTAAAGCTCGAGTTAGGCCCCATTTACAACATTGTGTGCAGTTTTGGGCCCCACACCTCAGGAACGACAGACTGGCACTGGAGCATGTCCAGCAGAGATTCACACGGATGATCCCTGGAATGGTAGGCCTACCATACGATTGGCTGAGGATCTGGGATTGTATTCATTAGAGTCTAGAAGGTTAAGGGAGATCTAATAGAAATTTATAAGATAATGCATGGCTTAGAAAGGGTGGATGCTGGGAAGTTGTTTCTGTTAGGCGGGGAGACTAGTACCCGTGGGCACAGCTTTAAAATTAGAGGGGTCAAGTCAGAATGGAAATGAGGAGACATGGAAAGGATCTCGCAGGGAACTAAGGGCTACAGGGAGAGTGTGGGTAAGTGTAATTGAAACTCCAACCAGCCATGATTAAGTGGTGGAATGGGCTGAATGGCCTTGTTTCCACTCCAATGTCTTATTATCTTATGGTCTTATGGTCCCTATCCTGGGAGGGTTTCATGGGGGCAATGTAAAGGGAGTTTTGCTCCTCATCTAACTCCATACTGTACCTGTCCTGGCATTGGGTGATGGGGACAGTGTAGAGGAAGCTATATTCTATACCTAACCCATGTGGACCCTTTTCTGCGAGAGTTTAATGGGGATAGTATCGGGTGATTTAAACAAAACCTAACCTTATGCTGAACACGGCCCGAGTTTCCAAAGGGTTCCAGTCTGTTGTTAGGTTACTAGACAATGAGCCTCCAGCAGCAAATAAAATATTTTCTCTCTCTCTAACCCAACAGTTCCTGTCATAAATCTCAAACTTATATCATTTCAGATCTTTCTAAATCCCAGTGACACCATCCTGGGCTTGTGTCATTTCCCTGACCATTGAACCCGTGCTGTCCAGCTATAGTTCTGTGAATCTACGCTGCATTCACCTGCACATGGACTCCCAAGTCCCCACTCGGTCTTGCCTTTCCCTGTTTATAAAGTCACTGTCAGTGCTGTACTAACATCAAATGGCTGCTTTGAACAAACCTAAAATGGCTAACTGACTGACACTTCTGAAAACATTTGTCCTGCTTTACAGATTAAAACATACCTTACACTTTGTATATTATCATCTCTCGGCCTCCTGCAGATGAAATAAAGCGAGATGGGAACCGATGTATTTTGGATGTTAGAGGAGGGACAATCTAAATTCAATGGTACAATGTTAATCTGGGTGCAGGAACAGGGAAAGCTTCAGTTTGAGTCTGGAATTCAGTCAGCACAGGAGAGGGGCAAACGAATGAAAAACCTTTTCCATTCATGAATTCCTGCATTGTAGAAATGTTAATTTACAAATTAAACTGCAAAAGCAGGATATGGAGAACTATGTTACAATGTTTCAATTGATTAACATGTGGATTCAAGAATCTGTTTAAAGTCAGTGCCCTGAGATAATTAAAAATACCAGCAGTCTGTCTGACTTTCCAAACTTCAACCATTAAAAATGATAGGAATATACAAAAGGTAACCTGACAGGTTTTGCTACTGAATTGTAGGTGTGTGACCTTGTTCAGAATCTGTCAGATTTTTGGTGTGGTATCAGGGGCATTTATCCAGAAAACGGCATTTACCAAGTGTCACACTGATGCACTTTGTGTATTTGAATCTTCATTGACTGCCAGGGCCATTCGGTAACATGTCTCCCTCTGTGCTGTAAGGAACAAACAAACACAAGGAAAAGGAGCTGGAGTCAGGAATTCGGCCCCTCGAGCCTGCTCCGATATTTAATACAGTCATGGCTGAACCCATCTATGAAGTGCTTTGAGAGGTTAGGAATGGCACACATTAACTCCAGCCACCCAGAATGCCTTAGTCCACTATAATTCACCTCCCATCGAAATAGATCCATGCAGATGCCATCTTCCTCCCCTTCACACATCCCAGGAATGTCTGGATAACAAGGACACCTCCGTCAGACTCCGAGATATTGACTTTAGCTCTGCCTTGATCACCATAATGCCAACAAGACCCATCAACACAGTCTGAGCCCTGGGACTCTTTCCTCACCTCTGAAACTGGATCCTCACCTTTCTGACCTGCAGATCAGAATCAATAAGGATGGTTGAGAACACCTCCTCTCTGATAATCCGCAATACTGGTGCCCTGCAAGGCTGTGTACTCAGCCCCCTTCTATATTTCTTACCCTCTCATGTCTGTATGGCCACATTCAGCTCCAACTCCATTTACAGATTAGCTAATGACACCACCATAGTGGGTAGGATCTCAAACAACGGTGAGACAGAGTACAGGAAAGAGAGCTTAGTGGCATGGTGTAAAGACAACAATCTCTCCCTCAATGTCAGCAAGACAAAGGAACTGGTCATTGACTTCAGGAAGTGGACTGAAGGACAGACCCTGGTCTCTGTCATTGGTGCTGAGGTGGAGGTGATTGAGGGCTTCAAGTTCTGAGGAATTAATATTACCAACAATCAGTCCATCCATGTCAGCTCTCCAGCCAAGAAAGCTCATTAATGCCTCTATTTCCTCGGAAGGTGAAGGAAATTTAGCATTTCAGCAATAACTTTGACTAATTTTTATATTGCACTGTAGAAAGCCTCCTATCCAGGTGCATCACACCTTGGTATGGTACCTGCTCTGTCCGTACTGCAAGAAATTACAGAGAGGCATGAACCCAACGCAGTCCATCACCCAAATCACATTTCCTTCCATCTGACTCGGTCTCGACTTCCCACTGCTTCAGGAAAGCAGCCATCATAATCAAAGGCCCCTCCCACCCCTGCAATACTCTCTTCCACCCTCTTCCATTGGACAGAAGATGCATAAGTTTATAAACATGTACCAGTAGGTTCAGGAACAGTTTCTTCCCTGCTGTTATCAGACTTATCACCGGGCCAGTCATATATTAGAGTTCATCCTTCTCTGCACCTGTTCTATGGCCACACCTCCCGTTGTCCTTATATAAGACATGATTTGTACTAGATACCATGCAAAACAATATTTTTCACTGTGTCTCGGTATATGTGACAATCATAAATCATATCAAATCAAATCAAAGCTCCTCACCAATAGGTTTGGGTCTGGTCTGGTCTATAACACCTTAAACCTATGTCTCCTGTAGCCTGTGTAAAAGGCTTCGACCATCTATTACATCCATGCCTGTCATAATTTGGTAAGGAGCTATTAGATCACCCTCAGTCTCGACATTGAAGTGAAAGCAATGGTTTATTAAATTGTCCTCCATCATTCACGATGGGAGGTGGCAGGACTGCAGAGCTTATGTCTGATCCATGGGGGCAGGAGTCACTTAGCCTTGTCTATCTGTTGCTGCTCATGGTTTCTGGCATGCAAGTATTTCTGTGTTGTACCGACACCAGGTTGACACCTTACTTTTAGATATACCCAATCCTGCACTCTTCATTTAACCAGGTTTGATAACTGGCTCCATGTCATAACCTTCCCATTCATCTGTTTCCCCAGCCTCTCCATTTCTTAGTTGTCATGCCTTTGGAATGTACTTCCTTTAGAGCCTTGGTAAATTTGTGCATTGCATCTTGCAGGCTCTCATTGATTTACAAGAGGCAGAAGGACTGGTTAATACTTATAGACAGTCCGTATAACACTCATTAAAAAGGCAGAGCTCATAGGAACAGCTGAAACAAAAACAAACCAGGTTTCTTCAGGATTAAACTGCCTTTTACTGCAGAGAACAGAGAGAGCTCCTGAGCAGCTGAAGACTTCTCTGTATCTTGTTCAGGGTCCCGCGCTGTTTAGCTGCCTGAGAACCAATCACATCACTGTTGGCAGGCAGACAGCCTTTGTCATCGGTGAACTAGTGGCCAATTATCAATCAGCTCCTTGTTTCAATCCAAAGTTCCACCTGTGAATAACTCCGTTCATCTCCAACCAGACTTCAATCACTGGGTCACTCTCAGGTGAATTGCTGTCAAACCGTGCAGCAATCTTCCACTAATCGGCTGTTTTCACATTTTAGTCCAAATTAAACTGAAGATTTAATTTTTTTTTTTGATTTGCAGTCGCCCTGAGAAAACTAAAATACCATTTCAAAAACGCATTTACTTGCAAAATACGTGATGCACAAAATTTACAAAAAACTGCAATCTATTTATTCTTTCTCCTTTCTTCCAATGTTATGCAATCATAGCATTCCTTAAATCTTTTAAATATTCCAGCATCTGACTCTCGGGGCAATCCATCTGAATTCACATGGAGTTATCCAGTAATGTGTATGACGTTTACATAAAATGGTGACAACAAAAGATTCGATCGGAACAGTCTTGCATTGTGTATTTGAACCTTTGTAAAGAAGGCCAGTGGATTACAATCTGTGTAATTTAATATTTCATTGTTCTTTGTTGGATAGACTTCAAAGTGCTGAAGAGCCAACAGTAATCCCAAAGCCCCCTTTTCTATGTGAGAGGATTTTTCCCAATGACTGGTATTGTTTCTAATAGCAGCATCCTCCAGGTTACACAATTCCTAACTCATCATCCTGGAACAAGACAGCACTTTGCCCCAATTCACCAGCATCAGCGGCCATTGTGATAAGACTGGAAAACTCAGGGATGGCCAAAAGTGGTTCATTGATTCAAACTGCTTTCACCTTTCAAAGGTCACCTCGCACTTAGCCACTTTTTCTTATTTCCATCACAAATTTGTTAAAGGCACAGCCATCCAGCTAAAATAATGGACAACGTTCGAGTAAAGTCAAATGTTCCCAAAAAAAACCTATTAATTTCTCATTTAGTTTTAGGAACAAGGAATTCTGTTAGTGTCTTCTCTTTTGCTGTCTCCATCAATATCTGTCTGTGTGTTTGTGTGTGTGTGTGTGTGCCTGTGTGATTGTATTTGTCTCTCTATGTTCTGCTGTATGTTTCTCTGCACATCTCTCACACACACAGAGACATGAAACATACGCACATACACACACACACATTGACATCTGTCACACACACACAGACACGAAACATACACACATACACACACAAACACGCATCAACATGACCAAAAGCATTGTGTCACTTTAAACATAAGAGAAATACACAGAGATACAGATAGAGGCGAGTTTAAGCCCCACTTTAATACATTTAATTCCCAACAGGGAGCCCACTGCACAGAGATACAGACACAGAGATACATAAAAATGGAGACACTCACTAAAACACACAATGAGACACACACATACTCACACAGACACAGATAGTCAAACAGAGATAGATGGGTAGACACAGACAGAAACACAGAGAAAGAAACACACACGATAATTGCGCACACACGTTAAGAGATACACGTGCAAAAAGACAGACAGAATCGGTGTGCAGTGAGTGACACTGCCCTGAGCTTAACCATCTGGAACACAGTCTGTGTCCCATCAGCTCATTCCCAGCTTTAACAGATGGAATGTCCATGAGAAAGTGCAACAGTCGCGGGATGTCCCTCAGCCCATTGTCAGCGAAGAGGGCAATCTGGTTACAACCTCATGGTCATTGGGACAATTAACAGATCCGTGTAATCACTGGGTGTCCGTCTGGGAAATGGATTGATGATGATGGAGAGGAGTTGTGTTCTCCATAATTAGGTGGAATAAACTTGCAGTGCAGCTTGCTCAGCACCACAGCCACAAGCAGCCCCTGTCTCCACCACAGACACTCAGTAGCAGCAGTGTGTACCATAGACAAGATGCACTGGAGAAATTCCCCAAGGTTCCTTCCAGAGCAGCTTCCAGACCCACGGCACTATCATGTGGAATGCTGAGCACAGCAGATACACGGGAACACCACCAGTTGGCAATTCCACATCAAGCCACTCCCCACCCTGGCTTTGAAAAACATCTCAGTCCCACAAGTGCCATTGGTTGGAAATCCTGGAATTCCCTCCCTTACATCATTGTGGGTTTATCTGCACCAAATATATGGCAGCAGTTCAAGGCAATAACTCACCGTCACCTTCACCAGAGCAATTATATCTGAGCAACCCGTGGTGACCCAGCGGCAATGACCCAAACACATTAATGAATCACAAAATAAAGCTCAGTATTTGGGACCCGTGTGCTCCAGTGCTGAGCTTGTAGAAAATTGAAAGGCGATTTCATTGGAATGTATCTGATTGTAAAGATGCTTGAGAGGGTAGATACTGAGAAATTAATCCTGTGTGTCTGTGAATCTGAAACACAATAACACAGTCTCAGGAGTTGCTGGAAAAGCTCAGCAGGTCAGGCAGCATCTGTGCAGAGAAATCAGCGTTAATGTTACAGCATCCACAGTTCATTCGGGTTTGATTGCCACCCTCTCAGGGTAAGGGGCAGGTTATTTGGGACTGAGATGAGGAGACAGCGCTTCACTCTAAGGCCTCTGAGTCTTTAATATTCTCTCTCCCTGAGGATTGTGGATGCTCCCTCACTGAGTACATTTCAGATTGGAATAGACAGATTGCCGGGGTCTCAGGGAGTCACGGGATATGGGGAATGGATAGGAAACCGGATGTGAAATCTCAAACCAGCTCTGATTGGATTGACTGCCAGAACAGCTTCCTCTGGCAGCTCATGCACACAGTGCCCTCTGCGTGAAAAATGTCCCCCTTAGGTCCATTTTAAGTTTCCCCTCTCAACGTTAACACATGCCATCTGCTTCTGGACTCCCCCACCACAGGGAAATCACCTTGTCTTTTTACCCTAATGAGGCCCTTCATGGTTTTGTGAACCTCTATGAGGTTACCCGTCAGTCACTGATGCTCCAGGGATAATAGCCTCAAACTATACAGTCTTACCCCCCAGCACATACCCTCCAACCTTGGCAACATCCTTGTAAATCTTTTTGAAACCTTTAAAGTTTCACAACACCCTTCCAGAGGGAGTCCAGAATTGCAAACTGTGGCCGAACCCATACCGCAACATGACCTCCCAACTCCTTTACACAGTTAACTGAGCAATAAAGACAAAAATGCCAAACAGCTTCTTCACTCTCCTATCGAAATGTTAGTCCACCTTCAATGATCTATGAAGCTGCACTCCAGGTCTATTTGTTCAGCAACACCCCTAGTACCTTGTCCATTAAGTGTGTAAGTCCTGCTCTCTTTTGCCTTTCCAAAATGCAGCACCTCACATTTATCTAAATTAATCTCCATCTGCAACTCCTCAGCCCATTGGCCCATCTGATCAAGATCCTGTTGTCCTCTGAGGTAACCATCTTCACTGTCCTCGACACCTCCAAATTTACTGTCATCTGCAAACTTACTAACCATTCATCCTATGGTCACATCCAAATCATTTATATAAATGACAAAACAACTGGGCCCAGCACCGATCCTTGTGGCACACCGCTGGTCACAGGCCTCCAGTCTGAAAAGCAACCCTCCCCCACTACCCTCTGTCTTCTACCTTCGAGCCAGTTCTCTACCCAAAGGGTAATTCTACTGCCCCAATACACAAGTTTGAAAATATGACACCAGTCTCAAAAGTATAACAAGAATCTATTCCTGATGACAACAGGCGGGTCAGTTTGCCACCGGTGCTGTTTACACTTGGAATATACCTGGAGCAGAGCAAGATTAGAGAATTCTGTCAGTGGACTACTAAATGGGAGAATTGTTGCAGGGAAATACTGAATGGAAGACCTGGTGCACAGTGGGTCTAAATTAGAGAATGGGTGCGGGCCATCAGTAAATGGGAGAATTAGCGTAGCGCACCCTTAAATGGTAGAATCGGGCTCGAGCAACAGTAAATGGAAGAATTAGTACAGGGACAAGAGTAAATGGGAGATTTGGTGGGAATCAATAAATGGAAGATTCAGTGCGCAGTGCCGTTACATTGGAAAACTGGTGTGAGTGCCAATACATGAGAAAATTGGAGCTGAGCTTGTCTAAATTGGAGAATAGGGGCCAGGGAATCAACAACATAAGACATGTTGCAAGCATCGGTAAATTGGAGATTCAGTTCAGTGCATCACTAAATGAAAACAATTCAGCAGGGCACCCGTACATTGAAGATGTGTTTCAGGGAACAACTAAATGGAAGAAATTGATGCAGGGCATCAGTAATTGGAGAGTTCATGCAGGTGCCATTAAATTCTAAGTGGGAGGACTGGGGCAGGATACCCTCAATGGGTGAGTTGGTGAAATTCCCGAATTAGTGCAGGATTGGTAAATGGGAGAATTGGTGCAGGGAAGCTGAGCACGAATTACAGCCTTAGAGATGTACAGCACGGAAACAGACCCTTCAATCCAACTTGTCCACACCTACATTTAAGAATTCTGTCAGCTCTCCACTAAATTTGAGTATCATTGCAAGAAACTACTAAATGGAAAATTGGAATAGGGCTTATCGAAATGTGAGAATTTGCAACAGGGCATCAGATAATGGGTGAATTAGAGCAGTTCAGCACAAAATGGGTGAATTATGCTGTGTTGCACGAAATGGCAGAATTGGGGCAGGAAAATATCTTTTGGGACATTGAGAGTAGGGCACCCCTAAATTGGGTGAGGACATCAGTCAGTGTGAGGATTGGTGTAAGACAAAACTGAGTTGTGAACTTGTTCAGGACGTCAGTAATTGGGGGAAATGGTGGGAAGCAACACTGAATTGGAGAATTGGTGCGGGCCATCAGTAAATGGGGGAATTAGAGTAGCGCACCCTTAAATGGTCGAATCGGGCTCGGGCATCAGAAAATGGAAGAATTAGTACAGGGATATGAGTAAACGGGAGATTCTGTGGGAATCAATAAATGGGAGATTTGATGCACAGTGCCATTACTTTGGAAAAATGGTTTATGTGTCAATATATGAGAGAATTGGCACACAGCATGTCTAAATTAGGGAATAGGGCCAGGGAATCAATAAAAAGAAGAAATGTTACAAGCATGGGTAATTTGGAGATTCAGTTCAGTGCATCACTAAATGAAAACAGTTCAGTAGGGCACCCGTACGTGGAAGATGTGTTTCAGGGAACAACTAAATGGAAGGAATTGATGCAGTGCATACATAATTGGAGAGTTCATGCAGGTGCCTTTAAATTGGGCAGGATAATACTCAAAGGGAGAGTTGGTGCAGTTTCAGGATTTGTGCAGGATTGGTAAATGGGTGAAATGGTGCAGAGCAGCGGAGTCATAAATAGAGTCATACAATCATAGAGATGTACAACAGGGAAACAGACACTTCAGTCCAACTGGTCTGTGACTCAATTTTAGAATTCTGGCAGCACTCCACGAAATTGGAGAATCATTCCCAGGAACTACTACATCGAAGAATTGGGCAAGGGCTTATCGAAATCAGAGAATTTGGAACGTGGCATCCGATAATGGCAAATTGGTGCAGTGGAGCACGGATGTCCAGCACGGAAACAGACCCTTCAGTCAAACTTGTCCACGCCTAAATTTCAGAATTCTGGCAGCTCGCCACTAAATTTGAGGATCATTGCAACAAACTACAAAATGGAAAAATTGGGAAAGGGATTAACGAAGTGTGAGAATTTGCAACATGTCTTCAGATAATGTGTGAATTAGTACAGTTCAGCCCTAAATGGGTGAGTTATGCTGTGTTGCACTAAATGGGAGAATTGGGACAGGAAACCTTTTGGGAGATTTAGTGTAGGGCACCCCTAAATTGGGCGAGAGTATCAGTCAATATGAGGATTGCTGAGTGGAGACCTTGTTCAGGGTATCAGTAATTGGTGGAAATAGTGCTAAGCAACACTGAATTGGAGAATTGTGTGGTGTATCAGTAAGTGGTGCAGGGTGATGATAACTTCGAGAATTGGAGCAAATGGAAGAACACGGGATGTGAATCAGTGAATAGGAGAAATGTTGCAAAGGATTAGTGGTGGAGATTCAATAGCGTGTACCATGAAATGGGGGAGTTGGTGCAGTTCACCACTATGTGTAGGAGATGTGTAGGATCGGTAATTTGGAGATTTGATGCAGGGATCGCAAGATCAGAGAATTCTGGCAGCGGTCTACTAAATGGGAGAATTGTTGCAGGGAAAGACTGAATGGAAGACCTGGTGCACAGTGGAACTCAATTAGAGAATGGGTACATGGCATCAGGAAATGGGAGAATTAGAGTAGGGCACCCTTAAATGGTCGAATCTGCTAAGGCATCAGTAAATGGAAGAATTAGTACAGGGACATGAGTAAATGGGAGATTTGGTGGAAACAATAAATGGGAGATCTGCTGCACAGTGCCGTTACATTAGAAAATTGGTGGGAGTGCCAATATATTGGAAAATTGGAGAATATGTCTAAATTGGGGAGTAGCGGCCAGGGAATCAATAAAAAGAAAAAAAAAAGTGTCACAAGCATTGGTAAATTGGAGATTCAGTTCAGTGCATCACTAAATGAAAAAAAAAATCCGCAAGGCATCCTAACGTTGACGATGTGTATCAGGGAACAACGAAATGGAAGAAATTGATGCAGGGCAACAGTAATTGGAGAATTCATGCAGGGGTGCCATTAAATTCTAAGTGGGAGGACTGGGGCAGGATAACCTCAATGGGTGAGTTGGTGAAATTCCCGAATTACTGCAGGATTGGTAAATGGGAGAATTGGTGCAGGGATGCGGAGCACTAATTACAGCCTTAGAGATGTATAGCACGGAAACAGACCCTTCAGTCCAACTTGTCCACGCCTAAATTTTAGAATTCTGGCAGTTCTCCACTAAATTGGAGAATCATTGCAAGAAACTACGAAATGGAAAAATTGGGAAAGGGCATACCGAAATGTGAGAATTTTAGGGCAGCAGGGCATCAGATAATGGGTGAATTATTGCAGTACAGCACTAAATGGGTGCGTTATGCTGTGTTGCACTAAATGAGAGAATTAGGGCAGGACATTACCTTTTTGGAGATATAGAGTAGGCCATCATTAATTTGGGCGAGGGCATCAGTCAGTATGAGGATTGGTGTAAGGCAACACTGAGTGGAGAACTTGTTCAGGACATCAGTAATTGGGGAAATGGTGCTCAGCAACACTGAGTTCGAGAATTGGTGTGGGGTATCAGTAAATGAAAGACCTGGTGCACAGTGGAGCTAAATTGGTGCATGACAACAGAGAATTGGTGCATGACAACAGTGAATGGGAGAATTAAGGTAGGGCACCCTTAAGTGGTAGAATCAGTAAATGGAAGAATTAGTACAGGGATATGAGTAAATGGGAGATTTGGTGGAAACAATAAATGGGAGATCTGCTGCACAGTGCTGTTACATTAGAAAATTGGTGGGAGTGCCAAAATATTGGAAAATTGGAGCAGGGCATGTCTAAATTGGGGAATCGAGGCCAGGGAATCAATAAAAAGAAGAAAGGTTGCAAGTATTGGTAAATTGGAGATTCAGTGTACTGCATCACTGAATGAAAAAAAAAATCTACAGGACATCCGTACGTTCAAGATGTGTGTCAGGGAACAACTAAATAGAAGGAATTGATGCAAGGCAACAATAATTGGAGAATTCATGCAGGTGCCATTAACTTCTAAGATGGAGGACTGGGGCAGGATAACACTCAATGGGAGAGTTGGAGCAGTTCCTGGACTTGTGCGGGATTGGTTAATGGGAGAATTGGTGCAGGGAAGCGGACCCTAAATGAGCCTGAGAGATGTACAGCTGCGTCCCTGCTTACTCCTGTATTATAGAAAATAAAGGAGCTGGAGCAGCGTCTCTGCTTCCTGCTGTATTATAGAAAATGAAGGAGCTGGAGCAGTGTCACTGCTACCTCCTGTATTATAGAAAATAAAGGAGCTGGAGCAGCGTCTCTGCTTCCTCCTGTATTATAGAAAATAATGGAGCTGGAGCAGCGTCACTGCTTCCTCTTGTATTATAGAAAATAAAGGAGCTGGAGCAGCGTCTCGGCTTCCTCCTGTACTATAGAAAATAAAGGAGCTGGAGCAGCGTCTCTGCTTCCTCCTGTACTATAGAAAATAAAGGAGCTGGAGCAGCGTCACTGCTTCCTCCTGTATTATAGAAAATAAAGGAGCTGGAGCAGCGTCTCGGCTTCCTCCTGTATTATAGAAAATAAAGGAGCTGGAGCAGCGTCTCTGCTTCCTCCTGTATTATAGAAATTAAAGGACCTGGAGCAGCGTCTCTGCTTCCTCCTGTATTATAGAAAATAAAGGAACTGGAGCAGCGTCACTGCTTCCTCCTGTATTATAGAAAATAAAGGAGCTGGAGCAGCGTCTCTGCTTCCTCCTGTATTATAGAATATAAAGGAGCTGGAGCAGCGTCACTGCTTCCTCCTGTATTATAGAAAATAAAGGAGCTGGAGCAGCGTCACGGCTTCCTCCTGTATTATAGAAAATAAAGGAGCTGGAGCAGCGTCACTGCTTCCTCCTGTATTATAGAAAATAAAGGATCTGGAGCAGCGTCATTGCTTCCTCCTGTATTATAGAAAATAAAGGAGCTGGATCAGCGTCACTGCTTCCTCCTGTATTATAGAAAATAAAGGAGCTGGAGCAGCGTCACTGCTTCCTCCTGTATTATAGAAAATAAAGGAGCTCGAGCGCGTCACTGCTTCCTCCTGTATTATAGAAAATAAAGGAGCTGGAGCAGCGTCACTGCTTCCTCCTGTATTATAGAAAATAAAGGAGCTGGAGCAGCGTCACTGCTTCCTCCTATATTATAGAATATAAAGGAGCTGGAGCAGCGTCACTGCTTCCTCCTGTATTATAGAATATAAAGGAGCTGGAGCAGCGTCACTGCTTCCACCTGTATTATAGAAAATAAAGGAGCTGGAGCAGCGTCTCTGCTTTTTCCTGTATTATCGAAAATAAAGGAGCTGGAGCAGCGTCACTGCTTCCTCCTGTATTATAGAAAATAAAAGATCTGGAGCAGCGTCACTGCTTCCTCCTGTATTATAGAAAATAAAGGAGCCGGAGCAGTGTCACTGCTTCCTCCTGTATTATAGAAAATAAAGGATCTGGAGCAGCGTCACTGCTTCCTCCTGTATTATAGAAAATAAAGGAGCCGGAGCAGTGTCACTGCTTCCTCCTGTATTATAGAAAATAAAGGAGCTGGAGCAGCGTCTCTGCTTCCTCCTGTATTATAGAAAATAAAGGAGCTGGAGCAGTGTCACTGCTTCCTCCTGTATTATAGAAAATAAAGGAGCTGGAGCAGCGTCACTGCTTCCTCCTGTATTATAGAAAATAAAGGAGCTGGAGCAGCGTCACTGCTTCCTCCTGTATTATAGAAAATAAAGGAGCTGGAGCAGTGTCACTGCTTCCTCCTGTATTATAGAAAATAAAGGAGCTGGAGCAGCGTATCTGCTTCCTCCTGTATTATAGAAAATAAAGGAGCTGGAGCAGTGTCACTGCTTCCTCCTGTATTATAGAAAATAAAGGAGCTGGAGCAGTGTCACTGCTTCCTCCTGTATTATAGAAAATAAAGGAGCTGGAGCAGCGCCTCTGCTTCCTCCTGTATTATAGAAAATAAAGGATCTGGAGCAGCGTCACTGATTCCCCCTGTATTAGAGAAAATAAAGGAGCTGGAGCAGTGTCACTGCTTCCTCCTGTATTATAGAAAATAAAGGAGCTGGAGCAGCGTCTCTGCTTCCTCCTGTATTATAGAAAATAAAGGATCTGGAGCAGCGCCTCTGCTTCCTCCTATATTATAGAAAATAAAGGAGCTGGAGCAGCGTTACTGCTTCCTCCTGTATTATAGAAAATAAAGGAGCTGGAGCAGTGTCACTGCTTCCTCCTGTATTATAGAAAATAAAGGAGCTGGAGCAGCATCACTGCTTCCTCCTGTATTATAAAAGATAAAGGAGCTGGAGCAGTGTCACTGCTTCCTCCTGTATTATAGAAAATAAAGGAGCTGGAGCAGCGTCAATGCTTCCTCCTGTATTATAGAAAATAAAGGAGCTGGAGCAGCGTCACTGCTTCCTCCTGTATTATAGAAAATAAAGGAGCTGGAGCAGAGTCACTGCTTCCTCCTGTATTATAGAAAATAAAGGAGCTGGAGCAGCATCTCTGCTTCCCCCTGTATTATAGAAAATAAAGGAGCTGGAGCAGCGTCACTGCTTCCGCCTGTATTATAGAAAATAAAGGAGCTGGAGCAGCGTCACTGCTTCCTCCTGTATTATAGAAAATAAAGGAGCTGGAGCAGCGTCACTGCTTCCTCCTGTATTATAGAAAATAAAGGCGCTGGAGCAGCGTCACTGCTTCCTCCTGTATTATAGAAAATAAAGGAGCTGGAGCAGCGTCTCTGCTTCCCCCTGTATTATAGAAAATAAAGGAGCTGGAGCACTGTCACTGCTTCCCCCTGTATTATAGAAAATAAAGGAGCTGGAGCAGCGTCACTGCTTCCTCCTGTATTATAGAAAATAAAGGAGCTGGAGCAGCGTCACTGCTTCCTCCTGTATTATAGAAAATAAAGGAGCTGGAGCAGCGTCACTGCTTCCTCCTGTATTATAGAAAATAAAGGCGCTGGAGCAGCGTCACTGCTTCCTCCTGTATTATAGAAAATGAAGGAGCTGGAGCAGCGTCTCTGCATCCTCCTGTATTATAGAAAATAAAGGAGCTGGAGCAGCATCTCTGCTTCCCCCTGTATTATAGAAAATAAAGGAGCTGGAGCAGCGTCACTGCTTCCGCCTGTATTATAGAAAATAAAGGAGCTGGAGCAGCGTCTCTGCTTCCTCCTGTATTATAGAAAATAAAGGAGCTGGAGCAGCGTCACTGCTTCCTCCTGTATTATAGAAAATAAAGGAGCTGGAGCAGCGTCACTGCTTCTTCCTGTATTATAGAAAATAAAGGAGCTGGAGCAGCGTCACTGCTTCCTCCTGTATTATAGAAAATAAAGGAGCTGGAGCAGCGTCTCTGCTTCCTCCTGTATTATAGAAAGTAAAGGAGCTGGAGCAGCGTCGCTGCTTCCTCATGTATTATAGAAAATAAAGGAGCTGGAGCAGCGTCTCTGCTTCCTCCTGTATTATAGAAAATAAAGGAGCTGGAGCAGTGTCTCTGCTTCCTCCTGTATTATAGAAAGTAAAGGAGCTGGAGCAGCGTCTCTGCTTCCTCCTGTATTACAGAAAATAAAGGAGCTGGAGCAGCGTCACTGCTTCCTCCTGTATTATAGAAAATAAAGGAGCTGGAGCAGTGTCTCTGCTTCCTCCTGTATTATAGAAAATAATGGAGCTGGAGCAGCATCTCTGCTTCCTCCTGAATTACAGACAATAAGGGAGCTGGAGCAGCGTCTCTGCTTCCTCCTGTATTATAGAAAATAAAGGAGCTGGAGCAGCGTCTCTGCTTCCTCCTGTATTATAGAAAATAAAGGAGCTGGAGCAGCGTCTCTGCTTCCTCCTGTATTATAGAAAATAAAGGAGCTGGAGCAGCGTCTCTGCTTCCTCCTGTATTATAGAAAATAAAGGAGCTGGAGCAGCGTCTCTGCTTCCTCCTGTATTATAGAAAATAAAGGAGCTGGAGCAGCGTCACTGCTTCCTCCTGTATTATAGAAAATAAAGGAGCTGGAGAAGCATCTCTGCTTCCCCCTGTATTATAGAAAATAAAGGAGCTGGAGCAGCGTCACTGCTTCCTCCTGTATTATAGAAAATAAAGGAGCTGGAGCAGCGTCACTGCTTCCCCCTGTATTATAGAAAATAAAGGAGCTGGAGCAGCGTCACTGCTTCCTCCTGTATTATAGAAAATAAAGGAGCTGGAGCAGCGTCTCTGCTTCCTCCTGTATTATAGAAAATAATGGAGCTGGAGCAGCGTCTCTGCTTCCTCCTGTATTATAGAAAATAAAGGAGCTGGAGCAGCGTCTCTGCTTCCTCCTGTATTATAGAAAATAATGGAGCTGGAGCAGCGTCTCTGCTTCCTCCTGTATTATAGAAAATAAAGGAGCTGGAGCAGCGTCTCTTCTTCCTCCTGTATTATAGAAAATAAAGGAGCTGTAGCAGCGTCACTGCTTCCTCCTGTATTATAGAAAATAAAGGAGCTGGAGCAGCGTCTCTGCTTCCTCCTGTATTATAGAAAATAAAGGAGCTGGAGCAGTGTCACTGCTTCCTCCTGTATTATAGAAAATAAAGGAGCTGGAGCAGCGTCTCGGCTTCCTCCTGTATTATAGAAAATAAAGGAGCTGGAGCAGCGTCACTGCTTCCTCCTGTATTATAGAAAATAAAGGAGCTGGAGCAGTGTCACTGCTTCCTCCTGTATTATAGAAAATAAAGGAGCTGGAGCAGTGTCACTGCTTCCTCCTGTATTATAGAAAATAAAGGAGCTGGAGCAGCGTCTCGGCTTCCTCCTGTATTATAGAAAATAAAGGAGCTGGAGCAGTGTCACTGCTTCCTCCTGTATTATAGAAAATAAAGGAGCTGGAGCAGCGTCTCTGCTTCCTCCTGTATTATAGAAAATAAAGGAGCTGGAGCAGCGTCTCTGCTTCCTCCTGTATTATAGAAAATAAAGGAGCTGGAGCAGCGTCTCGGCTTCCTCCTGTATTATAGAAAATAAAGGAGCTGGAGCAGCGTCTCTGCTTCCTCCTGTATTATAGAAAATAAAGGAGCTGGAGCAGTGTCACTGCTTCCTCCTGTATTATAGAAAATAAAGGAGCTGGAGCAGCGTCACTGCTTCCTCCTGTATTATAGAAAATAAAGGAGCTGGAGCAGCGTCTCTGCTTCCTCCTGTATTATAGAAAATAAAGGAGCAGGAGCAGCGTCACTGCTTCCTCCTGTAATATAGAAAATAAAGGAGCTGGAGCAGCGTCTCTGCTTCCTCCTGTATTATAGAAAATAAAGGAGCAGGAGCAGCGTCTCTGCTTCCTCCTGTATTATAGAAAATAAAGGAGCTGGAGCAGCGTCACTGCTTCCTACTGTATTATAGAAAATAAAGGAGCTGGAGCAGCGTCACTGCTTCCTCCTGTATTATAGAAAATAAAGGAGCTGGAGCAGCGTCTCTGCTTCCTCCTGTATTATAGAAAATAAAGGAGCTGGAGCAGCGTCACTGCTTCCTCCTGTATTATAGAAAATAAAGGAGCTGGAGCAGCGTCACTGCTTCCTCCTGTATTATAGAAAATAAAGGAGCTGGAGCAGTGTCACTGCTTCCTCCTGAATTATAGAAAATAAAGGAGCTGGAGCAGCGTCACTGCTTCCTCCTGTATTATAGAAAATAAAGGAGCTGGAACAGCGTCACTGCTTCCTCCTGTATTATAGAAAATAAAGGAGCTGGAGCAGCGTCTCTGCTTCCTCCTGTATTATAGAAAATAAAGGAGCTGGAGCAGCGTCACTGATTCCTCCTGTATTATAGAAAATAAAGGAGCTGGAGCAGCGTCACTGCTTCCTCCTGTATTATAGAAAATAAAGGAGCTGGAGCAGCGTCTCTGCTTCCTCCTGTATTATCGAAAATAAAGGAGCTGGAGCAGCGTCGCTGCTTCCTCCTGTATTATAGAAAATAAAGGAGCTGGAGCAGCGTCACTGCTTCCTGCTGTATTATAGAAAATAAAGGAGCTGGAGCAGCATCTCTGCTTCCTCCTGAATTACAGACAATAAAGGAGCTGGAGCAGCATCTCTGCTTCCTCCTGAATTACAGAAAATAAAGGAGCTGGAGCAGCGTCTCTGCTTCCTCCTGTATTATAGAAAATAAAGGACCTGGAGCAGCGTCACTGCTTCCCCCTGTATTATAGAAAATAAAGGAGCTGGAGCAGCGTCACTGCTTCCTCCTGTATTATAGAAAATAAAGGAGCTGGAGCAGCGTCTCTGCTTCCTCCTGTATTATAGAAAATAATGGAGCTGGAGCAGCGTCTCTGCTTCCTCCTGTATTATAGAAAATAAAGGAGCTGGAGCAGCGTCTCTTCTTCCTCCTGTATTATAGAAAATAAAGGAGCTGTAGCAGCGTCACTGCTTCCTCCTGTATTATAGAAAATAAAGGAGCTGGAGCAGCGTCTCTGCTTCCTCCTGTATTATAGAAAATAAAGGAGCTGGAGCAGCGTCTCTGCTTCCTCCTATATTATAGAAAATAAAGGAGCTGGATCAGCGTCTCTGCTTCCTCCTATATTATAGAAAATAAAGGAGCTGGAGCAGCGTCTCTGCTTCCTCCTATATTATAGAAAATAAAGGAGCTGGAGCAGCGTCTCTGCTTCCTCCAGTATTATAGAAAATAAAGGAGCTGGAGCAGTGTCACTGCTTCCTCCTGTATTATATAAAATAAAGGAGCTGGAGCAGCGTCTCTGCTTCCTCCTGTATTATAGAAAATAAAGGAGCTGGAGCAGCGTCACTGCTTCCTCCTGTATTATAGAAACCGTGCTGGCACTCCCACCAATTTTCCAATGTAATGGCACTGTGCACCGAATCTCCCATTTATTGATTCCCACCAAATCTCGAATTGACTCATCCCCCTGTACTACCTTTTCTACTTACTGATGCCCGACCCCGATTCTACCATTTAAGGGTGCCCTACTCTCATTCTCCCATTTCCTGTTGCCATGCACCCATTCTCTGATTTAGCTCCACTGTGCACCAGGTCTTCCATTCAGTATTTCTCTGCAACAATTCTCCCATTTAATAGACCGCTGACAGAATTCTCTAATCTTGTGATCCCTGCATCATTTCTCCAAATTCCCCAAACTGCAAATATCCCCCCTTTCGTGATGAACTGCACCAACTCCCCCATTTTGTGGTGCACTGCATTGAATCTGGACCACTAACCCTTTGCATCATTTGTCCTATTTACTGATTCACTGCCCGTGTTCTCCCACTTGCCCCAATTCTCGAAGTTATCAGCACCCTGCACCAGGTCTCTCATTTCCTGATACCCCACACCAATTCTCCAATTCAGTGTTGGTTAGCACCATTTCACCCAATTACTGATGTCCTGAACAAGTTCTCCATTCAGTGTTGCCTTACACCAATCCTCATAGCGACCGATGCCCTCGCCCAATTTAGGGGTGCGCTACTCTACATCTCCCTGCCCCAATTCTCCCATTTAGTGCAACACAGCATAACGCATCCAGTTAGTCCTGAACTGCACTAATTTCCCATTATCTGATGCCCTGTTGCAAATTCTCACATTTCGATAAGCTCTTTCCCAACTTTTCCATTTCGTAGTTTCTTGCAATGATTCTCAAATTTAGTGGATAGCTGCCAGGATTCTAAATTTAGGCGTGGACGGGTTGGGCTGAAAGGTCTGTTTCCATGCTGTACATCTCTAAGAGTGTAATTAGTGCTCCGCTTCCCTGCACCAATTCTCCCATTCACCAATCCTGCACTAATTCGGGAATTTCTCCATCTCACACATTGAGGTTATCCTGCCCCAGTCCTCCCACTTAGAATTTAAAGGCACCCCTGCATGAACTCTCCAATTACTGATGTCCTGCATCAATTCCTTCCATTTCGTTGTTCCCTGAAACACTTCTTCCCCGTACGGATGCCCTGCTGAATTGTTTTCATTTAGTGATGCACTGAACTGAATCCCCAATTTACCAATGCTTGCAACATTTCTTCTTTTTATTGATTCCCTGCCCCCTATTCCCCAATTTAGACAGGCTCTGCTCCAATTTTCCAATATATTGGTACTCCCATCAATTTTCTAATGTAATGACACTGTGCACCAAATCTCCCATTTACTCATATCCCTGTACTAATTCTTCCATTTACTGATGCCCGAGCCCGATTCTACCATTTAAGGTTGTGCAACTCTAATTCTCCCATTTACTGTTGCCATGCACCAATTCTCTAATTTAGCTCCACTGTGCACCAGGTCTCTCATTTACTGATGGCCCGCACCAATTCTCCAATTCAGTGTTGCTGAGCACCATTTCCCCCAATTACTGACGTCCTGAACAAGTTCTCCATTCAGTTTTGCCTGACACCAATCCTCATACTGACTGATGCCCTCGCCGAATTTAGGGGCGTGCCCTACTCACATTCCCGCATCAAGTATTGTCCTGTCCCAATTCTCCCATTTAGTCCTACACTGCACCAATTCTCCCATTTCCTGCTAAACTGGAACTCTCCCATTTGGTGCTAACTGCACTAATTTGACAATATCAGATGCCACATTCCAAATTCTCTTATTTCGATAAGCCCTTGCCCAATTCTTCCATTTAGTAGTTCCTTGGAATGATTCTCCAATTTCGTGGAGTGCTGCCAGAATTCTAAAATTGACCCATAGACAAGTTGGACTGAAGTGTCTGTTTCCGTGTTTTACATCTCTATGATTGTATGGCTGTATTTATGACTCCGCTGCTCTGCACCATTTCTCCCATTTACCAATCCTGCACAAATCCTGAAACTGCACCAATTCTCCCTTTGAGTATTATCCTGCCCAATTTAAAGGCCCGGCATGAATTCTCCCATTATTGTTGCCCTGCATCAGTTCCTTCCATTTAATTGTTCCCTGAAACACTTCGTTCACGTACGAGTGCCCTGCTGAATTGTTTTAATTTAGTGATGCACTGAACTGAATCACTAATTTACCGAACTTTGCACATTTCTTTTTATTGATTCCCTGGCCCGATTCCCCAATCAGGAATAGGTTCTTGTTGGACTTTTGAAACTGGCGTCATAATTTCAAATTTGTATGTTGTGGCAGTAGAATTACCCTTTGGGTAGAGAACTGGCTCGAAGGTAGAAGACAGAGGGTAGTGGGGGAGGGTTGCTTTTCAGACTGGAGGTCTGTGACCAGCGGTGTGCCCCAAGGATCGGTGCTGGGTCCACTGTTGTTTTGTCATTTATATAAATGATTTGGATGTGACCATAGGACGAATGGTTCGTAAGTTTGCAAATTACAGTAAAATTGGAGGTGTGGAGGACAGTGAAGATGGTTACCTCAGAGGACAACGGGATCTTGATCAGATGGGCCAATGGGCTGAGGAATGGCAGATGGAGATTAATTTAGATAAATGTGAGGTGTTGCACTTTGGAAAGGCAAAAGAGAGCAGGACTTATTCACTTATTCATTGATTTATTCACAAGGTACTGGAGTGTTGCTGAACAAATCGACCTGGAGTGCAGCTTCATAGATCGTTGAAGGTGTACTGATATTTTGATAGGAGAGTGAAGAAGGCGTTTGGCATTTTTGTCTTTATTGCTCAGTTAATTGTGTAAAGCAGTTGGGAGGTCATGTTGTGGCATTGGTTCGGCCACTTTTGGTACATAATGTGCAATTCTGGGAGAAAGTGAGGACTGCAGATGCTGGAGATCAGAGCTGAAAATGTGTTGCTGGAAAAGTGCAGCAGGTCAGGCAGCATCCAAGGAACAGGAGAATCGACGTTTCAGGCATAAGCCCTTCTTCAGGAACACCACCAGTTGACAATTCCAAATCAAGCCACTCCCCACCCTGGCTTGGAAAAACATCTCAGTCCCACAAGTGCCATTGGTTGGAAATCCTGGAACTCCCTCCCTTACATCATTGTGGGATTATCTGCAACAAATAAATGGCAGCATTTCAAGGCAATAACTCACTGTCACCTTCACCAGAGCAATTATATCTGAGCAACCCGTAGTGACCCAGCGGCAATGACCCAAACACATTAATGAATCACAAAATAAAGCTCAGTATTTGGGACCCCTGTGCTCCAGGGCTGAGCTTCTGAATAAATTGGGTCGATGTTCTAGAAAACTGAAAAGCGATTTCATTGGAATATCTCTGATTGTGAAGAGGCTTCAGAGGGTGGATGTTGAGAAATTAATCCTGTGGGTCTTGGAATCTGAAACACAAGAATACAGTCTCAGGAGTTGCTGAAAAAGCTCAGCAGGTCAGGCAGCATCTGTGAACAAACGGAATATCAAGGAGTCAGATTGGGGAATGTATCCTCTCACAGAAACAGGAACAGGGAGATGTCATTCCCTCTGAAATAAACACAGGCCATGCTGAGAAATTTGATAACGTCAGGCAGCATCTATAGGGAGAAGGGAAAGGTTAACCCGTGTGTTATGAGGGTGAGGGGATTCAGCAGGCGGAAGGAAGTGAGATAAGTAATGATTTCTGAGCAATTGGAATGGGGGTAACGCTGAAGAAAGAATGAGATGGTTTGTAATAGGGTGGAGGCTGCAGAGATTTAATGATAAACGGTTTCATGGAACCAAATCCAAAGGGATTGGGAGTTGGTTCAGTAAACATCTAAGAGCTCAGGAAATGTGAGCAGGAGGAGACTATACAGCCTGTTTAAACTGTTCAGTCTGTTCTGGCAGTCAACCCAATCAGAGCTGGTTTGAGATTTCAAGTCCGGTTTCCTACCCACTCCCCATATCCCGTGACTCCCTGAGACCCCGGCAATCTGTCTATCCCAATCTGAAATGTACTCAGTGAGGGAGCATCCACAATCCTCAGGGAGAGAGAATATTAAAGACTCAGAGGCCTTAGAGTGAAGCGCTGTCTCCTCATCTCAGTCCCAAATAACCTGCCCCTTACCCTGAGAGGGTGGCAATCAAACCTGAATGAACTGCGGATGCTGTAACATTAACGCTGATTTCTCTGCACAGATGCTGCCTGACCTGCTGAGCTTTTCCAGCAACTCCTGAGACTGTATTCTTGTGTTTCAGATTCCAAGACCCACAGGATTCATTTCTCAACATCTACCCTCTCAAGCCTCTTCACAATCTGAGATATTCCAATGAAATCGCTTTTCAGTTTTCTAGAACATAGACCAAATTTAATCAGATACTCAGCCCTGGAGCACACGGGTCCCAAATACTGAGCTTTATTTTGTGATTCATTAATGTGTTTGGGTCATTGCCGCTGGGTCACCACGGATTGCTCAGATATAATTGCTCTGGTGAAGGTGACGGTGAGTTATTGCCTTGAACTGCTGCCATTTATTTGGGGCAGATAAACCCACAATGATGTAAGGGAGGGAGCTCCAGGATTTCCAACCAATGGCACTTGTGGGACTGAGATGTTTTTCCAAGCCAGGGTGGGGAGTGGCTTGATGTGGAATTGTCAACTGGTGGTGTTCCCGTGTATCTGCTGTGTTCAGCATTCCACATGATAGTGCCGTGGGTCTGGAAGCTGCTCTGGAAGGATCCTTGGGGAATTTCTCCAGAGCATCTTGTCTCAGCTGAACTATCCCAGTCAGGCACATGAGCACTAATCCTGTAATCCAGTTGATCTACATCACAAGGACTCCTTCCATCGGTCATCACCTTCCTTTGGAGGGCATCTGTCAAGATCATCATGCATGTTTTTCCCTGAATAAATCCATGCTCACTGGCCTGTGGTTAATCAATCCATCTCAAAATGATTATTTCTATGGTCCCCCAGAGCGTTTAAAACTCCTTTCCCCAGCTCTGAGAATGTAGACAGTAGACAATAGGTGCAGGAGTAGGCCATTCTGCCCTTCGAGCCTGCACCACCATTCATTATGATCATGGGTAATCATCCTCAATCAATATCCTGTTCCTGCTTTATCTCCATAACCGTTGATTCCACTGTCCTTGAGAGCTCTATCCAACTCTTTCTTAAACGAATCCAGAGACTGGGCCTCCACTGCCCTCTGGGGCAGAGCATTCCACACACCCACCAATCTCTGGTTCTAGAAGTTTCTCCTCAACTCTGTTCTAAATGGCCTACCCCTTATTTTTAAGCTGTGTCCTCTGGTTCGGCACTCACCCATCAGCGGGAATATGTTTCCTGCTGCCAGAGTGTCCAATCCTTTAATAATCTTATATGTCTCAATCAGATCCCCCCTCAGTCTTCTAAACTCAAGGGTATACAAGCCCAGTCGCTCTAATCTTTCAACATAAGATAGTCCCGCCATTCCAGGAATTGACCTCGTGAATCTACGCTCTCCTTATTGTCTCAGTAAAATCCTGCAGCCAATAAAAATATATTACCTCTACCAGATTTCACTCCTGCTTGTTCTGTAACATCACGCTGATCATAAACAACAATTATCTCGAACAGATTTCACTCCGAATTGTTTCTGTAACTTCTGGCAGATTATAATCAGCTATAACCTCATCTAGATTCCATTCCTGCTTGTCCCTGTAAAAATCTGCAGACCAGAAACAACTATTACCGCTTCCTTATTTCACTCCTGTTTGACTCTGCAACATCGTTCTGATTATAAACAATTATTATCTCTTCCAGATTTCACTCCTGTTTGTCTCTGTGCCATCCTGCGGATCATAAATAACTATTACCTCTTCCATATGTCACCCCTGCTTGTCGCTGCAACATCTGGCAGATTTTGGGTGTAGGTTTGCTCGCTGAGCTGTAGGTTTGATATCCAGACGTTTCATTGCACTGCATTCCGTGGTGACCTCCAAGTGAAGTGAAGCTGTTGTCTCCTGCCTTCCATTGATATCTTTCTTCTGGATGGGGTTCCTGGGGTTTGTGGTAATGTCACTTCCTGTTTGTTTTCAGACGGGTTGTTGGATGGTATCTAGATTTATTTGTTTGTTTATGGCGTTGTGGTTGGAGTGCCAGGCCTCTCGGAATTCTCTGGCATGTCTTTGCTTAGCCTGTCCCAGGATAGATGTGTTGTCCCAGTTGAAATGGTGGCTTTTTTTCATCCGTGTGTGGGGCTACGAGGGAGAGAGGGTCGTGTCTTTTTGTGGATAGCTGGTGTTCGTGTATCCTGGTGGCTAACTTTCTTCCTGTTTGTCCTACATAGTGTTTGTGGCAGTCCTTGTATGGAATTTTGTAGATGACGTTGGTTTTGTCCATGGGATGTACTGGGTCTTTTAAGTTTGTTAGTTTTTGTTTGAGAGTGTTGGTGGGTTGTGTGCTACTAGGATTCCGAGGGGTCTTAGTAGTCTGGCTGTCATTTCTGGAACTTCTTTGATGTATGGTAAGGTGGTTAGGGTTTATGGCTGTGTTTGGTCTGCTTGTCGTGGCTTGTTCTTGAGGAATCTGCGCACTGTATTATTTGAGTATCCGTTCTTCTTGAATACATTGTATAGGTGGATCTCCTCTGTTTTCCGAAGTTCGTCTGTGCTGCAGTGTGAGGTGGCTCGTTGGAATAGTGTTCTGATACAGCTTTGTTTGTGTGTGTTGGGATGGTTGCTGGTGTAGTTAAGTATTTGGTCTGTGTTTGTCGGTTTTCTGTATACGCAGGTTTGTAGTTCTCCGTTGTCCATTCCTGGACGTCACAGTCGAAAGAAAAGTCTCCTCAGTTTAGGGCACTGACTGTGTGGTGGCTGGTTAAATAACTGGGTACATCCAGGAGATTTAGGGTCTCTTCAGCTTAGGGCATTGACTCTGTGCTGGCTGGTAAAATAAATATACATAACCAGCAGATTTAAAGCCTGCTCATTCTTGGGCACTGACTCTCTGCTGGCTGGTAAAATAAATATATATAACCAGGAGATTTAGTCTCCTCTGTTTGGGGCACTGACATTTTGCTGGCATAAATATATATCACCAGGAAATTCAGAATCTCCTCAGTTGAGGGCACTGACTCTGTGCTGGATGGTTAAATATATATCACCAAAGATTTAGAGTCTGCTCATTATGGGGCACTGAGACTGTGCTGGCTGGTTAAATAAATACATATAAACAGGAGATTTAGAGTCTCCTCAGGTTAGGGCATTGACATTCTACTGGCTGGTTAAATAAATATATATAACCATTAGATTCAGATTCTCCTCAGTTTAGGGCTCAGACTCGTTGTTGGCTGGTTAAATATATAGAACCAGGAGAATTACAGTCACCTTAGTTTCGGGCACTGACTTTCTGCTGGCTGGTTAAATACAGAAATATAACTAGGAGTTCAAAGTTTGTGGGAAGATTTGTAGCTCGGGTGCTCGTTGTTGTGGTTCTGTTCGCCGAGCTGGGAATTTTTGTTGCAAACGTTTCGTCCCCTGACCAGGTGACATCCTCAGTGCTTGGGAGCCTCCTGCGAAGCGCTTCTTTGATGTTTCCTCCGGTGTTTATAGTGGTCTGTCCCTGCCGCTTCCGGTTGTCAGTTTCAGCTGTCCGCTGTGGTGGCCGGTATATTGGGTCCAGGTCGATGTGTTTGTTGATGGAGTTTGTGGATGAATGCCATGTCTCTAGGAATTCCCTGGCTGTTCTCTGTCTGGCTTGTCCTATGGTAGTAGTGTTGTCCCAGTCGAATTCATGTTGCTTGTGGTCTGTGTGTGTGGCTACTAAGGATAGCTGGTCATGTCGTTTCGTGGCTAGTTGATGTTCATGTATGCGGATTGTTAGCTGTCTTCCTGTTTGTCGTATATAGTGTTTTGTGCAGTCCTTGCATGGGATTTTGGACACTACATTAGTTTTGCTCATGTTGGGTATCGGGCCCTTCGTTCTGGTGAGTTGTTGTCTGAGCGTGGCTGTTGGTTTGTGTGCCGTTATGAGTCCTAGGGGTCGCACAACTAACACACAACAAAGAGGACACTACAACACACACCTGGGTTAAAAACCTCTCCCACAGACAGCTCACAGACACGGAAAGAACAATACTGGCCAAGGGACTCAACTACAACCACAGGGACGCCAAGACAGCAGACTTCCTAGCAGCACTAGAATGCACACTCAGGAACAATGGACTGACAGAAGAGACACAACAAACAGTGAGACAAAGTATTGTACCTCTGATAACAAGGAAAAGACAAACACATAACCTCAACACCAAGGAGAGGGAAGCACTGAAATCACTAAGAAACGATAAGAACATAATCATACTACCAGCAGATAAAGGCAGAATGACGGTCATCCTAGATAAATCTGATTACATCCAAAAAGCACAACAACTACTTGCAGATATCAACACCTACCAAAAGAGGGAGTTTGACCCCACCCCACAGCTCACCAATAGGATAAACAACACACTGAGGAACCTACAAAAAAACGGACAGATAACCAGGTCTGACCTACAGAGAATGAATCCTGAAAGCAACAACACCCCCAGATTCTATGGATTACCTAAAGTATACAAACCAGACTTCCCACTCAGATCCATAGTATCCCTACCAGGGACACCATCATACAAACTGGCCAAAGAACTACAACAGAAACTGAAACACCTGGTCAGCGGATCCAAACACTCTATACAATCAACACAGGAATTCTTGGACATCATCAGAAATATACACATAGACAAAGAAGAAATCATGATATCATTCGACGTGACGGCACTGTTCACTTCGATTGACAAAACCCTAGCCAGAGAAACAATAGCCAACCTACTGGACATACAGAACAGAAAACAGGACGCTGAACCTATCAACAAAGACGGCATACTTAAACTACTGGACTTGTGCCTCACAACACACTTCACATTCAACAACCAGATTTACGAACAAATCAACGGAACACCCATGGGATCACCAATCTCGGGACTCATAGCAGAGGCAGTTATGCAAAGGTTAGAACAAACAGTCCTACCACAAATTCAACCCAAACTCTGGGTCAGATATGTCGATGACACGTTTGTAATCATTAAAACACGGAAATAGAGAAAACACACCGGATCATCAACGCCACACTCACAGGAATCCGATTCACGAGAGAGGAAGAAAAGGATAGCCAACTCCCATTCCTAGACGTGATGGTACAGAGAACACCGAACGGAGAATTCACTACAAGGGTATACAGGAAAGCCACACACACAGACCAAGTCCTAAACTATGAAAGTAACCACCCCAACACACACAAACGAAGCTGCATCAGGACACTATTCAAAAGGGCCACAACACACTGCAGTACACCAGAACTGCAAAAAGAGGAAGAGGAACACCTATACAAGGTATTCGCCAAAAACAGATATCCTCGCAATTTCATCAGCAGATGCCTAAGGGAAAGACAACGGAACGACGACATGCCGCAACCCAAAGGACTAGCCACACTACCATACATCAGGAGCATCTCAGAACTGACAGCCAGACTACTGCGACCCCTAGGATCATAACGGCACACAAACCAACAGCCATGCTCAGACAACAACTCACCAGAACGAAGGACCCGATACCCAACATGAGCAAAACGAATGTAGTGTACAAAATCCCATGCAAGGACTGCACACAACACTATATAGGACAAACAGGAAGACAGCTAACAATCCGCATACATGAACATCAACTAGCCACGAAACGACACGACCAGCTATCCTTAGTAGCCACACACGCAGACAACAAGCAACATGAATTCGACTGGGACAACAGTACTATCATAGGGCAAGCCAGACAGAGAACAGCCAGGGAATTCCTAGAGGCATGGCATTCATCCACAAACTCCATCAACAAACACATCGACCTGGACCCAATATACCAACCACTACAGCGGACAGCTGAAACTGACAACCGGAAACGGCAGGGACAGACCACTATAAACACCGGAGGAAACATCAAAGAAGCGCTTCGCAGGAGGCTCCCAAGCACTGATGATGTCGCCTAGCCAGGGGACAAAACGTTTGCAACGAAAACTTCCAGCTCGGCGAACAGAACCACAGCAATTCGTATATAAACCACACTTAACCCCTCGATTAGATTCCAGGTTGTAACTCACTCTCGGGTATCTGTTATGCTGTATAAAAAACACCCTGAACCCCTCGATTTGATTCCAGGCTGTATCTCATTCTGTGGCATCTGTTATTCTGTATATAAACCACTCTGAACCCCTCGATTAGATTCCAGGTTGTAACTCACTCAGGGCTATCTGTTATTCTGTATATAAACAGGCCTGAACCCCTCAATTAGATTCCAAGCCTTAACTCACTCCAGGCTATCTGTTTTCTGTATATAAACCACCCCGAACCCCTCGATTACATTCCAGGCTTGAACTCACTCTGGGGTATCTGTTATTCTGTAACATAAACCAGCCTGAAACCCTTGATTAGATTCCAGGCTGTAAATCACCCTGGGTTATCTGTTATTCTGTATAAAAACCACTCTGAACCCCTCAATTAGATTCAATGTCTTAACTCACTCTGGGCTATCTGTTACTTTCTATATTAACCACCCTGAACCCATTGATTTTTTCCACTTCGTGTCATGTTAAGCTCATGTTCCCAACACAATCTCATCTCAATAATGATCAATGTATCACGGGTCCTCCTATCTGCTGGCACTACCATCATGTTAACTTACTGATGTTAACGTACATGAGCAGCTGTCGCATCTGAACAATACTGTTTCAGAATTTCTCATCATTTTACACAGAAACATTCAGCTTTTTCTATTCTTATTGCAAATCACCTTCCAGAATATTCTCTTGCACCTGCCAATGTTTTCAATATAATTCACAAAACACTGACAGCAAAGTAGATGACATGACGGGATGTAGCAAACTGTTACACTCAGTACCTTCATGTTGCAGTGTAATAATATCCAGTCAGAAACCTGCCCTGGGTCAGGGACAAAACCTCCCTGGGTCTGGAAGTGGGGACTGGGCAGAGAACGGGGTTTTCGTCTGTCACTGAGTTAGTTTGGAAATCTGTGCTGCACATGGACATTTCTCCACATTATATTCAGTTTCTATGTGTGGGTGTGTGATGGAGAGAGTTTAAACTGAGTTTAACTCTGCGTCTCTGCTTAGGGATTCCCTGGCCTTCAGATATTTGACTGCAACATCATAGAAAGTGTGGGTATCTGCCTGTTTCTCTCCCATCTTTCAGAACACATGGAAACCTCCACATACAGCAGTTGAATCCTGTCTGGCTCAGCTCATTGTTGAGTTGGTCCATGGTGGGTACTTTCTCCTCTGCTTTCTCTCCTCTCGTATCCCGTTGCTCTGTCTATAAATCGCCCAATACCCTCAATTTGAATGCAATCTGCAGTTCACTCCTGGGTATCTGTTATTCTTCACATAATCATCCCAAATCCCCTTGATAAAATTCCAATCTGTAACTGACTTCCAATTTTAAGGGGCTCTGCACATTAGCCACCTCAATCCTTTGATTAGATTCCAGTCTGTCTCACACTCCTGGGTATCTGTTAGTCTGTATATTAACCATCCAATCCAAACCCTGTTAAAATTGCCCATGGTATTCAGGGATGTGTAGGTGAGTTGCATTAGTCAGGGGTAAATGTGGAGAAATGGGTCTGGATGGATTATTCTTCTGAGGGTCAGTGTGGTCTTGTTGGGCTGAAGGGCTTGTTTCCCCACTGTCGGGATTATATGAATCACCCGGAACCCTCTCGATTAGATTCCAGCGTGTAACTCACTTCCATGTATGTGTGACTGGCATGTCTCAAAAACACCACAAAACCTTCAATTCTATTCCACTTCGATAAACACGAGGTGCTGCATTTTGGTAAAGCAAATTTGAGCAGGACTTATACACTTAATGGTCACGTCCGAGGGAGAGTTGCTGAACAAAGAGACTTTGAAGATCAGGTTCGTAGCTCTGTGAGAGTAGAGTGGCAGGTGGATAAGATAATGAAGGCAGAGTTTGGTATGCTTTCCTTTATTGGTCAGAGTTTTGAGTATAGGCATTGAGAGGTCATGTTGTAGCTGGACTGGGCATGGGTTAGGCCACTGTTGGAATATGGCGTGCAATTCTGGTCTCCTTCCTATTGGAAGGATGTTGTGAAACTTGAAAGGGTTCAGAAAAGATTTACAAGGAGGTTGCCAGGGTTAGAGGACTTTTCTATAGACAGATGCTGAATAGGCTGGAGCTGTTTTCCCTGGAGCATCAGAGGCTGAGGGGTGACTTTATCGAGGTTTATAAAATCATGATGGGCATGGATAGGATAAATAGACAAAGAATTTTCCTTGGTGTAGGGGAGTCCAGAACTAGAGGGCAGAGGTTTAGTGTGAGAGGGAAAAGATATGAAAGAGACCTAAGGGGCAACTTGTTCACTCAGAGGGTGGTACATGAATGGAATGAACTGTCAGAGGAAGTGGTGGAGGCTGGTACAATTGCAACATTTAAAATGCAGCTCGATGGGTATATCAATGGGAAGGTTTGGAGGGATTTGGGCCAAGTGCTTGAAAAAGAGTCTAGAGTAGGTTCGGATATCTGGTCGGCATGGTCGGATTGGATCAAAGGGTCTGTTTCCATGCTGTACATCTCTATGACTGTATGACTCTGTGCTTTTATGACTCACTCCTTGTTATCTGTTATTCTGTATGTAAACCACCCTGAACTCCTCGATTAGATTCCAGGCTGTAACTCACTCCTGGGTATCTGGTTTGCCGTATATAAACCACCCCGAACCCCTCGATTAGATTCCAGTCTGTCCCTCACTCCTGTGTACCTCATATGCTGTATGTAAACCCTAAACCCTCAATTAGATTCCAGTCTGGAACTCACTCCTGGGGATCTGTGAAATGATCCTTGTTGGATGTTAGACCGAAGACAAGATAAACTAAATGGTCAAATGTTACATTGGGAGCAGGAACACAGAAAGCTGCTGTTTCATTTCAGTTCTGTTACATATCTCCAAGTTTCAGATTGGGGCTGAATTTCTGTCACAATGTGGAAAGTCTCAAAAGCTGTTTACTGTCCTGCATGAATGCATCATCATAACATGAATTCCCTTGCAAGATAGGAAATGGAGACAGCTTCTGGAAGGTGTCTGTATCTGTGTGTGTGAGATTCTGTGTGCATGTTCAATGTTTTATATATTTTCAAACTGTATTGATGTTGCCAGTCTCTCTTTCTTTTCCTTATTTATAAACTCAATGTCATCATTTTGCTGATATAAAATGGTGGACAAATCTAAAATGTCTGCCTGACTGATTTGTGTCAGGAATACTTTCAGCAAGGGAGAGGGGGCAATGTGTCAAAAGCCATTTCCATTCATTGATGCTAGCATAGATAGGAAATGGAGACAGCTCTTTGAAGGGGATTAAAATGCAAATCCCAGAACCTGTTTACAGTGAATGCGGAGAGACAATGTGACATTCCAGTAAAGTCTGCCTTACTTTCCAAGCTCCTAATATATGAGAGAAACATAATATACAAAACCTGAAAGAGCTCAGCCACTGAATTGTAGACTTGCAGCGTTTGATCAGGCTAGGCTAGGCTAGGCCTTATCCCAAATTGAAGGGTTTCTCAAATCCAACACTGACCTTCTGTGGGTTTAAATTGGGAACCCATTGACTAGATTCAAGGCTGTAAATCAATCCGGGCTATCTTTTTATTCTGTACATAACCACACTGAACCCCTCGATTAAATTCCAAGCTGTAACTCATTCCGGGCTATCTGTTACTCTGTATATAAACCACACTGAATCCCTCGATTAGATTCCAGGCTGTAACTCACTCCGGGGTACCTGTTATTCTGTATAAAAACCACACTGAATCCCTCGATTAGATTCCAGGCTGTAACTCACTCCGGGGTATCTGTTACTCTGTATATAAACCACACTGAATCCCTCGATTAGATTCCAGGTTGTAACTCACTCCGGGGTACCTGTTATGCTGTATAAAAACCACCCTGAACCCCTCAAATAGATTCCAGGATATAATTTACTCCGGGCTACCTGTTATTTTGTACATAATCCACCCTGAAATCAGCGATTAGATTCCAGGCTGTAACTCTTTCCAGCCTTTCCGTTATTCTGTATATAAACCACCCTAAACCCCTTGATTAGATTCCAGGCAGAAACTCACTCCGGGGTATCTGTTATTTTGTATATAAACCACCCTTAACCCCTCGATTAGATTCCAGGTTGTAACTCACTCTCGGGAATCTGTTACGCTGGATAAAAACCACCCTGAGCCCCTCGATTTGATTCCAGGCTCAACTCATTCCGGGCTGTCTGTTATTCTGTATATAAACCACCCTGAACCCCTCGATTAGATTCCAGGCTGTAACTCACTCCAGGGTATCTGTTATTTTGTATATAAACCACACTTAACCCCCCAATGAGATTCCAGGTTGTAACTCACTATCGGGTATCTGTCATGCTGCATAAAAACCACCCTGAACCCCTCGATTTGATTCCAGGCTGCAACTCATTCCGGGCTCTTATTCTGTACATAAACCACCCTGAACCCCTCGATTAGATTCCAGGCTGTATCTCATTCTGTGGCATCTGTTATTCTGTATATAAACCACCCTGAACCCCTCGATTACATTCCAGGCTTTAACTCACTCTGGGTATCTGTTATTCTGTATATAAACCACCTGAACACCTCAATTACATTTCAGGCTTTAACTCACTCCAGGCTATCTGTTACTTTCTATATTAACCACCCTGAACCCATTGATTTTTTCCACTTCCTGTCATGTTAAGCTCATGTTCCCAACACAATCTCATCTCAATAATGATCAATGTATCACGGGTCCTCCTATCTGCTGGCACTACCATCATGTTAACTTACTGATGTTTGTGTACATGATCAGCTGTCGCATCTGAACAATGCTGTTTCAGAATTTCTCATCATTTTACACAGAAACATTCAGCTTTTTCTATTCCTACTGCAAATCACCTTCCAGAATATTCTCTTGCACCTGCCAATGTTTTCAATATAATTCACAAAACACTGACAGCAAAGTAGATGACATGACGGGATGTAGCAAACTGTTACACTCAGTACCTTCGTGTTGCAGTGTAATAATATCCAGTCAGAAACCTGCCCTGGGTCAGGGACAAAACCTCCCTGGGTCTGGAAGTGGGGACTGGGCAGAGAACGGGGTTTTCGTCTGTCACTGAGTTAGTTTGGAAATCTGTGCTGCACATGGACATTTCTCCACATTATATTCAGTTTCTATGTGTGTGGGTGTGTGATGGAGAGAGTTTAAACAGAGTTTAACTCTGCGTCTCTGCTTAGGGATTCCCTGGCCTTCAGACATTTGACTGCAACATCATAGAAAGTGTGGGTATCTGCCTGTTTCTCTCCCATCTTTCAGAACACATGGAAACCTCCACATACAGCAGTTGAATCCTGTCTGGCTCAGCTCATTGTTGAGTTGGTCCATGGTGGGTACTTTCTCCTCTGCTTTCTCTCCTTTCGTATCCCGTTGCTCTGTCTATAAATCGCCCAATACCCTCAATTTGAATGCAATCTGCAGTTCACTCCTGGGTATCTGTTATTCTACACATAATCATCCCGAATCCCCTTGATAAAATTCCAATCTGTAACTGACTTCCAATTTTAAGGGGCTCTGCACATTAGCCACCTCAATCCTTTGATTAGATTCCAGTCTGTCTCACACTCCTGGGTATCTGTTAGTCTGTATATTAACCATCCAATCCAAACCCTGTTAAAATTGCCCATGGTATTCAGGGATGTGTAGGTGAGTTGCATTAGTCAGGGGTAAATGTGGAGAAATGGGTCTGGATGGATTATTCTTCTGAGGGTCAGTGTGGTCTTGTTGGGCTGAAGGGCTTGTTTCCCCACTGTCGGGATTATATGAATCACCCGGAACCCTCTCGATTAGATTCCAACGTGTAACTCACTTCCATGTATGTGTGACTGGCATGTCTCAAAAACACCACAAAACCTTCAATTCTATTCCACTTCGATAAACACGAGGTGCTGCATTTTTGTAAAGCAAATTTGAGCAGGACTTATACACTTAATGGTCACGTCCGAGGGAGAGTTGCTGAACAAAGAGACTTTGAAGATCAGGTTCGTAGCTCCGTGAGAGTAGAGTGGCAGGTGGATAAGATAATGAAGGCAGAGTTTGGTATGCTTTCCTTTATTGGTCAGAGTTTTGAGTACAGGCATTGAGAGGTCATGTTGTAGCTGGACTGGGCATGGGTTAGGCCACTGTTGGAATATGGCGTGCAATTCTGGTCTCCTTCCTATTGGAAGGATGTTGTGAAACTTGAAAGGGTTCAGAAAAGATTTACAAGGAGGTTGCCAGGGTTAGAGGACTTTTCTATAGACAGATGCTGAATAGGCTGGAGCTGTTTTCCCTGGAGCATCAGAGGCTGAGGGATGACCTTATCGAGGTTTATAAAATCATGACGGGCATGGATAGGATAAATAGACAAAGTCTTTTCCTCGGTGTAGGGGAGTCCAGAACTAGAGGGCATAGGTTTAGTGTGAGAGGGGAAAGATATGAAAGAGACCTAAGGGGCAACTTGTTCACTCAGAGGGTGGTACATGAATGGAATGAACTGTCAGAGGAAGTGGTGGAGGCTGGTACAATTGCAACATTTAAAATGCAGCTCGATGGGTATATCAATGGGAAGGTTTCGAGGGAGATGGGACAAGTGCTTAAAAAAAAGAGTCTAAAGTATGTTAGGATATCTGGTCGGCATGGTCGGATTGGACCAAAGAGCCTGTTTCCATGCTGTACATCTCCATGACTGAATGACTCGGCGATTTTGTGACTCCCTCCTTGTTATCTGTTATTCTGTATGTAAACCACGCTGAACCCTGTGATTAGATTCAATCTGTAACTCACTCTGGGCTATCTGTTAATCTCTATATAACCCACCCTGAACACCTCGATTCGATTCCAGGCTGTAACTCACTCCGGGCTATCTGGTATTCTATATATATAACCCACCCTGAACCCTGCGATTACATACCAGGCTGTAACTCACTCTGGGCTAACTGTTAATCTCTATATAACCCACCCTGAACACCGCGATTAGATTCCAGGCTGTAACTCACTCCGGGCTATCTGTTATTCTGTACATAAACTACCCTGAACACCTCGATTCGATTCCAGGCTGTAACTCACTCCGGGCTATCTGTTATTTTGTATATAATCCACCCTGAACACCTCGATTCGATTCCAGGCTGTAACTCACTCCGGGCTATCTGTTTTTCTGTATATAACCCACCCAGAACACCTCGATTCGATTCCAGGCTCTAACTCACTCCGGGCTATCTGGTATTCTGTATATAACCCACCCTGAACACCTCGATTCGATTCCAGGCTGTAACTCACTCCGGGCTATCTGTTATTCTGTATATAACCCACCCTGAACCCCTCGATTCGATTCCAGGCTGTAACTCACTCCGGGCTATCTGTTATTCTGTACATAAACCACCCTGAACCCCGCGATTCGATTCCAGGCTGTAACTCACTCCGGGCTATCTGTTATTCTGTATATAACCCATCCTGAACTTCTTGATTCGATTCCAGGCTGTAACTCACTCCGGGCTATCTGTTATTCTGTATATAAACCACCCTGAACACCTTGATTCGATTCCAGGCTGTAACTCACTCCGGGCTGTCTGTTATTCTGTATATAACCCATCCTGAACTTCTCGATTCGATTCCAGGCTGTAACTCACTCCGGGCTATCTGTTATTCTGTATATAAACCACCCTGACACCCGCGATTAAATTCCAGGCTATAACTCACTCCGGGATATCTGTTATTCCCTATATAAACCACCCTGAACACCTCGATTCGATTCCAGGCTGTAACTCACTCCGGGCTATCTGTTATTTTGTATATAACCAACCCTGAACCCCGCGATTAGATTCCAGGCTGTAACTCACTCTGTGCTATCTGTTATTCTGTATATAAACCACCCTGAACCCCGCGATTAGATTCCAGGCTGTAACTCACTCCGGGCTATCTGTTATTCTGTATATAACCCACCCTGAACACCTCGATTCGATTCCAGGCTGTAACTCACTCCGGGCTATCTGTTATTCTGTATATAACCCACCCTGAACCCGTCGATTCGATTCCAGGCTCTAACTCACTCCATGCTATCTTTCATTCTGTATATAACCCACCCTGAACACCTCGATTCGATTCCAGGCTGTAACTCACTCCGGGCTATCTGTTATTCTGTATATAAACCACCCTGAACCCCTCGATTTGATTCCAGGCTCTAACTCACTCCGGGCTATCTGTTATTCTGTATATAACCCACCCTGAACACCTCGATTCGATTCCAGGCTGTAACTCACTCCGGGCTATCTGTTATTCTGTATATAATCCACCCTGAACACCTCGATTCGATTCCAGGCTGTAACTCACTCCGGGCTATCTGTTATTCTGTATATAATCCACCCTGAACACCTCGATTCGATTCCAGGCTGGAACTCACTCCGGGCTATCTGTTATTCTGTACATAACCCACCCTGAACCCCGCGATTCGATTCCAGGCTGTAACTCACTCCGGGCTATCTGCATATAAACCACCCTGACACCCGCGATTAGATTCCAGGCTGTAACTCACTCCGGGCTATCTGTTATTTGTATTGTAACCCACCCTGAACACCTCGATTCGATTCCAGGCTGTAACTCACTCCGGGCTATCTGTTATTCTGTATATAAACCACCCTGAACCCCGCGATTCGACTCCAGGCTGTGACTCACTCCGGGCTATCTGTTATTCTGTATATAAACCACCCTGAACCCTGCGATTACATACCAGGCTGTAACCCAATCCGGGCTATCTGTATATAAACCACCCTGAACCCTGCGATTAGATTCCAGGCTGTAACTCACTCTGGGCTATCTGTTATTCTGTATATAAACTACCCTGAACACCTCGATTCGATTCCAGGCTGTAACTCACTCCGGGCTATCTGTTATTTTGTATATAATCCACCCTGAACACCTCGATTCGATTCCAGGCTGTAACTCACTCCGGGCTATCTGTTATTCTGTATATAACCCACCCTGAACACCTCGATTCGATTCCAGGCTGTAACTCACTCCGGGCTATCTGTTATTCTGTATATAATCCACCCTGAACACCTCGATTCGATTCCAGGCTGTAACTCACTCCGGGCTATCTGTTATTTTGTATATAACCCACCCTGAACACCTCGATTCGATTCCAGGCTGTAACTCACTCCGGGCTATCTGTTATTTTGTATATAATCCACCCTGAACACCTCGATTCGATTCCAGGCTGTAACTCACTCCGGGCTATCTGTTATTCTGTATATAACCCACCCTGAACCCCTCGATTCGATTCCAGGCTGTAACTCACTCCGGGCTATCTGTTATTCTGTATATAACCCACCCTGAACCCCTCGATTCGATTCCAGGCTGTAACTCACTCCATGCTATCTGTTATTCTGTATATAACCCACCCTGAACCCCTCGATTCGATTCCAGGCTGTAACTCACTCCGGGCTATCTGTTATTCTGTATATAACCCACCCTGAACCCCTCGATTCGATTCCAGGCTGTAACTCACTCCGGGCTATCTGTTATTCTGTATATAACCCACCCTGAACACCTCGATTCGATTCCAGGCTGTAACTCACTCCGGGCTATCTGTTATTCTGTATATAACCCACCCTGAACACCTCGATTCGATTCCAGGCTGTAACTCACTCCGGGCTATCTGTTATTCTGTATATAACCCACCCTGAACACCTCGATTCGATTCCAGGCTGTAACTCACTCATGCTATCTTTCATTCTGTATATAACCCACCCTGAACACCTCGATTCGATTCCAGGCTGTAACTCACTCCGGGCTATCTGTTATTCTGTATATAACCCATCCTGAACACCTCGATTCGATTCCAGGCTGTAACTCACTCCAGGCTGTCTGTTATTCTGTATATAACCCACCCTGAACCCCTCGATTCGATTCCAGTCTGTAACTCACTCCGGGCTATCTGTTATTCTGTATATAACCCACCCTGAACACCTCGATTCGATTCCAGGCTGTAACTCACTCCGGGCTATCTGTTATTCTGTATATAACCCACCCTGAACACCTCGATTCGATTCCAGGCTGTAACTCACTCCGGGCTATCTGTTATTCTGTATATAACCCACCCTGAACACCTCGATTCGATTCCAGGCTGTAACTCACTCCGGGCTGTCTGTTATTCTGTATATAACCCACCCTGAACACCTCGATTCGATTCCAGGCTGTAACTCACTCCGGGCTGTCTGTTATTCTGTATATAACCCACCCTGAACACCTCGATTCGATTCCAGGCTGTAACTCACTCCAGGTGATCTGTTATTTTGTATATAACCCACCCTGAACACCTCGATTCGATTCCAAGCTGTAACTCACTCCGGGCTGTCTGTTATTCTGTATATAACCCACCCTGAACACCTCGATTCGATTCCAGGCTGTAACTCACTCCGGGCTGTCTGTTATTCTGTATATAACCCACCCTGAACACCTCGATTCGATTCCAAGCTGTAACTCACTCCGGGCTGTCTGTTATTCTGTATATAACCCACCCTGAACACCTCGATTCGATTCCAGGCTGTAACTCACTCCGGGCTGTCTGTTATTCTGTATATAACCCACCCTGAACACCTCGATTCGATTCCAGGCTGTAACTCACTCCGGGCTGTCTGTTATTCTGTATATAACCCACCCTGAACACCTCGATTCGATTCCAGGCTGTAACTCACTCCAGGTGATCTGTTATTTTGTATATAACCCACCCTGAACCCCTCGATTCGATTCCAGGCTGTAACTCACTCCGGGCTATCTGTTATTCTGTATATAACCCACCCTGAACCCCTCGATTCGATTCCAGGCTGTAACTCACTCCGGGCTATCTGTTATTCTGTATATAACCCACCCTGAACACCTCGATTCGATTCCAGGCTGTAACTCACTCCGGGCTGTCTGTTATTCTGTATATAACCCACCCTGAACACCTCGATTCGATTCCAGGCTGTAACTCACTCCAGGTGATCTGTTATTTTGTATATAACCCACCCTGAACACCTCGATTCGATTCCAGGCTGTAACTCACTCCGGGCTATCTGTTATTTTGTATATAACCCACCCTGAACCCCTCGATTCGATTCCAGGCTGTAACTCACTCCGGGCTATCTGTTATTCTGTATATAATCCACCCTGAACCCCTCGATTCGATTCCAGGCTGTTACTCACTCCGGGCTGTCTGTTATTCTGTATATAACCCACCCTGAACACCTCGATTCGATTCCAGGCTGTAACTCACTCCAGGTGATCTGTTATTTTGTATATAACCCACCCAAAACCCCGCAATTCGTTTCTAGTCTGCAAGTCACTCCGGGCTATCTGTTGTTCTTTTTATAACCCACTCTGAACCCAGCGATTAGATTCCAGGCTGTAACTTCCTGTCAGGGTTGAAAGTGAAGGTTGGTAGTTATAGGGAATGCTGGCTGACTAAAGAAATTGAGGGTTTGGTTCAGAAAAAGGTGGAAGCATATGTCAGGTATAGACAGGATAGATCGAGTGAATCCTTAGAAGAGTATATAGGAAGTTGGAGTATTCTTAACAGGGAAATCAGTAGGGCAAAACGCGGACATTAGATAGTTTGGCAAATAGAATTACGGAGAATCCAAAGTGATTTTACAAGTATATTAAGGACAAAGGGTAACTAGGGAGAGAATAGGGCCCCCTCTAAGATCAGCAAGGTGGCCATTGTGTGGAGTCACAGAAAATGGGGAAATATTAATTGAATATTTTGCAACGGTATTTACTGTGGAAAAGGATATGGAAGATATAGACTGTAGGGAAATCGATGGTGACATCTTGCAAAATGTCTAGATATACAGAGGAGGAAGTGCTGGATGTCTTCAAATGGTTAAAGGTGGATAAATCCCCAGGACCTGATCAGGTGTACCCGAGAACTCTGTGGGAAGCAGGAGAAGTGATTGCTGGGCCCCTTGCTGAGATATTTGCGTCATCGATAGTCACAGGTGAGATGCCGGAAGACTGGAGTTTGGCAAACGTGGTGCCACTGTTTAAGAAGGGTGGTAAAGACAAGCCAGGGAGCTATAGACCGGTGAGCCTGACCTCGGTGGTGGGCAAGTTGTTGGAGGGAATCCTGAGGGAAAGGATGTACATGAATTTTGAAAAGCAAGGACTGATTCGGGATAGTCAACATGACTTTGTATGTGGGAAATCATGTCTCACAAACTTGATTGAGTTTTTTGAAGAAGTAACAAAAAAGATTTAGGAGGGCAGAGCGATAGATGTGATCCATATGGACTTCAGTAAGGCGTTCAACAAGGTTCCCCATGGGAGACTGATTAGCAAGGTTAGATCTCATGGAATACAGGGAGAACTAGCCATTTGGATACAGATCTGGCTCAAAGGTAGAAGACAGAGGGTAGTGGTGGAGGGTTGTTTTTCAGACTGGAGGCCTGTGACCAGTGGAATGCCACAAGGATCGGTGCTGGGCCCTCTACTTTGTGTCATTTATATAAATAATTTCAGTGCGAGCATAACAGGTACAGTTAGTAAGTTTGCAGATGACACCAAAATTGGAGATGTAGTGGACAGCAAAGAGGGTTTCCTCAGTTTCCAACAGGATCTGGACCAGATGGGCCAATGGGCTGAGATGTGGCAGATGGAGTTTAATTCAGATAAATGCGAAGTGCTGCATTTTGGGAAAGCAAATCTTAGCAGGACTTATACACTTAATGGTAAGGTCCTAGGGTGTGTTGCTGAATAAAGAGACCTTGGAGTGCAGGTTCGTAGCTCCTTGAAAGTGGAGTCGCAGGTAGATAGGATAGTGATGAAGGCTTTTTGTATGCTTTCCTGTATTGGTCAGAGTATTGAATACAGGAGTTGGGAGGTCATGTTGCGGCTGTACAGGACATGAGTTAGGTCACTCTTGGAATATTGCGTGCAATTCTGGTCTCCTTCCTATCGGAAAGATGTTGTGAAACTTGAAAGGGTTCAGAAAAGATTTTCAATGATGTTGCCAGGGTTGGAGGATTTGAGCTATAGGGAGAGGCTGAACAGGCTGGGGCTGTTTCCCCTGGACCATCAGAGGCTGAGGGGTGACCTGATAGAGGTTTACAAAATTATGAGGGGCATGGATAGGATAAATAGACAAAGTACTTTCCCTGGGGTTGGGGAGACCAGAACTAGAGGGCAAAGGTTTAGGGTGTGAGGGTAAAGATATAAAAGAGACCTAAGGTGCAAAGTTTTCACCCAGAGGGTGGTACGTGTATGGAATGAGCTGCCAGAGGAAGTGGTGGAGGCTGGTACAATTGCAACATTTAAAAGGCATTTGGATGGGTATATGAATAGGAAGGGTTTGGAGGGATATGGACCGGGTGCTGGCAGGTGGGACTAGATTGGGTTGGGATATCTGGTCGGCATGGACACGTTGGACCGAAGGCTCTGTTTCCATGCTGTACATCTCTATGACTCTACGACTCTAAATCAGTAACCACTGACATTTGGATGAATTTCGAGTCAGTACAAATCAGTGAGCACTGACATTTCAAAACATTTTGGGACAGTTTAAATCAGTAACCATGCACACTTAGAAACACTTGGGGTCAGTACAAACCAGTAACCAGTGATTCATGGAAAACAATTCTGGTCGAAACACTGACTCTTGGAAAAACTTTGGGACAGTGCAAATCAGTCACCATCCACACTCAGCAACATTTGTGCTCAGTAAAAATCAGTCACTACCGACACTGAGAAAATGTTCGGGTCAGTGCAAATCAGTAAATTCTGGTACATGGAAAAAATTCTGGTCAGTGCAAATCAGGGAACACTGACACTTCGACAAGTTTTGGGGCAGTGCAAATCAGTAAGTGCTGACATTTGGAATAATTACGGGTCAGTTCAAATCGGTGAGCACTGACATTTCAAAATAATTTGTGACAGTGCAAATCTGTCACCATCCACACTTAGAAAAGGTTTGGGTCTGTAGAAATCAGTAACCACCGATACAGAGCAATTTGGGGTCAGTACAAATCAGTAACCAGTGATACATGGAAATAAATTCTGGTGGTGCAAATCACAAAACACCGACACTTCGACAAACTTTGGGGCAGCGCAAATCAGTAACTACTCACTGTTTGAAAAATTTCAGGTCAGTACAAATCTGGAACCAGTGACAGTAAGAAAAATTTAGGGTCAGTACAAATCAGTAACCACCGACATTTGGAAAAGTTTAGGGTCAGTTCAAATCAGTAAGCACTGACACTTCGAAAAATATTGGGGGAGTATAAATCAGTAACCACCAACAGTTAGAGAAATTACGGGTCAGTACAAATCCGTGAGCACTGACATTTCAAAAGAATTTAGGTCAGAGCAAATCAGTCACCATCCACACTTAGAAAAAGTTCGGGTCAGTAGAAATCAGTAACCACCAAAACTGAGAATAATTTGGGGTCAGTACAAATCAGTAACCAGTGATTCATGGAAAGAAAATTCTGGTCGGTGCAAATCAAAAACAACTGACAGTTGGAAATATTTGGCTCAGTTCAAATCAGTAAGCACTAACACTTCAAAACATTTCGAGTCAGTGAAAATCAGTGACCACTGCCAGGTGGAAACATTTATGGTCAGTTCAAATCAGTAAGCACTGACACTTCGAAAAATATTGGGTGAGTACAAATCAGTAACCACCAACAGTTAGAGAAATTACAGGTCAGTACAAATCTGTGAGCACTGACACTTCAAAAGACTTTAGGACAGTGCAAATCATTCACCATCCACACTTAGAAAAGGTTCAGGTCAGTAGAAATCAGTAACCACCAAAACTGAGACTAATTTGGGGTCAGTACAAATCAGTAACCAGTGATACATGGAAACAAATTCTGGTCAGTGCAATTCAGGAAACTCTGACACTTTGACAAACCTCAGGGCAGTGCAAATCAGTAATCACCAACACTTCGAAAAACTTGGGGTCAGTACAAATCGCTAACCACCGACAGTTTGAAAAATTCCATGTGAGCGCAAATCAGTAACCACTGACAGTTGGAAAAATTTTCAGGTTGGTACAACTCAGAAACCACTGACTCTGAGAAAATGCTGGGTTCGTACAACTCAGTAACCACTGACACTAAGAGAAAATTCAGGTCCGTACAAATCAGTTACAACCAACAGTTTGAAAAATTTCTGCTCTGTACAAATCAGTAACCACCGACAGGTGGAAAAATTTGGGGTCAGTACAAATGAGTAAGATCTGACTCTTCGACAAACTTTGGGTCAGTACACATCAGTAACCACCGAGACTTTGAAAACTTTCCCGTCAGTTTACATCAGTAACCACAGACAGTTGGAAACATTTCGGGTCAGTGCAAATCAGGAACCAGTGACAGTTTGAAAAATTTCAAGACAGTACAAATCAGTAACCACTGACACTAAGAAAGATTTGGGTCAGTGCAAATCAGTAAACATCCACACGTGGAAAAATTTGGGGTCAGTACAAATCAGAAACCACTGACAGTTGGAAAAAATTCATGGCAGTACAGATGATTCATCACCGACACTTCGAAAAATTTCGGGTCAGTGCAAATCAGTAACCACTGAGAGTTGGATGAATTTCAAGTCAGTACAAATCAGTAAACAGCGATACTGAGAGTAATTTTGGGTCAGTACAAATCATTAACCACCGACAGGGGGAGAAATTACGGGTCAGTACAAATCAGTAAGCACTGACATTTCAAAACATTTTTGGACAGTGCAAATCAGTAACCCACGACATTAGAAAATATTTGGGTCAGTGCAAATCCGTAACCATCCACACTTGGAAAAAATTTGGGGTCAATGCAAATCAGTCATCACCGATAGTTGGATAAATTTCAGGTCAGGACCAATTAGTGTGGGAAAAGATTTGCTAACCCAGGATAGGCCGACAAATGAAAAATTGGCCAAACTGTACCAAAACACCCAGAATTCCCGAGCAGCTCACAAGCCGAATCAGGCAGCACACATATCAGGGATTAGGCTTTCTGCTCCCACAGACAGAACACAACACCACAGTTATCTCAAAACCCTAAGGGCAGTTTCACAACCCAGCAATACTAAAGCCACACAAGGAGTGGGTCAGACAGAGAGGCCCCAGCAAGGACATCCTCCAGGAACAGGACAATGGAAACACCTCACTACTTCAGAAGAGATATTAACACCCACCTGTGAAGAGGAATGGAACCGTCCGATACTGTCAGGATGTTGCATTGTGTGAATGAACAGGACATTCATCCAATAAACTGTTTTCCAATTCACATCCTTGGAACTAGATTACTCCATTTCTAGATACATTGTCGTTTCCTATTTCTTAATCAATTTCTCCCTTCCCCTCTCTCCTTCTCCCCTCTCTCCTTCCCCCTTCCTTCCCATCTCTCCTTCTCCCATCTCTCCTTCCCACTTCCTTCCTCCCTCTCTCCTTCTGCCCTCTCTCCTTCCCCCTCCCAACCCCCTCATTCTCCTTCTACCCTCTCTCCTTCCCTCTTCCTTCCCCCCTCTCATTCTTCCCTCTCTCCTTCCCCATTCCTTACCCTCTCTCCTTCACCCCCTCTCCTTCCCCCCTCCCTCCTTCCCCCTTCCTTCCCCTCTCTTGTTCCCCACCCGTCCCATTCTTCCCTCTCTCCTTCCCCATTCCTTACCCTCTCTCCTTCACCCCCTCTCCTTCCCCCCCTCTCTCCTTCCCCCCCTCTCCTTCTCCCCTCTCTCTTTCCCCCGCTCTCCTTCCCCCTTCCTTCCCCTCTCTCCTTCTCCCCCTCTCCTTTTCCCCTATCTCCTTCCCCCTTCCTTCCCCCTCTACTTCCCCCTCTCTCCTTCTCCCCTCTCCCTGCCCCCTTCCTTCCCCTCTCTCCTTCGCCCCTCTTTCCTTCCCACTTCCTTCGCCTTGCTATTTCTCTCCTTCTCCCCTATCTCCTTCCCCCTTCATTCCCCTCTCTCCTTCACCCCTCTCTCCTCCCCCCTTCCTTCCCCTTCCCCCCTCTCCTTCCCCCATCTCTCCTTCTCCACTCACTCCTTCCCACTTACCCCCTCTATATTCCCCCCCTTCCCCACTCTCTCCTTCCCCCCTCTATCCGTCCCCCTCACTCCTTCCCCCTTGTCACCTCTCTCCTTCCCATTTTTCCTTCTCCCCTCTCTCCTTCCCTCACTCCTTCGCCTCTCTCCTTCTCCCCTCTCTCCTTCTCGCCTCTCTCCTTCCCCGTTACTTCCCCCTCCTTCTCCCCTATATCCTACCCCCTTCCTTCCCCTCTCTCATTCTCCCCCTCTGCCCTACCCTTCCTTCCCCGCGCTCTCATTCTCCCCTCGCTCCTTCCCCCTTCCTTCCCCCTCTCCTTCTCCCCTTTCTCCTCCCCCTTCCTTCCCTCTCTACTTCCCCCCCTCTCCTTCTCCCCTCTCTCCTTCCCCGTTCCTTACCCCTCCTTCTCCACTCTCTCCTTCTCTCCTCTCTCCTTCCCCGTTCCTTCCCCTCTCCTTCTCCCCTCTCTCCTTGCCCCTCTCTCCTTCCTCCTTGCTTTCCTCTCTACTTGCCCCCTCTCTCCTTCTCCCCTCTCTCCTTCCCCCTTCTTTCCCCTCTCTCCTTCTCCCCTCCCTCCTTCCCCATTCCTTACCCTCTCTCCTTCTGCCCTCTCTCCTTCCCCCCTCTCTCCTTCTCCCCTCTCTCCTACCCCCTTCCTTCCCCTCCCTCCTTCTCCCCTCTCTCCTTCTCCCATCTCTCCTTCCACATTCCATACCCTATCTCCTTCATCCCTCTCTCATTTCCCACTCTCTCATTCACCCGTCTCTCCTTCCCCCTTCCTTCCCCCTCTCCTTCACTCCTCTATCCTTCCCCCTTCCCCTCATTCCTTCCCTTGTTTCTTCCCCTTTCTCCTTCTCCCCTCCCTACTTCCCCCTCTCTCCTTCTCCCCTCTCTCCTTTTCCCCTCTCTCCTTCCCCATTCCTTTACCCTCACACCTTCCCCCCTCCGTCTCCCCTATCTCCTTCCCCCTTCCTTCCCTCTCTACTTCCCCCCTCTCTCCTTCTCCCCTCTCTCTGTCTCACTTCCTTCCCCTCTCTCCTTCTCCCCTCTTTCCTTCCCCATTCCTTCCCCTCACTATTTCTCCCCCCTCTCCTTCTCCCCTATCTCCTTCCCCCTTCATTCCCCTCTCTCCTTCATTCCCCTCTCTCCTCCCCCCTTCCTTCCCCTTCCCCCTCTTTCCTTCCCTGTTTCTTCCCCTCTCTCCTTCTCCACTCTCTCCTTCTCCACTCACCCCTTCCCCTTCCCCCTCTCTTGTTTCCCCCCTTCCCCACTCTCTCCTTCCCCCTCTATCTATCCCCCTCACTCCTTCCCCCCTTGTCCCCTCTCTCCTTCCCTCACTCCTTCGCTTCTCTCCCTCTCCCCTCTCTTCTTCCCTCACTCCTTCGCTTCTCTCCTCCTCCCCTCTCTCCTTCCCCATCTCTCCTCCCCCTCTCCTTCTCCCCACTCTCATTCTCCCCTCTCTCCTTCCCCCTTCTTTCCCCTCTCTCCTTCTCCCCTCTCTCCTAACCCCCTTCCTTCCCCTCTCTCATTCTCCCCCTCTGCCCTATACCTTCCTTCCCCGTGCTCTCCTTCTCCCCTCTCTCCTCCCCCTTCCTTCCCTCTCTACATCCCCCCTCTCTCCTTCTCCCATCTCTCCTTCCCCTTCTCCTTCACCCCTCTCTCCTTTCCCCTTCCTTCCCCCTCTCCTTCACCCCTCTATCCTTCCCCCTTCCCACCTTTCCTTCCCTGTTTCTTCCCCTTTCTCCTTCTCCCCTCCCTACTTCCCCCTCTCTCTTTCCCTCTCTCCTTCTCCCCTCTCTCCTTCTCTCCTCTCTCCTTCCCCCACTATCCTTCCCCACTCTCTCCTTCCACCTCTCTCCACCCCCCTCTTTCCTTTCACCATCTCTCCTTCTCCCCTCACTCCTTCCCCCTTCCCCCTCTCTCGTTCCCCCCTCGTTCCCCACTCTCTCCTTCCCCCTCTATCCTTCCACCCTCCTTCCCACTCTCTCCTTCCCCCCTCTATCCATCCCCCTCTCCTTCCCCCTCTCTTTCTCCCCTCTCTTTCTCCCCTCTTTCCTTTCACCATCTCTCCTTCTCCCCTCACTCCTTCCCCCTTCCCCCTCTCTCGTTCCTCCCTCGTTCCCCACTCTCTCCTTCCCCCCTCTATCCTTCCACCCTCCTTCCCACTCTCTCCTTCCCCCCTCTATCCATCCCCCTCTCCTTCCCCTCCCTCCTTCTCCCCTCCCTCATTCCCCCTCTCCTTCGCCCCTCTCCTTCTCCCCTCTCTCCTAACACTTCCTTCCCCGCTCAGTTTCTCCCCTCCTTCCTTCCCGTCTCTCCTTCCTTCCTGTCTCTCCTTCCCCTCTCTCCTTCTCCCCTTTCTCCTTCCCCTTCCTTACCCTCTCTCCCTCTCCCCTCCCTACTTCCCCCTCTCTACTTCTCCCCTCTCTCCTTTCCCCTCTACTTCCCCCTCCCTCCTTCTCCCTCTCTCCTTCCCCAGTCTCTCCTTCCGCCTCTATACTTCCCCCTCTCTTCTTCTCCCCTCACTCCTTCCCCCCTTCCCCTCTCTCATTCCCCCTCCTTCTCCCCTCACTCCTTCCCCCTTCCCCTCTCTCATTCCCCCCCTTCCCCCCCTCTATCCACCCCCACCTCCTTCCCCCTCTCTTTCTCACCTCTCCTACTCCTCTCTCTCCTACCCCCTTCCTTCCCCGCTCTGTTTGTCCCCTCTCACATTCCCCTTCCTGCCACCCCTCCTTCTCCCCCCTCTCCTTCTCCCCTCTCTCCTTCCCCCTTCCTTCCCCTCTTTCCTTCTCCCCTCTCTCCTTCCCCCTTCCTTCCCCTCTCTCCTTACCCTATCCTTCCCCCTCTCCTTCCCCCTTTTTACCACGCTCTGTTTCTCCCCTCTCTCATTCCCCCTTCTTCCCCCACTCCTTCTCCCCCTCTACTTCTCCCCTCTCTCCTTCCCCCTTCCTTACCCTCTCTCCTTCTCCCCTCCCTCCATCTCCCCTCTCTCCTTCCACCCTCTCTCCTTCCCGCTTCCTTCCCCTCTCTCCTTCCCCCATCTCCTTCTCCCCTCTCTCCTTCTTCCCTCTCTCCTTCTGCCTTCCATCCCTCCTCTCTCCTTTTCCCCTCTTTCCTCCCCCCTTCCTTCCCCTCTCTTTCCTTCCTCGTTTCTTCCCCTTTCTCCTTCTCCCCTTCCTACTTCACCCTCTCTCCTTCCCCCTCTTCTTCTCCCCTCTCTCCTTCCCCTTTCATTCAACCCTCCCTCCTTCTCGCCTCTTTCCTTCCCCCTTCCTTCCCCCCTCTCCTTCTCCCCTCTCTCACCTTCCCCCTTCCTTCCCCACTCTGTTTCTCCCCTCTCTGCATCACCCTTCCATCCACCCTCCTTCTCCCTTCTCTCCTGCTCCCCTCTCTCCTTCCCCACTCTCCTTCCCCCCTCTCCTTCCCCCCTCCTTCCCCACTCTCTCCTTCTCCACTCTCTCGTTCCCCCCTTCTTCCCCTCGCTCCTTCCCCCGTCTCCTTCCCCCCTCTCCTTCCCCCCTCTCTCCTTCCCCCTTCCTTCCCACCTCTCCTTTCCCCTCCCTCCTTCTCCCTCTCTCCTTCCCCCCTCTCCGTCTCCCCTCTCTCCTCCCCCTTCCTTCCCTCTCTACTTCCCCCCTCTCTCCTTCTCCCCTCTCTCCTTCCCCGTTCCTTCCCACCTCCTTCTCCACTCTCTCCTTCTCCCCTCTCTCCTTCCCCCTCTCTCCTTCCCCCTTCCTTTCCTCTCTACTTGCCCCCTCTCTCCTTCTCCCCTCTCTCCTTCCCCCTTCTTTCCCCTCTCTCCTTCTCCCCTCTCTCCTTCCCCATTCCTTACCCTCTCTCCTTCTGCCCTCTCTCCTTCTCCCCTCTCTCTCCTTCTCCCCTCTCTCCTACACCCTTCCTTCCCCTCCCTTCTTCTCCCCTCTCTCCTTCTCCCATCTCTCCTTCCACATTCCTTACCCTCTCTCCTTCATCCCTCTCTCATTTTCCACTCTCTCATTCTCCCGTCTCTCCTTTCCCCTTCCTTCCCCCTCTCCTTCACTCCTCTATCCTTCCCCCTTCCTTCCCCCTTTCCCTCTTTCCTTCTCTGTTTCCTCCCCTTTCTCCATCTCCCCTCCCTACTTCCCTCTCTCCTTCTCCCCTCTCTCCTCTTCCCCTCTCTCCTTCCCCATTCCTTCCCCTCACTATTTCTCCCCCCTCTCCTTCTCCCCTATCTCCTTCCCCCTTCATTCCCCTCTCTCCTTCACACCTCTCTCCTCCCCCTTCCCCCTCTTTCCTTCCCTGTTTCTTCCCCTGTCTCCTTCTCCACTCTCTCCTTCTCCACTCACCCCTTCCCCTTCCCCCTCTCTTGTTCCCCCCCCCTTCCCCACTCTCTCCTTCCCCCCTCTATCCATCCCCCTCACTCCTTCCCCCCTTGTCCCCTCTCTCCTTCCCTCACTCCTTCGTCTCTCTCCTTCTCCCCTCTCTCCTTCTCCCTCTCTCCTTCCCCCACTATCCGTCCCCACTCTCTCCTTCCACCTCTCTCCTCCCCCTCTCTCCTTTCACCATCTCTCCTTCTCAGCTCACTCCTTCCCCCTTCCCCCTCTCTCGTTCCCCCCTTGTTCCCCACTCTCTCCTTCCCCCCTCTATCCATCCCCCTCTCCTTCCCCCTCTCTTTCTCCCCTCTCTCCTTGACCCCTCTCTCCTTCCCCTCCCTCCTTCTCCCCACCCTCATTCCCCCTCTCCTTCGCCCCACTCCTTCTCCCCTCTCTCCTACCACTTCCTTCCCCGCTCAGTTTCTCCCCTCCTTCCTTCCCGTCTCTCCTTCTCCCCTTTCTCCTTCCCCTTCCTTACCCTCTCTCCTTCTCCCCTCCCTCCTTCTCCCTCTCTCCATCCCCCTCCTTTCCCCATCTCTTTCTCCCCTCACTCCTTCCCCCTTCCCCTCTCTCATTCCCCCCTCCTTCCCCACTCTCTCCTTCCCTCCTCTATCCGCTCCCACCTCCTTCCCCCTCTCTTTCTCACCTCTCCTACTCCTCTCTCTCCTACCCCCTTCCTTCCCCGCTCTGTTTGTCCCCTCTCACATTCCCCTTCCTGCCACCCCTCCTTCTCCCCTCTCTCCTTCTCCCCTCTCTCCTTCTCCCCTCTCTCCTTACCCTATACTTCCCCCCTTCTTCCCCCTTTTTACCACGCTGTTTCTCCCCTCTCTCATTCCCCCTTCTTCCCCCACTCCTTCTCCCCCTCTCCTTCTCCCCTCTCTCCTTCCCCCTTCCTTCCCCTCTCTCCTTCCCCCTCTCTCCTTCTCCCCTCTCTCCGTCTCCCCCCACTCCTCCCCCTTCCTTACCCCTCTCCATCCCCCCTCTCCTTCTCCTCTCTCTCCTTTCCCCCCCTCCTTCCCCCTCCCTCCTTTTCCCTCTCTCCTTCCCCGTTCCTTCCCCCCTCCTTCTCCCCTCTCTCCTAACCCCATTCCTTCCCCTCTCTCATTCTCCCCCTCTGCCCTATACCTTCCTTCCCCGTGCTCTCCTTCTCCCCTTTCTCCTTCTACCCCCTCTCCTTCCGCCCTCTCCTCACCCCTCCCCTTCACCCCTCTCTCCTTCCCCCTTCCTTCCCCTGTCTGCTTCTCCCCTCTCTCCTTCCCCCCTCTCTCCTTCTCCCCTCACTGTTTCCCCCCTTGCCCCCCTCTTGTTCCCCCATCCTTCCCCTCTCTCCTTCCCCCCTCTAACCGTTCCCCTCTCCTTCCCCCATCCTTCCCCCTCCCTCCTTCTCCCCTCTCTCCTTCCCCTTTCCTTCACCCCTCCTTCTCCCCTCTCTCCTTGCTCCACTCCTCCCCCTCTCATTCTCCCTTCTCTCCTTCTCCCCTCTCTCCTTCTCCCTTCCTTCCCCTCTCTCTCCTTCCCCCCTGTCTCCTTCCCCTTTCCTTCCCCCTCCCTCCTTCTCCCTCTCTCCATCCCCCTCTTCGTCTCCCCTCTCTCCTTCCCCCATCTTTCCCCACTCTCCTTCTCCCCTCTCGCCTTCGCGCCTCTCTCCTTCCCCTTTCCTTCCCCCCTCCTTCTCCCCTCTCTCCTTGCCCCACTCCTCCCCCTCTCCTTCTCTCCTTCTCCCCTCTCTCCTTCTCCCTTCCTATCCCTCTCTCCTCCCACCTCTCTCCTTCCCCCTTCCTTCCCTCTCTACATCCCCCCTCTCTCCTTCTCCCCTCTCTCCTTCCCCTCTCTCCTTCTCCCCTTTCTCCTTCCCCCTTCCTTCCCTCTCTACTTCCCCGCTCTCTCCTTCTCCCCTCTCTCCTTCACCTTCCTTCCCCCCTCTCTCCATCCCCCTTTTCCCCCTCCTTCTCCTCTCTCTCCTTCCCCATCCTTCCCCTCTCTCTCCATCCCCCTTTTCCCCCTCCTTCTCCCCTCTCTCCTTCACCTTCCTTCCCCCCTCTCTCCATCCCCCTTTTCCCCCTCCTTCTCCTCTCTCTCCTTCCCCATCCTTCCCCTCTCTCCTTCTCCCCTCTCTCATACCCCCTTCTACCCCCTCTCCTTCCCCTCTCTTTCCTTCCCCGTTTCTTCCCCTTTCTCCTTCTCCCCTCCCTACTTGCCCCTCTCTCCTTCCCTACTCTCTCCTTCTCCCTCTACCCTTCCCGCTTCCTTCACCCCTCTCCTTCTCCCCTCTCTCCTTCCTTTTCCTTCCACCCCTCCTTCGCTCCTCTCTCCTTCCCTCACTCCTCCCCATCTCCTTCTCTCCTTCTCACCTCTCTCCTCGCTTCATTTCCCCCCCTCTCCTTCTCCCCTCTCACCTTTCGCCTTCTTCCCCCCCCCTCCATCCCCCTTTCCCCCCTCCTTCCCCCTCTCTCTTTTCCCCATCTCTCCTTCTCCCCTCTCTCCTCTCCCTTCCTTCCCTGCTCTGTTTCTCCCCTCCCTCCTTTCCCCTCTCCTTCCCTGTCCCTCCTTCTCCCTCTCTCTCCTTCCTGCTTCCTTCCCCTCTCTTCTTCCCCCTTCCTTCCCCCCTCTCTCCTTCTTGCTTCAATTCCCCCCTCTCTTTCTCCCCTCTCTCCATCCCCTTCCCCTCTCTCCTTCTCCCCTCCCTCCTTCCCCCTTCCTTCCCCCCCTCCTTCTCACTTCTCTCCTTCCCCCTTCCTTCCTCCTCCTTCTCCCTTCTCTCCTTCTCCCTTCCTTCCCCGCTCTGTTTCTCCTCTGTCTCCTTCCCCTTCCTTCTCCCCTCTCTCCTTCTCCCTCTCTCCTTCCCCCTTCCTTACCCTCTCTCCTTCACGCCTCTCTCCTACCCCCATCTCCTTATGCCCTCTCTCCTTCTCCATCTCTCCTTCCCCCGCACCTTCCCCCGTCTCCGTCTCCCCTCTCTCCTTCCCCCTCTCTCCTTTCCCCATCACTCCTTCTCCCCTCACTCCTTCCTCCCTTCCCGCCTCTCTCTTTCTCCCCTCACCTTCTCCCCCCTCTCCTTCCCCCTCTCTCTTTCTTCCCTTCCTCCTTCCTCTTTCCTTCCCCTCTCTCCTTCTCCCTTCCCTCCTACCCCCGCTCCTTCACCCCTCTCCTTCTCCCCTCTCTCCTTCTCCCTCTCCTCCTCTCTCTCTCCTTCTCCCCTCTCTCCTTCCCCCTCTATCCTTCACCACTCTCTCCTTCCCTCTCTCCTCCCCCCGCCTCCTTCTCCCCATCTCTCCTTCTCCCCTCTCTCCTTCTGCCTTCCCTCCCCCCCTCTCCTTCTCCCCTCTCTTTCCTACCCCTTTCCTTCCCCCTCTCTTTCCCCCCTATTTCCTTCCCCGTTTCGTCCCCTTTCTCCTTCTCCCCTCCCTACTTCCCCCTCTCTCCTTCCCCCTCTCCTTCTCCCCTCTCTCGTTCTCCCCTCTCTCCTTCCCCCCTCTCTCCTTCCCACTCTATCCTTCCCCACTCTCTCCTTCCCCCTGTCTCCTTCTCCCCCTCCCTCCTTTCCCCATCTCTCCTTCTCCCCTCACTTCTTGCCCCCTTCCCCGCGCTCTCATTCCCCCCTTTTTCAACGCCCTCTCCTTCCCCCCTCGCTTTCTCCCCTCTCTTTCTCCCCTCCCTTCTTCTCCCCTCCCTCATTCCCTCTCTCCGTAGCCCCTCTCCTTCTCCCCTCTCTCCTTCTCCCCCCGTCTCCTACCCCTTCCTTCCCCTCTCTCCTTCCCCTCTCCTTCTCCCCTCTCTCCTTCACCCTTCCTTCCCCCCCTTCTCCCATCTCTCCTTCTCCCCTCTCTCCTTCCCCTCTCTCTTTCTCCCCTCCCTCCTTTCCCTGCTCCTTCACCGCTCTCCTTCTCTCCTCTCTCCTTCTCCCCTCACTCCTTCCCCTCTCTCTTTCTCCCCTCCCTCCTTCCCCTCGCTCCTTCCCCTCCCCTTCTCCCCTCTGTCCGTCCCCCTTCATTCCACCCTCTCCTTCCGCCCTCTTTCCTTCTCCTTCTCCCCTCACTCCTTCCCCTCTCTCTTTCTCCCCTCCCTCCTTCCCCTCGCTCCTTCCCCTCTCCTTCTCCCCTCTGTCCGTCACCCTTCATTCCAGCCTCTCCTTCTGCCCTCTTTCCTTCCCCGTTTCTTTCCCTTTCTCCTTCTCCCCTCCCTACTTCCCCCTCTCTCCTTCCCCCTCTCCTTCTCCCCTCTCTCCTTCCCCCACACTCCTTCCCCCCCTCTATCCTTCCCCACTCTCTCCTTCCCCTCTCTCCTTCCCCACTCTCTCCTTTCCCCATCTCTCATTCTGCCCTCACTCCTTGCCCCACTTGCCCCCTATCTCGTTACCCCCTCCTTCCCCATTCTCTCCTTCTCCCCTCTCTCCTTCTCCCCTTTCTCCTTCCCCCTTCCTTCACCCCCACACTCTCCCCTCTCTCATTCTCCCCTCTCTCCTTTCCCCCTCCCTCCTGCTCCCTCTCTCCTTCCCATTCCTTCCCCTCGCTACTTCTCCCCCTCTCCTTCCGCTGCTCCTTCTCCCCTCTCTCCTTCTCCCCTCTCTCCTTTCCCCTCCTTCCTTCTCCCTCTCTCCTTCCCCCCTTCTTCCCCTCTCTCCGTCCCCCCTCTCTCCTTCCCCCTCTATCCTTCCCCACTCTCTCCTTCCCCCTCTCTCCTTCCCCCCTCACTCCTTTCCACATCTCTCCTTCTCCCCTCACTCCTTCCCCCCTTGCCCCTCTATCCGTCCCGCTCTCCTTGTCCCCTCTTTTTCTCCCCTCTCTTTTTCTCCCACTCTCCTTGTCCCCTCTCTTCTTTCCCCTCTCATTCCCCTTCCCTCCTTCTCCCTCTCTCCTTCTCCTTCCTTCCCCTCTCTCCTTCTCCCTCTCTCCTTCTCCTTCCTTCCCCTCTCTCCTTCTCCCCTCTCTCCTTCCCCCTCTCCTTCTCCCCTCTCTCCTTCTCCCCTCTCTCCTCCCCTCTCTACTTCACCCCTCTCTCCTCCCTCTCTCCTTCTCCCCTCTCTCCTTCTTCCCTCTCTCCTTTCCCCCTCCTTTCTTCCCCCCCCTCTCCTTCCCCCTCTATCCTTCCCCACTCTCTCCTTCCCCACACTTCCCTTCCCCCTCTATCCGTCACCCTCTCCTTCCCCACTCTTTTTCTCCCCCTCTTTCTCCCCTCTCTCCTTGTCTCCTCGCTCCTTCCCCTTTCTCCTTCTCCTCTCCCTCCTTCCCCCGCTCCTTCACCTCTCTCCTTCTCCCCTCTCTCCTTCTACCCTCTCTCCTTCTACCCTCTCTCCTTCCCCCTTCCTTCCCCTCTCACCTTCTCCCTTCTCTCCTACCTCTGTCCTTCCCCGCTCTGTTTTTCCCCTCTCTCCTTCACCCCTCTCTCCTTCCCCCCTCTCTCTCCTTCCACCTCTCTCCTTCCCCTCTCTCCTTCCCCCGTCTCTCCTTCCCCCCTCTCTCCTTTCCCCTCCTTCCTTCTCCCTCTCTCCTTCCCCCCTTCTTCCCCTCTCTCCGTCTCCCCTCTCTCCTTCCCCCCTCTCTCCTTCCCCCTCTATACTTCCCCACTCTCTCCTTCTCCCCCTCTCTCCTTGCCCCCTCACTCCTTTCCACATCTCTCTTTCTCCCCTCACTCCTTCCCCCCTTGCCCCTCCATCCGTCCCGCTCTCCTTGCCCCCTCTTTTTCTCCCCTCTCTTTCTCCCCACTCTCCTTGTCCCCTCTCTCCTTTCCCCTCTCATTCCCCCTCCCTCCTTCTCCCTCTCTCCTTCTCCTTCCTTCCCCTCTCTCCTTCTCCCCTCTCTCCTTCCCCCTCTCCTTCTCCCCTCTCTCCTCCCCTCTCTCCTTCTCCCCTCTCTCCTCCCTCTCTCCTTCTCCCCTCTCTCCTTCTTCCCTCTCTCCTTTCCCCCTCCTTTCTTCCCCCCCTCTCCTTCCCCCTCTATCCTTCCCCACTCTCTCCTTCCCCACACTCCCCTTCCCCCTCTATCCGTCACCCTCTCCTTCCCCACTCTTTTTCTCCCCCTCTTTCTCCCCTCTCTCCTTGTCTCCTCTCTCCTTCCCCTCTCTCCTTCTCCTCTCCCTCCTTCCCCCGCTCCTTCACCTCTCTCCTTCTCCCCTCCCTCCTTCTACCCTCTCTCCTTCCCCCTTCCTTCCCCTCTCACCTTCTCCCCTCTCTCCTACCTCCGTCCTTCCCCGCTCTGTTTTTCCCTATCTCTCCTTCACTCCTCTCTCCTTCCCCCTCTCTCTCCTTCCACCTCTCTCCTTCCCCCTCTCTCCTTCTCCCCTCTCTCCTTTCCCTATCTCTCCTTCTCCCCTCACTCTTTCCCCTCGTGCCCCCTCTCCCGGACACCCTCCTTCCCCACTCTCTCCTTCCCACTCTATCCATCCCCCACTCCTTCCCCCTTCCTTCTCCCCTCTCTTCTTCCCGCTTCCTTGCATGTTCTGTTTCTCCCCTCTCTCCTTCCCCTTTCCTTCCCCCTCCCTCCTTCTCCCTCTCTCCTTCCCCCTCTCTCCTTCACCCCTCTCTCATTTCCCTATCTCTCCTTCTCCCCTCACTCTTTCCCCCTGTGCTCCCTCTCCCGGACACCCTCCTTCCCCACTCTCTCCCTCCCCCTCTCTCCTTTCCCTATCTCTCCTTCTCCCCTCACTCTTTCCCCCCGTGCCCCCTCTCCCGGACACCCTCCTTCCCCCCTCTCTCCTTCACCCCTCTCTCCTTCCCCCTCTCTCCTTCCCTCCTCTCTCCTTTCCCTATCTCTCCTTCTCCCCTCACTCTTTCCCCCCGTGCCCCCTCTCCCGGACACCCTCCTTCCCCCCTCTCTCCTTCACCCCTCTCTCCTTCCCTCCTCTCTCCTTTCCCTATCTCTCCTTCTCCCCTCACTCTTTCCCCTCGTGCCCCCTCTCCCGGACACCCTCCTTCCCCACTCTCTCCTTCCCACTCTATCCATCCCCCACTCCTTCCCCCTTCCTTCTCCCCTCTCTTCTTCCCGCTTCCTTGCATGTTCTGTTTCTCCCCTCTCTCCTTCCCCTTTCCTTCCCCCTCCCTCCTTCTCCCTCTCTCCTTCCCCCTCTCTCCTTCACCCCTCTCTCATTTCCCTATCTCTCCTTCTCCCCTCACTCTTTCCCCCTGTGCTCCCTCTCCCGGACACCCTCCTTCCCCACTCTCTCCCTCCCCCTCTCTCCTTTCCCTATCTCTCCTTCTCCCCTCACTCTTTCCCCCCGTGCCCCCTCTCCCGGACACCCTCCTTCCCCCTCTCTCCTTCACCCCTCTCTCCTTCCCCCTCTCTCCTTCCCTCCTCTCTCCTTTCCCTATCTCTCCTTCTCCCCTCACTCTTTCCCCTCGTGCCCCCTCTCCCGGACACCCTCCTTCCCCACTCTCTCCTTCCCACTCTATCCATCCCCCACTCCTTCCCCCTTCCTTCTCCCCTCTCTTCATCCCGCTTCCTTGCACGTTCTGTTTCTCCCCTCTCTCCTTCTCCTTTCCTTCCCCCTCCCTCCTTCTTCCTCTCTCCTTCCCCCTTTTTTCCCCTCTCTCCTTCTCCCCTCTCTCCTTCTCCCTTCATTCCCCACTCTCTCCTTCACCCCTCTCTCCTTCCCCCTCTCTACTTTTCCATCTCTCCTTCTCCTCTCTCTCCTTCCCCTTCCTTCCCCTCTCTCCGTTTCCCCTATCTCCTTCCCCCTTCCTCCCTCTCTACTTCCCACCTCTCCTTCTCCCCTCTCTCCTTCTCGCTTCATTCCCCCGTCTCTCCTTCATCCCTCACTCCTTTTGACTTCTTCCCCCCCCTCCATCCCCCTTTTCCCCCTCCTACTTCCCTCTCTCCTACCCCCTTCCTTCCCCACTCTCCTTCCCTCCTCTTTCCATTCCCATTTCTTCCCCTTTCTCCTTCTCCCCTTCTTACTTCCCCCTCTCTCCTGCCCCTCCCTCCTTCTCCATCTCTCCTTTCTCCCCTCCTTCCCCCTCTCTGTCTCCCCTCTCTCCTTCCCCCTCACTTCTTCTCCCACTCCTCCCCCCTCCTTCCCCACTCTCTCCTTCCCCCCCTAAATCCATCACCCTCTCCTCCCCCCTCTCTTTCTCCCCTCGCTTTCTCCCCTCTCTCCTTGTCCCCTCTCTCCTTCCCCTCTCTCCTTCTCCCCTCCCTCCTTCCCCCGCCCCTTCACCCAACTCCTTCTCCCCTCTCTCCTTCCCCCTTTCTTCCCCACTCTCCTTCTCCCCTCTCTCCTTCCCCCCTCCTTCGCCCCTCTCTCCTCCACTCTCTCGTTCCCCCTTCCTTCCCCTCGCTCCTTTCCCCCCGTCTCCTTCACCCCTCTCCTTCTCCCCTCTGTCAATCCCCCTTCCTTCCCTCTCTACTTCCCCCTCTCTCCTTCCCACCTCTCTCCTTCTCCCCTCTCTACTTCTCTCCTCTCTCCTTCCCCTCTCCGTTCCCCCTCCCTCCTTCTCCCTCTCTCCTTCACCCCTCCTTCCCCCCTCTCCATCTCCACTCCCTCCTTCGCCTAATATCCTTCCCCCTCACTCCTTCCCCCTCTCTCCTTTCCCCATCTCTCCTTCTCCCCTCACTCCTTCCCCCCTTGCCCCCTCTCTCATTTCCGCCCTCCTTCCCCACTCTCTCCTTCCCCCCTCTCTTTCTCCCCTCTCTTTCTCCCCTCACCTTCCCTCTCTCCTTTTCCGTCTCCTTCCCCCTCCCTCCTTCCCCCCTCTCCGTGTCCCTGCTCTCCTTCTCCCCTCTGTCCTTGCCCCGTCCTTCCCCTCTCTCCTTCTCCCCTCTCTACTTACTTTTTCTTCCACTCCTCCTTCTCCCCTCTCTCCTTCTCCCCTCTCTCCTTACTTTTCCTTCCACCCCTCATTCTCCCCTCTCTCCTTACCCCACTCCTCCCCCTCCTTCTCCCCTCTGTCCTTTCCCCCCACTCCTTCTCCCCCCTCTCCTTTTTGCTTCATTCCCCCCTCTCTCCTTATACACTCTCTTCTTTCGCCTTCCTTCCCCTTCTCTCCATCCCCCTTCCCCCCTCCTTCCCCCCTCTCTCCTACCCCTTCCTTTCCCCCTCTCCTTCCCCCCTCTTTCCTTCCCTGTTTCTTCCCCTTTCTCCTTCTCCCCTCCCTACGTCCCCCTCTCTCCTTCCCCCTCTCTTCTCCCCTCTCTCCTCCCCTCTCTCCTTTCCTCTCTCCTTCCCCCTCCCAACTTCTCCCTCTCTACTTCACCCCTCCTTCCCCCCCCTCCGTCTCCCCTCTCTCCTTCCCCCTCTATCCTTTCCCCTCTCTCCTTTCCCCATCTCTCCTTCTCCCCTCACTCCTTCCCCCCCTCAGGTTACCCCCTCCTCCCCCACTCTCTCCTTAACCGCTCTATCTGTACCCCCCTCAGGTTCCCCCCTCTCTTTCTCCCCTCTCTCCTCTCCCCTCCCTCCTTCTCCTGCTCCTTCCCCCCTCTCATTCACCCCTCTCTCCTTCTCCCCTCTCTCCCACCCACTTCCTTCCCTTCTCTCCTTCTCCCCTCTCTCCTTCCCCCCTCTCCTTCTCCTCTCTCTCCTTCCCGTCTTTCCTTATGCCTTCCTTCCCTCCTCTCCGTCTCCACTCTCTCCTTCCCCTTCCTTCCCCTCTCTCCTTCTCCCCTCTCTCCTTCCACCTTCCATCCCTCTCTCCTTCTCCCCTCTCTTCTACCCCCTTCCTTCTCCCCTCTCTTCATCCCCCTTCCTTCTCCCCTCTCTCCTTCCCCCTTCCTTCCACTCTCCCCTTCTCCCCTCTCTCCTTCTCCACTCTCTCGTTCGCCCTTCCTTCTCCCCTCTCCTTCTCCTCTGTCTCCTTCCCCCTTCCTTTGCCCCCCACCTTCTCCCCTCTCTCCTTCTCCCTCTCCTACCCCCTCTCCTTCTTCCCTCTCTCCTTTCCCCTTCCTTTCCGTCTCTCGTTATTCTTTCCTTCCCCCCTCTCCTTCTCCACTCTCTCCTTCCCCCTCTCTTCCCTCTTCTCCCCTCTCTCCTTCCCCCCTCCTTCCCCCCTCTCCATCTCCCCTCTCTCCTTCCCCCCATCCTTCTCCACTCTCTAATTCCCCATCACTCCTTCCCCCTCTCTCCTTTCCCCATCTCTCCTTCTCCCCTCACTCCTTCCCCCCCTCCCCCCCTCAGGTTCCCCCCTTCTCCCCCACTCTCTCCTTAACCCCTCTATCCGTACCCCCCTCAGGTTCCCCCCTCTCTTTCTCCCCTCTCTCCTCTCCCCTCCCTCCTTCTCCTGCTCCTTCCCCCCTCTCCTTCTCCCCACTCTCCTTCCCCCCTTCTCCTCTGTCTCCTTCCCGTCTTTCCTTACTCCTTCCTTCCCTCCTCTCCGTCTCCACTCTCTCCTTCCCCCTTCCATCCCTCTCTCCTTCTCCCCTCTCTTCTTCCCCATTCCTTCCCCTCTCTCCTTCCCCCCTCTCTCCTTCTCCCCTCTCTCCTTCTCCCCTCTCTCCTTCCCCCAATCATCCCCTCTTCTTCCCCCTTCCTTCTCCCCTCTCTTCATCCCCCTTCCTTCTCCCCTCTCTCCTTCCCCCTTCATTCCCCTCTCTCCTTCTCCCCTCTCTCCTTCCCCATTCCTTCCACTCTCCCCGTCTCCCCTCTCTCCTTCCCCCTTCCTTTGCCCCCCACCTTCTCCCCTCTCTCCTTCTCCCTCTCCTACCCCCTCTCCTTCTTCCCTCTCTCCTTTCCCCTTCCTTTCCATCTCTCGTTATTCTTTCCTTCCCCCCTCACCTTCTCCACTCTCTCCTTCCCCCTCTCTTCCCCCTTCTCCCCTCGCTCCTTCCCAATTCCTTCCCCCTTCCTCTACCCCTCTCTTTCTCCATCTCTCCTTCCCCCTTCCTTTCCATCTCTCCTTACCCCATCTCTCTTCCCCCCTCCTTCTCCTCTCTCTCTCCTTCCCCCTTCCTTCGCCTCTCACCTTCTCCCCTCTCTTTCCCACTCTCCTATCCCCTCTCCTTCTCGCCTCTTTCCTTCTTCCCTCTCACCTTCTCTGTTCAATTCCCTCTCTCCTTCTCCCCTCTCTCCTTCCCCTTCCTTCCCCTCCCTCCTTCTCCCCTCTCCTTCCCCCTTCATTCACCTCTCTCCTTCACCCCTCTCTACTTCCCCCTATCTATTTTTCCCTCTCTCCTTCTCCTCTCTCTCCTTCCCCTTCCTTCCCCCCTCTCCTTCTCCCCTCTCTCCTTCTCGCTTCATTCCCCCCTCTCTCCTTCACCACACTCTCCTTTTGACTTCCTTCCCCCCTCTCTCCACCCCACTTTTCCCCCTCCTTCTTCCCTCTCTCCAACCCCCTTCCTTCCCCCCCTCCATCCCCCCTCTTTCCTTCCCTGTTTCTTCCCCTTTCTCCTTCTTCCCTTCTTACTTCCCGCTCTCTCCTTCCCTCTCTCCTTCTTCTCTCTCTCTTTCTGCCTTCCTTCCCCCCTCTTTCCTTCCCCGTTTCGTCCTCTTTCTCCTTCTCCCCTCCCTACTTCCCCCTCTCTCCTTCCCCCTTCCTTCCCTCTCTCCTTCCCCGCTCTCTCCTTCCCCCTTCTTTCCCTCTCTCCTTCCCCCCTCTCTCCTTCCCCCTCTATCCGTCCCCACCTTCTCCTTCCCCTCTCTCCTTCTCCCCTTTCTCCTTCTCCCCTTGCTCTCCCCATCTCTCCTTCCCCCGTCCTTCCCACCCCTCCTTCTCCCCATCTCTCCTTCTCCTCTCTCTCTCTTTCCCCGTCTCCTTCTCCACTCTCTCCTTCCCCATTCTTTCCCCTCCCTCCTTCCCCCTTCCTTCCCCCCTCTCTCCTTCCCCCCTCTTTCCTTCTCCATTTCGTCCCCTTTATCCTTCTCCCCTCCCTACTTCTCCCTCTCCTTCTCCCCTCCCTACTTCTCCCTCTCCTTCTCCCCTCCCTACTTCTCCCTCTCCTTCTCCCCTCCCTACTTCTCCCTCTCCTTCTCCCCTCCCTACTTCTCCCTCTCCTTCTCCCCTCCCTACTTCTCCCTCTCCTTCTCCCCTCTCTCCTTCCTCTCTCCTTCTCCCCTCTCTCCTTCTACCCTCTCTCCTTCCCCCTCTCCTTCCCCCCTCTCCTTCCCCCCTCTTTCCTTCCCTGTTTCTTCCCCTTTCTCCTTCTCCACTCCCTACGTCCCCCTCTCTCCTTCCCCCTCTCTTCTCCCCTCTCTCCTCCCCTCTCTCCTTTCCTCTCTCCTTCCCCCTCCCACCTTCTCCCTCTCTACTTCACCCCTCCTTCCCCCCCCTCCGTCTCCCCTCTCTCCTTCCCCCTCTATCCTTTCCCCTCTCTCCTTTCCCCATCTCTCCTTCTCCCCTCACTCCTTCCCCCCCTCAGGTTACCCCCTCCTCCCCCACTCTCTCCTTAACCGCTCTATCTGTACCCCCCTCAGGTTCCCCCCTCTCTTTCTCCCCTCTCTCCTCTCCCCTCCCTCCTTCTCCTGCTCCTTCCCCCCTCTCATTCACCCCTCTCTCCTTCTCCCCTCTCTCCCACCCACTTCCTTCCCTTCTCTCCTTCTCCCCTCTCTCCTTCCCCCCTCTCCTTCTCCTCTCTCTCCTTCCCGTCTTTCCTTATGCCTTCCTTCCCTCCTCTCCGTCTCCACTCTCTCCTTCCCCCTTCCTTCCCCTCTCTCCTTCTCCCCTCTCTCCTTCCACCTTCCATCCCTCTCTCCTTCTCCCCTCTCTTCTACCCCCTTCCTTCTCCCCTCTCTTCATCCCCCTTCCTTCTCCCCTCTCTCCTTCCCCCCTCTCCTTCTCCTCTCTCTCCTTCCCGTCTTTCCTTATGCCTTCCTTCCCTCCTCTCCGTCTCCCCTCTCTCCTTCCCCCTTCCTTCCACTCTCCCCTTCTCCCCTCTCTCCTTCTCCACTCTCTCGTTCGCCCTTCCTTCTCCCCTCTCCTTCTCCTCTGTCTCCTTCCCCCTTCCTTTGCCCCCCACCTTCTCCCCTCTCTCCTTCTCCCTCTCCTACCCCCTCTCCTTCTTCCCTCTCTCCTTTCCCCTTCCTTTCCGTCTCTCGTTATTCTTTCCTTCCCCCCTCTCCTTCTCCACTCTCTCCTTCCCCCTCTCTTCCCTCTTCTCCCCTCTCTCCTTCCCCCCTCCTTCCCCCCTCTCCGTCTCCCCTCTCTCCTTCCCCCCTATCCTTCTCCACTCTCTAATTCCCCATCACTCCTTCCCCCTCTCTCCTTTCCCCATCTCTCCTTCTCCCCTCACTCCTTCCCCCCCTCCCCCCTCAGGTTCCCCCTTCTCCCCCACTCTCTCCTTAACCCCTCTATCCGTACCCCCCTCAGGTTCCCCCCTCTCTTTCTCCCCTCTCTCCTCTCCCCTCCCTCCTTCTCCTGCTCCTTCCCCCCTCTCCTTCTCCCCACTCTCCTTCCCCCCCTTCTCCTCTGTCTCCTTCCCGTCTTTCCTTACTCCTTCCTTCCCTCCTCTCCGTCTCCACTCTCTCCTTTCCCCTTCCATCCCTCTCTCCTTCTCCCCTCTCTTCTTCCCCATTCCTTCCCCTCTCTCCTTCCCCCCTCTCTCCTTCTCCCCTCTCTCCTTCTCCCCTCTCTCCTTCCCCCAATCATCCCCTCTTCTTCCCCCTTCCTTCTCCCCTCTCTTCATCCCCCTTCCTTCTCCCCTCTCTCCTTCCCCCTTCATTCCCCTCTCTCCTTCTCCCCTCTCTCCTTCCCCATTCCTTCCACTCTCCCCGTCTCCCCTCTCTCCTTCCCCCTTCCTTTGCCCCCCACCTTCTCCCCTCTCTCCTTCTCCCTCTCCTACCCCCTCTCCTTCTTCCCTCTCTCCTTTCCCCTTCCTTTCCATCTCTCGTTATTCTTTCCTTCCCCCCTCACCTTCTCCACTCTCTCCTTCCCCCTCTCTTCCCCCTTCTCCCCTCGCTCCTTCCCACTTCCTTCCCCCTTCCTCTACCCCTCTCTTTCTCCACCTCTCCTTCCCCCTTCCTTTCCATCTCTCCTTACCCCATCTCTCTTCCCCCCTCCTTCTCCTCTCTCTCTCCTTCCCCCTTCCTTCGCCTCTCACCTTCTCCCCTCTCTTTCCCCCTCTCCTATCCCCTCTCCTTCTCGCCTCTTTCCTTCTTCCCTCTCACCTTCTCTGTTCAATTCCCTCTCTCCTTCTCCCCTCTCTCCTTCCCCTTCCTTCCCCTCCCTCCTTCTCCCCTCTCCTTCCCCCTTCATTCACCTCTCTCCTTCACCCCTCTCTACTTCCCCCTATCTATTTTTCCCTCTCTCCTTCTCCTCTCTCTCCTTCCCCTTCCTTCCCCCCTCTCCTTCTCCCCTCTCTCCTTCTCGCTTCATTCCCCCCTCTCTCCTTCACCACACTCTCCTTTTGACTTCCTTCCCCCCTCTCTCCACCCCACTTTTCCCCCTCCTTCTTCCCTCTCTCCGACCCCCTTCCTTCCCCCCCTCCATCCCCCCTCTTTCCTTCCCTGTTTCTTCCCCTTTCTCCTTCTTCCCTTCTTACTTCCCGCTCTCTCCTTCCCTCTCTCCTTCTTCTCTCTCTCTTTCTGCCTTCCTTCCCCCCTCTTTCCTTCCCCGTTTCGTCCTCTTTCTCCTTCTCCCCTCCCTACTTCCCCCTCTCTCCTTCCCCCTTCCTTCCCTCTCTCCTTCCCCGCTCTCTCCTTCCCCCTTCTTTCCCTCTCTCCTTCCCCCTCTCTCCTTCCCCCTCTATCCGTCCCCACCTTCTCCTTCCCCTCTCTCCTTCTCCCCTTTCTCCTTCTCCCCTTGCTCTCCCCATCTCTCCTTCCCCCGTCCTTCCCACCCCTCCTTCTCCCCATCAAGGGTACGTGATGTCTCTGATCGTGTTTTCCGGGTCCTGGAGGGGGAGGGGGAGCAACCCGAAGTCGTGGTCCACATTGGCACCAACGACATAGGTAGGAGGAGTGCTGAGGATGTTAGACAGGCTTTCAGGGAGCTAGGTTGGAAGCTTGGAGTTAGAACAAACAGAGTTGTTGTCTCTGGTTTGTTACCCGTGCCACGTGATAGAGATTCGAGGAATAGGGAGAGAGAACAATTAAATGCGTGGCTACAGGGATGGTGCAGGAGGGAGGGTTTCCAGTTTTTGGATAACTGGGGTTCTTTCTGGGGACGGTGGGACCTCTATAAACAGGATGGTCTACACCTGAACCTGAGGGGAACCAGTATCCTTGGGGGGAGGTTTGCTAGTGCTCTTGGGGGGGGGTTTAAACTAACTCGGCAGGGGCATGGGAACCCAGATTGTAGCTTCAGGGTGCAGGGCCTGGAGTGTAGGGAGGTGAGGAACATGGCATCAATTTCCAAGGAGGGTGCCTGTAAACAGGGAAGTGGCTTGAAGTGTGTATACTTCAATGCAAGAAGTATACGAAATAAGGTAGGTGAACTTGCAGCGTTGGTTGGTACCTGGGACTTCGATGTTGTGGCTATTACGGAGACATGGCTAGAACAGGGACAGGATTGGCTGTTGCAGGTTCCGGGATTTAAATGTTTTAGTAGGGTCAGAGTTGGGGGTAAAAGAGGGGGAGGTGTGGCATTGCTTGTCAAAGATAGTATTACAGTGGTGGAAAGGACGATGGATGAGGACTTGCCATCTGAGGTAGTTTGGGCTGAGGTTAGGAATAGGAAAGGTGAGGTCACCCTGTTAGGAGTCTTTTACAGGCCTCCTAATAGTCCTAGAATCATTGAAGAAAGGATTGGGAAGGTGATTCAGGAGGTGAGTGACAGTAATAGGGTGGTTGTTATGGGGGACTTTAACTTTCCTGATATTGATTGGGAAAGCTATAGCTCAAGTTCGTTAGATGGGTCAGTGTTTGTTCAATGTGTGCAGGAGAGTTTCCTGACACAATATGTAGACAGGCCAACAAGAGGTGAGGCCATACTGGATTTGGTTCTGGGTAACGAACCAGGCCAGGTGTTAGAATTAGAGGTAGGTGAGCACTTTGGGGATAGTGACCATAATTCGGTGATTTTTACTCTCGTGATGGAGAGGGATAAGTGTGTACTACAGGGCAAGAGTTATAGCTGGGGTAAGGGAAATTATGATGCGGTGAGGCATGACTTAGGATGTGTGGCTTGGAAAAGTAGACTCCAAGGCAAGAGTGTAAATGATATGTGGAACTTGTTCAAGGGGCAACTATTGAGTGTCCTTGATAATTATGTACCTGTCAGGCAGGGAGGAAAGGGTCGTGCGAGGGAGCCGTGGTTTAATAAGGAATTGGAATCCCTTGTTAAATGGAAGAGGGCGGCCTATCTCAAGATGAGACGTGAAGGTTCAATTGGGGCGATTGAGAGTTATAGGGTAGCCAGGAAGAACCTGAAGAGAGAGCTAAAAGCAGCAAGGAGGGGACATGAAAGGTCCTTAGTAGATAGGATTAGGGAAAACCCTAAGGCTTTCTATAGGTATGTTAGGAATAAAAGAATGACTAGGGTAGGAATAGGTCCAGTCAAGGATAGTAGGGGGAAGTTGCGTGTGGAGGCGGAAGAGATTGGGGAGACACTGAATGAATACTTTTCTTCAGTATTCACTCAGGAACAGGGCATTGTTGTCGATGTGAATACTGAGGCACAAATAAGTAGAATGGATGGCTTTGAGGTATGTAGAGAAGAGGTGTTGGAAATCCTGGAAAAGGTGAAAATAGATAAGTCCCCTGGGCCTGATGGCATTTATCCTAGGATTCTCTGGGAAGCAAGGGAGGAGATTGCAGAGCCATTGGCCTTGATTTTTATGTCCTCTTTGTCTACAGGAGTAGTCCCAGAAGACTGGAGGATAGCAAATGTGGTTCCCTTGTTCAAAAAGGGGAGTAGGGATAGCCCTAGTAACTATAGGCCGGTGAGTCTCACTTCTGTTGTGGGCAAAGTCTTAGAGAGAATTGTAAGGGATAGGATTTATGCACATCTAGATAGGAATAATGTGATCAAGGATAGTCAGCATGGTTTTGTGAAGGGCAAGTCGTGCCTCACAAACCTTATTGAATTCTTTGAAAAGGTGACGAAGGAGGTTGATGAGGGGAAAGCGGTAGATGTGGTATATATGGATTTTAGTAAGGCGTTTGATAAGGTTCCCCATGGTAGGCTACTGCAGAAAATACGGAGATATGGCATTGAGGGTGAGTTGGAGGTTTGGATGAGGAATTGGCTGGATGGAAGAAGACAGAGGGTAGTAGTTGATGGCAAAGTTTCTTCATGGAGTGCCGTCACTAGCGGTGTTCCGCAAGGATCTGTTTTGGGACCATTGCTGTTTGTCATTTTTATAAATGACCTGGAAGAGGGGTTAGAAGGTTGGGTGAGCAAGTTTGCGGATGATACGAAAGTCGGAGGAGTTGTTGACAGTGAGGAAGCATGTGGCAGGTTACAGCAGGATATAGAGAAGCTGCAGAGCTGGGCAGAAAGGTGGCAGATGGAATTCAATGTAGCTAAGTGCGAGGTGATTCACTTTGGGAAGAATAACAAAAAGATGGGGTACTGGGCTAATGGTCGGATACTTGGTAGTGTGGATGAGCAGAGGGATCTTGGTGTCCATGTACACAGATCTCTGAAAGTTGCCACCCAGGTAAATAGTGCGGTGAGGAAGGCATATGGCGTACTGGCTTTTATTGGTAGAGGAATTGAGTTCCGGAGTCCTGAGGTCATGATGCAGTTGTATAAGACTCTGGTACGGCCGCATCTGGAATATTGTGTGCAGTTTTGGTCGCCATACTATAGGAAGGATGTGGAGGCATTGGAACGGGTGCAGAGGAGGTTTACCAGGATGTTGCCTGGTATGGTAGGAAAATCGTATGAGGAAAGACTGAGGCACTTGGGGCTGTTTTCACTAGAGAAAAGAAGGTTTAGGGGTGACTTGATTGAGGTGTACAAGATGATTAGGGGGTTAGATAGGGTCGACAGTATGAACCTTTTCCCGCGTATTGAGTCGGGTATTACAAGGGGGCATAGCTTTAAATTAAGGGGGGGTAGATATAGGACTGATGTTAGGGGTAGGTTCTTCACTCAGCGAGTCGTTAGTTCATGGAATGCCCTGCCAGTAACAGTGGTGGACTCTCCCTCTTTATGGGCATTTAAGAGGGCATTGGATAGGTATATGGAGGATAGTGGGTTAGTGTAGTTTAGGTGGGCTTGGATCGGCGCAACATCGAGGGCCCAAGGGCCTGTACTGCGCTGTATTCTTCTATGTTCTATGTTCTATGTTCTATGTTCTATAATTACATGTGTTTGTGCAGAAACTCAAATACATTAGAATGTCCCCAGTATCAGTGGCGATGTATGTTGGAGCTGTATAAGCACCTCGGTAATGTACTGTCACTGTCATTTTACTGGTTAAAAAGTTAATGATGGCTGTAAGCCACAAAAGGACAAAACTGTCTGATAGACTGAACAGTAAAACTATGGATTTCCTACTGAGTTTCATCTCTGTGTCGGTGCTGTTCTCATTGCTGAGATCCCACAATCCCCTGCAGACTTTGCTGTCCACTAAAATACACCGGATTGTTAAAGAGTTAAACAGTAATCTCAAACAAAAAGGCAGCCATGCAACTGAAATCCTTTTCACCCAGGAGGTTGCCTCACTTGCAGTTGATGTGTAAAAGGTCACATTGGAGTGACAGCCCCAGGCAACGTTGGAAATTATTCAGCCAGGGTCATATGGAAACCAACAGGATGTGTTCTGTAAAGCAATCAGGGCAGGGAATGCTGTCATCATCAGAGCAGCAGTTCGCACTGTGCAATAGTCTGTTTTAAATATCTGACAACAGATAATTACAAAATGGTCATTTGTAAAGAAGACAGTCAACAAGACTGACATATCCAATGTGGCAGGAATAAAACACAGGATGACTTTACAAACTGCAGCGTAGGACAGAAATGAATCTGGAACATGATATCTCAAAACGTGATACAATACCGAAAAACAGGACCAGGAAATCTGCAGTTGCCATGGAGAAAATGTACACCGAGATACGTTTGGAATGTCCACACTTTCCATTGGAGAGAATGATAATGGTCAGCAGGTTTGTTGTAAGAGGGAGAGAGAAGAGATAGCAAGTAGGACCTTCATATAAAATAAAATCACTGAAATGTTTGGGGTGTATTGGGTTGTGATATTCCATAGAGTTCACCACAGATTTGTTTTCACATGACAGATCAATGCTCCTGACAATTTGTCTGAGGAAAAGAAATCTTTGAAGATTTAATATATTTGTCCTTTCAACAAACTTTACTTCCTATATATTAGATATAACTTCTTAATAATTGCTGAATATGTGTAGATTCCAGTAAAATGTTCAGTTTAATCACAAACATTACATTAAAGTCTTCAGACTTGATTTTCTTTGCTGATCCTCATCCTAGGGGTGCTGCTCAGTAAATGAGGACTATTCCCGAAATCTGTTCCATGAACACTGTGACGTTCACTGTCCATGAAGAAAATGCATTGCCTTACTGGAAATGTCAAAGGCTGCAATAACAGGGGAATGAATGTTCTTTATCTGGAAAGTGTCCCCCTGTTCTTTTATGAAGAATGAGCAAATTCCCTCAAGTTTTCTAGTTCCAAGTGAAAACATCTGAGATCCTTAAAATCACCTCCTTTATAGATCCGGCCATGTCCCTGAGAGGAAATGAGGGGGTGGAAGGTGACATCACCAGAACAGCTGAAGATGGAGTCACAGGGAGAATGGAATGGAATCCTTACAGGAGTCAGGATGTGAGGAAGTGTATTCCAGGTAACTGTGGGAGTCTGTGCGTTTGGAATGGATATTGACGTACAGCGTTTCCCCAGAAAGTGAGGCCAGTGAAAGGGAAACGGTTCCAAATGAGCTGACCCTGGTGGATGGGAACAGTGGGGGATGGGGACTCTTTCTGAGGCAGAAGCAGAGAACCTTCAGACCATCCTGATGGGAGATGGATGAGCAGAGGGATCATACACCGCTGTCCCACCACCCACCCCCATGGTGAACAGGAGGCAGCTCGGGCCAAAGGGAAACAAACCCAGCAATTGGTAAACTCACTTCAAGCCCCAGCACTTTCGGATATGTGCAGGAAACAAGGATTTTTTAATTTGTGGATCACTGCGGTATGTTTTGCAGTAAGGATACATGGTACAAGAGGGACAGATTGCACCTTAATAGGTAGGGGACCAGCATTCTGGCAGGCAGGTTTGCCACTGCAACCCAGATGTGTTTAAACTAAGTAGTGGGGGCGGAACAAGCTGGAAATTCAAGAAGAAAGTTAAAGGGAAAGTGAGAATAACAGAAGTTAAGAAAGACAACAGAATCAATGGAGCAGAAAACTCAAGAAGGGATCATACAGTATGGGCAAGTGAAATAGGGGTTGTTAGGAAGGGTGAGGGGAGTAACAAATTAAAACGGTTATATATGAATGCACGAAGCATAAGAAATAAGGTGGGAGAGTTTGAGGCTCAGTTGGAAATTGGCAGGTACGATATTGTGGGGATAGCTGAGATGGGGCTTCAAGAGGCCAGGGCCTGGGAAATGGATATTCAAGGCTATATGTGCTATTGAAAGGTCAGACTAATGGGCAGAGGGGGTGGGGTGGCCCCATTAGTGAGGAATGATATTCAGCTCCTTGCGAGGGGGGGTATAGAATAAGGAGTTATAGAGTCAGTCTGGATAGAGCTGAGAAATTGTCAGGGTAGAAAGACCCTAATGGGAGTTAGCTGCAGGCCCCCAAACAGTAGTCTGGATGTAGGGTGTAAGTTGAATAAGGAGTTGAAATTGGCCTGTTGCAAAGTTATGTGGGGGATTTCAACATGCAGGTAGAATGGGAGAATCAGGATGGTACTGGACACCAAGAAAGGGAGCTGGTGGAGTGCCTCCAAGATAGATTCTTATAACAGCTTGTAGTGGAGCCTACCATGGAGAAGGCAATTCTGGATCTGGTGTTGTGCAACAAACTGAATTTGATCAGGGACCTCAAAGTAAAGGAGCCATTAGGAGGTAGTGACCATAATATGGTAAGTTTTAATCTGCAATTTGAGAGGAAGAAGGGAGAATCGGAAGTGTCAGTACTGCAGTTGAACAAAGGGAACTATGGAGCTCTTAGGGAGGAGCTCAATGGTTCAATACCCTAGCAGGGATAGCATTGGAACACCGATGGCAGGTATTGCTGGATATAATGCAAGAGGTGCAGGATCAGTTCATTCCAAAGAGGAAGAAAGATCCTGACGGGAGGCAGGGGCGGCCATGGCTGATGAGGGAAGTTAAGGACTGGAAAAAAAAGATAAAAGAGAAGAAATGTAGCACAGCAAAGATGAGTGGGAAGCTGGAGGACTAGGAAACTTTTAAAGAGCAACAGAGGATAACTAAAAAGGCAATAGGCAGAGAAAAAATGAGGTACAAGGCAAACTGGCCAAAATATAACGGAGAATAGTAAAAGCTTTTTTAGGTATGTGACAAGAAAAAAAAGGTTAAAACTAAAATTGGGCCCTTGAAGACAGAAACAGGTGAATTTATTATGGGGAACAAGGTAATAGCAGAAGAGTTGAATAGGTCCTTTGGATCTGTCTTCATTGGGAAGACACAAGCAATCTCCCAGATGTAATAGTGGCTGAAGGACCTGGGGTAATGGATGAACTGAAGAGAATTTATATTCGACAGGAATGGTGTTGGATAGACTGTTAGGTCTGAAGACTGTTCAGTCCCTGGGACCTGATGGTCTTAAGCAGATGGCTCTAGAAATCATGGATGCATTGGTAATCATTTTCTAATGTTCTATAGATTCAGGATCAGTTCCTGCGAATTGGAGGGTGGCTAATGTTGTCCCACTTTTCAAGAAAGCAGGGAGAGAGAAAACAGGGAATTATAGACCAGCTAGCCTGACATCAAAGGTGGGAAAGATGCTGGAGTCACTTATTAAAGATGAAATTATGACTCATTTGGATAGCAGTAACAGGAGAGGTCAGAGTCAGCATGGATTTACAAAGGGGAAATCATGCTTGACTAATCTTCTGGAATATTTTGAGGATGTAACAATGAAGATTGACTGGTAAAGAAGTCATAGTTTGAAAATATTAGGAGGAAGGTATAAAGGAGACATCAGAGGTAGGTTCTTTACGCATAGAGTTGAGAATGCATGGAGTGCGTTGCCAGCTGTGGTGGTGGAAGCAGAGTCATTGGTGACATTTAAGTGACTGCTGGGCATGCACATCGATAGCAGTGAGTTGAGGGGTGCGTAGGTTAAGGTACTATCTTTAACATTAGGATTAAATCTCGGCACAACATCGTGGGCGAAAGGGCCTGTTCTATGTTCTATGTTCTTAAATGGACAAGGGAGAGCCGGTGGATGTCTTGTACCTGGACTTTCAGAAACCTTTGATAGAGTCCCACATAGGAGATTAGTGAGCAGAATTAGACCACGGTATTGGGGGCAAAATACTGATTTGGACTGAAAATTGGCTGGCTGACAGGAAGCAAAGAGTAGTGATAAACAGGTCCCTTTTCGAATGGCAGGCGGTGAGGTGACCAGGGGGGTACCATAAGGTTCAGTGCTGGGACTGCAGCCGTTCACAATAAACATTAATTATATAGATGAAGGTATTAAATGTAATATTAGCAAATTTGCTGATGACACAAAACTGGGTGGCAAGCTGAGTTGTGAGGAAGATGTTATGAGAATACAGGGTGACTTGGACAGGTGGATGGATGCTTGGCAGATGCAGTTTAACGTGGATAAATGTTTGGTTATTCACTTTGGTGGCAAGAACAGGAAGGCAGATTACTATCTAAATGGAGTCAAGTTAGGTAAAGGGGATGTACAACGAGATCTAGGTGTTCTTGTACATCAGTCAATGAAAGTAAGCATGCAGGTACAGCAGGCAGTGAAGAAAGCTAATAGCATACTGGCCTTCATAACAAGAGGAATTGAGTATCGGAGCAAAGAAGTCCTTCTGCAGCTGTACAGGGCCCTGGTGAGACCACACCTGGAGTATTGTGCGCAGTTTTGGTCTCCAGGTTTGAGGAAGGACATTCTGGCAATTGAGGGAGTGCAGTGTAGGTTCACGAGGTCAATTCCTGGAATGGCGGGACTATCATATGTTGAAAAATTGGAGAGACTGGGCTTTTATACACGAGTTGAGACAGTTGAGAAGGGATCTGATTGAGAAGTATAAGATTATTAAAGGATTAGACACTCTGGAGGCAGGAAGCAAGTTTCTGTCGATGGGTTTGTCCAGAACCAGAGGACACAGTTTTAAAAATAAGGAGTAGGCCATTGAGAACAGGGTTGTGGAAAAACTTCTTCACCCAGAAAGTGGTGGATATATGGAATGCTCTGCCCCAGAAGGCAATGGAGGCCAAGTCTCTGGATACTTTCAAGAAAGAGATGGATAGAGCTCTTAAAGACAGTGGAATCAAGGGTTATGGGGATAAGGCAAGAACAGGATACTGACTGTGGATGATCAGCCATGATCATAATGAATCGAGGTGCTGGCTCAAAGGGCAGAATGGCCTACTCCTGCACCTATTGTCTATTGTCTACTGTCTATTGTCTTTTGTAAGTGCGGCTTCCAATTGTTTTCCATTTCAATAAACCACAGTGCTCCCTTGTAATAATTACTCCACCACACCGTGAGCCTTTACCTCCTGCCATGACATTTGCTGGGTCATTTTATGGGACAAAAGCTAAGCTCAGGGCAGTCCCCTTTATTAATGACACATGTTACATCCTCAAACAAATTCAATGGACACACACAACAATGTCGACTCTGCCAGATTATCTTCAACTGATCAATGTGAGCTGCTGTATCTGGTTGAATAATACCTTCCAGCAGTTTCCCTGTGGTATGTTAAGCTAACCGGCCTGTGCTTCCTGCTTTCTGTCTCCCTTTTTTAATGCAGGGCTTCCACCCGCTACCTTCCAATACACTGGGGCTGAACCATGAATCACCAGGAACAGCAACAGGTTCAAGAATGGGATAGTAAAGCTCTTTCTCTTGCTGGTTCGCCCCATTCTCCATCAGAGTGGATGATTTCCTTAGGAGCTGACAGATTCTGACTGGTGTATGGCCAAGGTAATGGAAGGGAATCTATCTTGTTGCAGATGGTAGTGGAGAATGGTGACTCTGTACACTTTTCACTGTCCTCATGTGTTCCTATACGTGAACACACGTGACAATAGAATTTAATTCTAGTTCTAAACTTAAACCCCAGGGAATCAATTCGGTTAACTAAATAGTTAGAACATCGAACAATACAGTGCAGAGCAGGCCCTTCGGCCCTCGATGTTGCGCTGACCTGTGAACTATTCTCAACTCGTCCCTCTACACTATCCCATCATCATCCATGTGCTTATCCAAGGATTGTTTAAATCTCCCTAATGTGGCTGAGTTAACTACATTGGCAGCCAGGACATTCCACACCCTTACCACTCTCTGAGTAAAGAACCTGCCTCTGACACCTGTCTTAAATCTATCACCCCTCAATTTGTAGTTATGCCCCCTCATACAAGCTGATGTCACCATCCTAGGAAAAAGACTTTCACTGTCTACCCTATCTAATCCTCTCATCATCTTGTATGTCTCTTTCAAATCCCCTCTTAGCCTTCTTCTTTCCAATGAGAATAGACTCAAGTCTCTCAGCCTCATAAGACCATAAGACCATCCCTCCAGACCAGGCAACATCCTGGTAAATCTCCTCTGCATGTTTTCCAACGCTTCCACATCCTTTGTGAATTATGGCAACCAGAACTTTATGCAATACACACACAAACACACACACAATCTGAAATAAACTGTCTGAATTTTCTGGCAGCCAAAAGCTTGTCTGTCAACATGTTTTGTTCAGATGTGTTTCAGAATTAATCAAGGGGACTTTGACTCCGATGGCTGGGTCAGAATTTACTGCGGTAGCTGCAGTAGATTATGGCGGTAGCTGCTTTCTTGTGCCACTACAGTCCTGATGATGTGGGAACAATTGGTCAGTGGTGTGAAGGGAATGGGTGGAGAGGGGTGTTCTAGGATTGTGACAGAGGGACACCGAAGGAATTGCCCTATTCAAATGGTTATTCTGTCTTGGAGAGAGGTAGAGAGATAACTGATGGTGAGTTTAACCAAAGTACCACTTTGCCTCTCTACATCTCACACCAACCGTCCAGCCAACTGTGCTAACTTACCCTCTGCAACAGTGGGGGCTGGTCGGCTGGTTTGTGATGGAGAGTGACACCAACATCCTATATTGGCTTTGGTGCTTGGCAACGAACATGTCCACCCCTCTCAGCCACTCTAACCTCTCACCCTCACAACACACAGCTTTCCACTCCCTCCACTCCAACCTCCACCTCACTATCAAACCGGCAGACAAGGGAGGCGTGGTGGTAGTTTAGCGCACTGATCTTTACACCACTGAGGCTAAATACCAGCTCACGGACACCTCATCCTACTGCCCCTTTGACCATGACCCTACCTCCCACCACCAAACCATCATCTTCCAGACTATCCATAACCTCATCACCTCAGGAGATCTCCCATCCACCGCCTCCAACCTCATAGTCCCACAACCCCGCACTGCCCGTTTCTACCTCCTGCCCAAAATCCACAAACCCGACTGCCCCGGCCAACGCATTGTCTCAGCCTGCTCCTGCCCCACCAAACTCATCTCTGCATACCTCGACACGGTCCTGTCCCCCTTAGTCCAAGAACTCCCCACCTATGTTCGGGACACCACCCATGCCCTCCACCTCCTCCATCATTTTCACTGCCTAGATTACATTTCCTCCCAAAACGCCATCCCACAATCCCAATTCCTTCGCCTCCGCCGCATCTGCTCCCAGGAGGACCAATTCCACTACCGAACAGCCCAAATGGCCTCCTTCTTCAAAGACCGCAATTTCCCCTCTGACGTGGTCGACGATACTCTCCACCGTATCTCCTCCATTTCCCGCACCTCCGCCCTTGAACCCTGCCCCTCCAATCGCCACCAGGACAGAACCCCACTGGTCCTCACCTCCCACCCCACCAACCTCCGAATGCATCGTATCATCCTCCGTCATTTCCGCCACCTCCAAACAGACCCCACCACCAGGGATATATTTTCCTCCCCACCCCTATCAGCGTTCCGAAGAGACCACTCCCTCCGCGACTCCCTTGTCAGGTCCATATCCCCCACCAACCCACCCTCCACTCCCGCCACCTTCCCCTGCAACTGCCAGAAATGCAAAACTTGCACTCACACCTCCCCCCTCACCTCCCTCCAAGGCCCCAATGGATCCTTCTATATCCGTCGTAAATTCACCTGCACCTCCACACACCATTTACTGTATCCGCAGCACCCGATGTGGTCTCCTCTACATTGAGGAGATAGGCCGCCTACTTGCGGAACACTTCAGGGAACACCTCTGGGACACCCGCACCAACCAACCCAACCGCCCCGTGGCTGACCACTTTAACTCCCCCTCCCACTCCGCCAATGACATTCAGGTCCTTGGCCTCCTCTATCGCCAGACCCTGGCCACACGACGCCTGGAGGAAGAGCACCTCATCTTCCGCCTAGGAACCCTCCAACCACATGGGATGAATGTAGATTTCTAAAGCTTCCTCATTTCCTTTCCCCCCACCTTATCTCAATCCCAACCCCCGGATTCAGCACCGCCCTCTTGACCTGCAATCTTCTTCTCGACCTCTCCGCCCCCAACCCCTCTCCAGCCTATCACCCTCATCCTCACCTCTTTCCACCTATTGTATTCCCAACACCCCTCCCCCAAATTCCCTCCCCCTTACCTTTTATCTCAGCCCGCTTGGCACACCAGCCTCATTCCTGAAGAAGGGCTTATGCCTGAAACGTCGATTCTCCTGCTTCTCGGATGCTGCCTGGCCTGCTGTGTTTTTCCAGCACCACAATTTTCAACTCTTGTCTCCAGCATCTGCAGTCCTCACTTTCTCCCTACCACTCTCTAAGTAAGGAAACTACCTCTGACAACTGTCCTTTATCTATCATCCCTCAATTTAAAGCTCTGTCCCCTCGTGCTAGCCATCTCCAACCGGGGAAAAAGGCTCTCACTGTCCTCCCAATATAATCCTCTGATCATCTTGTGTGTCTCTTTTAAGTCGCCTCTTAACCCTCTCTCCAACAAAAACAGCCTCAAGTCCCTGAACCTTTCCTCATAAGACCAGCTCCATACCAGGCAATATCCTGGGAAATCTCGTCTGCATCCTTTCCAATGCTTCCATGTCCTTCCCATAATACGGTGACTGGAACTGTACGCAACATTCCAAGTGCGGCCTCACCAGAGTTTTGTACAGCTGCAACATGGCTGTGTGGCTCTGAATCTCAATCCCTCTCCCAATAAAATCTAAGGCACTGTATACCTTCTTAACAACCCTATTACCCTGGGTGGCACCTTTCAGGGATCTAGGCACATGGACACAGAGATCTCTCTGCTCATCCACACTACCAAGAATCTTCCCATTAATCCAGTACTCTGTGTTCTTGTTGCTCTTTTCAAAGTGAATCACCTCACACTTTCCTGTATTAAACTCCATTTGCCACCTCTCAGCCCAGTTCTGCAGCTTACCTATGTCCCTCTGTAACCTGCAGCATCTTTCCGCACTGTCCAAAACTCCACCAATCTTAGTATTATCCACAAATTTAATGAATCCATCGTTCTATACACTCATCCAAGTCATTTATAAAATTGACAAACAGCAGTGGACCCAAAACAGATCCTTGCTGTACACCACTAGTAACTGAACTCCAGGATAAACATTTCCCATCAACCACCACCCTCTGTCTTCTTAGAGCTAGCGAATTTCTGATCACCCTCAAACCCATGCCTCCTTATTTTGTGCAATGGCCTACCGTGGAGACCCTTATCAAATGATTGACTGAAATTCATATACACCACATCAACAGCTTTACCCTCATCCACCTGCCTGGTCAACTTCTCAATTAGGTTCCTGAAGAAGAGCTCATGCCCGAAATGTCGATTCTCCTGCTCCTTGGATGCTGCTTGACCTTCTGCGCTTTTCCAGCAACACATTTTCAGTTCTCAATTAGGTTAGTCAGGCACGACCTACCTTTCACAAAACCATATTGACTATCCCTAATCAACTTAGTCATTTCTCGATGATTATAAATTCTAACTCTTCTAGCCTTTGCGAACACTTTATCGACAATTGAACTAAGGCTCACTGGCCTATGATTACAGGGTTGTCACTACTCCCCTTCTCGAACAAGGGGACATTTACTATCCTCCAGCCTTCTGGCACTATTCCTGTAGACAATGAGAAAATAAAGATCAAAGCCAAAGGCACTGCAATCTCCTCCCTAGCTTTCCAGAGAATCCTCGGATAAATCCCATCTGGCCCAGGGGACATATCTATTTTCACACTTTCCAGAATTGCTAATAGTTTCTCCTTATGAACCTCAATCCCTTCTAGTCTAATAGTTTGTACCTCAGTATTCTCCTTCACAACATTGTCTTTTTCCTGTGTGAATACTGATGAAAAATATTAAATTACTGCTTCTCCCACTTCCTCGGACTCCACGCACAACTTCCCGTTACTGTCCTTGACCAGTCCTAATCTTACTCCAGTATTTTTTTGTTCCTGACATCCCTCTGGAAAGCTTTCTGGTTGCCTCGTTCCCACCTGCCAAAGCCTTCTCGTGTCCCCTCCTGGTTCTTCTTAGCTTTCTCTTTAGATCATTCCTGGCTAATTTGTAAATCTCAAGCACCTCAACTGAGCCTTCACATCTCATCTTAAGCGTTCATCTTGTTCTGGACAAGAGATACAACTTCTTTAGTAAACCACGGTTCCCTTCCCTCCCTGCCTGACAGGTACATACTTATCAAGGACATACAGTAGCTGTTCCTTGAACAAGCTCCACATTTCAATTGTGACCATTCCTGCAGTTTCCTTCCCATCCTATGCATCTTAATCGCATCATAATTGCCTTTCCCCCAACTATATCTCTTGCCCTGCAGGATATACTTTTCCATTTCCATCACTGAAGTGAATGTAACCGAATTGTGGTCACTATCACCAAAGTGCTCACCTACCTCTAAATCTAACACCTTACCCAGTTCATTAACCAGTACCAAATCCAATTGTCCTTGCCTCTTGTTGACCGATTTGCATAATGTGTCAGGAAACCCTCCTGCAGACATTGAACAAAAACTGACCCATCTAAAGTACACAAACTATAGCGTTTCCAGTCAATATTTGGAAAGTGAAAGACATCATAACAATTACCCAGTTATTTTCTCTCCTATCTAGAAGTACTCTTGCAATCCTTTACTCTACATCTCTGGAACGTTTTGGAAGCCTTTACAAAACTCCCAACAGGGGAAACCTCTCCTTTCCTGTTTCTAAACTTTGCCTGTTCTACCTCAGGAGATGAGTCCTCATCAAACATCCTTTCTGCCACCTGTAATACTGTCCTTGACTAACAATGCCACACCTCCCCCTCTTTTACTACCTTCTCTGTTCATACTGAAACATCTAAACCCCGGAACCCGCAACATCATTCCTGTCCCTGCTCTCTGCATGTCTCTGAAATGGCCAGAACATTGAAGTCTTAGGTACCAACCCATGCTGCAAGTTCACCTACCTTATTCCGGATGCTCCGGATGCTCCTGGCGTTGAAGTAGACACACTTCAAACCAGCTTCTTGCCTGCCGCTGCACTCCTGTGACCTTGAAACCTTATTTTTGACCTCACTACTCTCAACCTTCTGTACACTGGAGCTACAATTCAGGTTCCCATCTTTTGCTGAATTAGCTTCACCATTCCTGAAGAGCATAAACATATTGCCCCCTAGGATATTGGTACCTCTCTGGTTCAGGTGTCAACCATCCTGTTTCTAGGGGAGCCATCTACCCCAGAATGAGCCCCAATTATCCAGGTATCTGAAACTGTCCCTCCTGCACCATTCCTGTAGCGACGTGTTCAACCGCTCTCCCTCCCTATTCCTTATCTCGTTAGCAAGTGACATGGGTAACAACCCTAAATTTCTGCCTTAAATCCCCAGCCCTTTTCCTACCTATAGTGCCTATGTGGAACATGACTTGGGGCTACACCCCTTCCCCTTAAGGATACCGAAAACACAATCAGAAGCGTCATGAACCCTGGCACCTGGGAGGCAACACATCAACCGTGAGTCTCTCCAGTTCCCACAGAACCTTCTATCTGTCCCCCCAACTATGGAGTCCACAGTGACTAATGTTCTGCTCCTCTTCTCCCTTCCCGTCTGAGCACCAGGGACATACTCTGTGCCAAAGACCTCTACCCTTTGGCTTACCCCTGATAAGTCAACATCCTCAACAGTATCCAAAACTGAGAGGAACGGTCACAGGGGGTCCCTGCACTGTCTGCCAGTTCCCTATTCCGAGCTAGCATGTGGCATGGGTAACAAACCCGAGATAACATCTCTGTTTGTTCTCGCACTGAGCTTCCATCCTAACTCCATGAATTTCTGCCTTACATCCCCATCCCTTTTCCTACCTATGTCATTGGTGATTATGTGGACCATGACTTGAGACTGTTTCCCCTCCCTCTCAAGGATCACAAAAACACAATCCGAGACATCACAGACCCTGACACCTGGGAGGCAACACACCAATTGTGAGTCTGTCTCGTCCCCACAGAATCTCCAATCTGTCCCCCTAAATATGGAGTCGCCAGTCACAAATGTTCTGCTCCTCTTTCCCCTTTCTGAGCACCAGGGGCATCTCTGTGCCTGAGATCTGTACCCCATTGCTTACCCCTGGTAAATCGCTCCCCCCCAACAGTATCCACAACAGTATGCTTGTTATTGAGGGGAACGGTCACAGGGGGGCCCTGCACTGTTTGCCGGTTCCCTTTCCGCCCCCTGACTGTAACCCATCTACCTTTCCCCTATACCTGAGGTGTGACTCCCTCCCTGTAACTCCTCTCAATTTCTCCCTCAGCCTCCCGAATGATCCGAAGTTCATCCAGCTCTGTGCTCAGTTCCCTAACGCCATTTCCAAGGAGCTGAAGTTGCCCGGATCTTGCTGCAGAGCCACATGGAGTGCTTCAGTATCTGAGGAGGGAAGAATGCTGCTGAACATTGTGTGAGTATTAGCGAACCCTCTGACCCATGACATTCTGCCTGAGGGAAGGTCAGTTATACAGTCACTAAAGATAGTTAGGGCTAGGACACAATCTTGAGGATCTCCTGCTGTGAGGGCCTGGAGCTTAGATGGCTGACCTCCACCAACCGCACCAATTGCTGTGGGTCTGGAGTCACATGTAGCCCAGACAAGACAAGGACAGCCCAAATCCCTAAAGGGTATTAGAGAACCAGATGGGTTTTAACAACAATTGACAAGGGTTTCATGGCTAGCATTAGAGTCATAATTCCACAGTCGTAATTCAGAAACGTCATGAACCCTGGCACCTGGGAGGCAACACATCAACCGTTCCACATCAATATTCTGCCATCTGTCATTGCTAGGATTTGATGCGAGTCCAGGATAATAGTTGGGAAGTATCTGAATATGAGTCAAATCAATGGCTGGCCTCCTGGCTGATTTAGAATCCAACTTGTTATTTCTGTCCCAATTACAAAATAAAAGTTTAAGTTTTATTATGTCTCATTGAGTGTAATATTATTTTGTCTCTATTTGGTTCCTTGAATTCAGACAGACTGAGTGTGGGCTGTCAACGACATGAAGTTGAATCCTATCTGAACAGTTGTGACATCACCCCATTTGAGGTTGAATAATGAATTTGCTCAGTAGAAAGTTTAAATGGACTATAGATGAGCAGAGTGAGTTGGTTTTCCATGGAAAGGAAGGCATTACATGATTGTGTGTGGTGTGTATTGGGTGTGTGTGTATGTGAGAGAGAGAGAGAGAATCATAGAGATGTACAACACAGGAACAGCCCGTTGTTCCATTTCAGCCAGATATCCTAAATTAATCTCGTCCCATTTGCCAGCACTTGGCCAATATCCCTCTAAACCCTCATTGTTCACATACCCATCCAGGTGCCTTTTAAATGTAATTGTACCAGCCTCCACCACTTCCTCTGTTTATTCCATACACGGACCACCCTCTGCATGGCAAAATTGCCCCTTAGGTCCCTTTTAAATTTCTCCCCCACCCAGGGAAAAGTCCTTGTCTATTTATCCTATCCATGCTCCTCCATATAAACGTCTATAAGGTCACCCCTCAGCCTCCAACGCTCCAGGAAAAACAACCTCAGCCTTTTCAGCATCTCCCAACAGCTCAAATCCTCCAACACTTGTAAATCTTTTCGGAACCCTTTCAAGTTTCACAACATCCTTCCGGTAGGAGGGAGACCAGATTTGCACATGGTATTCCAAAAGTGGCCCCTAAACAAAGTCCTGTAACAGGACCTCCCAACTACTTTACTCAATTCACTGACCAATAAAGGAAAGTATACCAAACGCCTTCTTCACTATCCTATCTACCTGCGACTCCACTATAAACGAACTATGAACCTGCACTCCAAGGTCTCTTTGTTGAGCAACACTCCCCAAGATTTGCCATTAGTGTATAAGTCCTGCTCTGATTTGCCTTTCCAAAATGCAGCACCTCACATTTATCTAAATTACACTCCATCTGCCACTCCTTGGCCCACTGGCCCATCTGAACATGATCTTGTGTAATCTGAGGTAACCTCCATTTTGATGTCATCTGAAAACCTCCGAACTATACCTCCTATGTTCACATCTAAATCATTTGTGTAAATGACGAAAAGAAATGGACCCAGCACCAATTCATGTGGCACATCACTGATCAAAGGCCTCCAGTCTGAAAATCAACCCTCCACCACTACCCTCTGTCTTCTATCATTTGAGCCAATACTGTATCCAAGTGGCTGGTTTTTCCTGAATTCCATGAGATCTAACCTTGCTAACCAGTCCACCATACTTGTCGAACACCTTACTGAAGTTCATGTAGATCACACCCACTACTCTGCCCTCATCAATCTTCTTCATAAGCACAAAGTCATGCTGACTATCCCTAAACATTCCTTGTCTTTCCAAATATATTCCCTCCAACAACCTGCCCGCTATCGATGTCAGGCTCACCAGTCTATAGTTCCCTAGCTTTTCCTTACCATCTTTCTTAAGTAGTGCCACGACATTAGCCAACCCTCAGTCTTCCAGCACTTCACCTGTGACTATCAATGACATAAATGTCTCAGCAAGGGGCCCAGCAATCACTTCCCAGGTTTCCCACAGAGTTCTAGGGTACACCTGATCGCGTCCTGGGCATTTATCCAATTTTATGCATTTTAAGCCCAGCTCCTCCTCCTTTGTAATATGAATATTATTAAGATGTCACCATTTCGTTCCCCACGTTGTATTATCTTTATGTCCTTCTCCACAGTAAACATTGATGCGAAATATTCATTTAGTATCTCCCCAATCTCCTGTGGTTTTAAACATAGGCTGACTTGCTGATCTTTGAGGGGTCCTATTCTCTCCCCAGTTACCCTTTTGTCCTTAATGTATTTATAAAATCCCTTTGGATTCTCCCTCATCTTATTTGCCAGTGTTACCTCATGTCCCCTTTCAGCCCTCCTGATTTCCCTTTTAAGTATACTCATACTGCATTTATGCTCTTCTCATGGTTCACTCACTCTCTGCTGTCTGTAACTGGCATATGCTTTCTTCTTTTCCTTAACCAAAACCTCAATTTCTCCCGTCATCCAGCATTCCCTACACCTACCAGCCTTGCCTTTCACCCTAACAGGAATACATTCTCTCTGGACTCTCAATATCTCATTTTTGAAGGCTTCCCATTGTCCAGCCCTGTGTAGCTTTGAGTGTGAGTTTAGAGATACAGACTCGATGGAGCGAAGGGCCATCTCTGTCCTGGATGATGTCATCATTCTATGGTTTTGAACTGAAGGGTCTGAGTATTTTTGTCTTTGTTTTGAGAAAATGTGACCGAGTGGAAGTTCCAGCTGTTGGTGTGTTCGGTATCAGTTTCAGGTTCTGTATTAGAGTGCTCATTCAAAGAGAGAATTTCCCAAATCAGTCGTGTAACAGGATTAACAAGGAAAGCAGTGGGATAACAGTGTGCAGTAGAACAGCTCTCAAGGAGCTCGACAACATGAGGTATTAAATGACTGAACAACCTCAGCAGAATGAAGGTCATCACTGAAAAGAAAATCAAAAGATATTTAGATATTTATGGGATTGATAAAGAGTGAAATATTGCAAGTATTGTTGCTTGGAATCAAATGGAAATGAATGTTTGAGACCTAACAGGATCAGATTAATCCAGTCTTTGGGGTATTCAAATCCAGACGCACATCATTAAAATAAACCTGCTGTCGTAACTTGTTTGTTCAAAATGATATTAAAAAGTTTGAAGATGTAATTACGGTTTCCCAGTGGAGATACCACACAATATAAAACAAAGTCTCTGGAACTGTGTCAGCTCCATCTCCGAGAGAATTCTCCAATTCCAACAGACTCCCAGCAGCAGGAAGGGTCAGGTTGTGTCACAAACAACGAAATGCATATTCTAAGGCAAAGGATCGATAGAGTGTATGAGACCATTCTGGCTGTTGTTGGTGTTCCTGGTAAGTCTTGTAACAACTTAACTTATATAAACCTCTGCATTGAATCATCCACATTTCTCCCGACAGCTGATCATTACTATATTCCCATTTAGCAAAGCGAATACTGAAGCCAGTTGATAGTGTCCTCACTTACTGAGTTAAAGTGAATAGTTTGTAGTTTGGAGGCTCCTCAGTAATGTTTGTTTCCCTATACTGTGCAGAGTGGGTTTACATTGAGGCCACAGTGTTTAACAAGACTGTTTAACAAGACTTTAACAAGACTTCCTCTCTCTGTGGTAGTTCACAGCCTGATATGGGTTTTGTAACAACCCACCTCTCAGTGACACCTGGTGTTTCCCATTCCTTGATGGAAAGAGATTGTGTTGATGGATCTTGCTCAGGCAGCTCACTTCAAATGGGAGCCCAGACACAGCAGGGCAATGAGTGGGTTCAGTAGGACATTAGGGATTAGGAGACAACGGTGTTTACAGATAGAGTGCGGTGCTAGAAAAGGCACAGCAGGACAGGCAGCATCCGAGGAGCAGTAGGAATCAACTGCCGTCGAGCCATATACGACACCTTGGGTATATGACCATGTTTCTATGAGTAATCTGCTGCTCATGTTCTTCCCTATGTCCTTTAAAAGAGCAAATGATTCACTGAGAGATTCTTTAAACTTCATACAACATGGAACAACAATTATCTTTGTGTCATTACTTACAGTCTGGGCTCAGGCACAGAGAATTTTCATTAATAACTTCAAATCTATTTTTTCCTTTCTCTTACAGTTAGTCTCGTGGTGATTGTAATTTTAGCTCGGGGCAAATGTGGTCTTTCTACATGCAGCGCTCGCTATCTTGTGGCCATGACAACGTCAGATCTACTGTTCATTGTTTTTTATATCATCCTTCACCGATTTCGACAGTATTATTATCCACTGTGTTTCCTGCAAATCACTCCTGTTTGTGGTGTTATCTATGCCCTCAACCGCTTGAGCATTGATTGTTCTGCGTGGTTCACCATTGCTTTTTCCTTTGATCGATTTGTTGCTATTTGTTTACATGAGATGAAAACTAAGTATTGCACAGGGAAAACTGCAACCAGGGTTCTAGCAATAATCTGCATCTTCTTTTGTTTAAAAAACATTCCCAACTCCTTTGTATATAGACCTGGACAGATTATCAATAATGTTCCATGGTACTGTTATATCAGGTCTAGTTATCAGTATGACCCTCGGTGGATAGGTTTTAGATATTTTGAGACTTTTTTAACACCACTGTTCCCATTCACTTTTATTCTCTTTATCAACATTCTGACTGTCAGACATATCTTCGAAGCCATTAAGGTGCGGAAGGAACTGAGAGGTCAGAGAAAAACAGAGAATGATCCAGAGGTGGAGAGCAGGAAGAATTCTGTGACTTTACTCTTTGCCATATCTGCCAGCTTCATACTTCTCTGGTTGTTGAATATTTTATATTTCTTTAATGCCGGTTATTCCTTGGATTATGTTTCTTTGAGTCTCTTTGCTCAGATTGGATACATGCTGAGGAATTTAAGTTGCTGCACAAATGCCCTTATTTATGTGGTGACACAGAAACATTTCAGAGACCAGTTAAAATACGCCATGACATATCCAGTTAGAACAATAATTCAATTGGTGAATCAATCCAAGTAACTGAGAGCCAACATTAGGTGCAGCAGAGAACGGAACGAGGAGTCCACGTGAGGAATGGATTGAAAGGAGAAGGAGGAGCAGCAACATGATAACACTCCTTTCCTCATGGGCAAGGAATGACTCCATCTGAGGAACAAAATGACAGAGATTGGAGGTATAAAGCCAGTGTAAAGTGCTGTTAGTAATGAGCAGCAATTAGTAGGAAGTGGGATAACAAAAGCAAAACCAAATGTACACAAAAGCGACATTTATCCCAAGTAATCCGTTGTCAGTGAGTGAAGAGGTTAGAAAAATGAATGATGTGGAGGAAGGTGTAATCGTTCACTGCAGGCCAGAGAGGGAAATGAAACGACAGGCTCCTGTCCACTCTTCCTCACTGAATTCTCTGAGCCACACATCTGGGCAAATTAAAACACACAAGAAGTTTCCTGTCAGAAAGAGGAAAGAACATACTGTAAGGATTCTGTGTCTTTTGATTGCACATTTATTTTCAACAATAATTGACCTTGTTTCCATTCAGTTCCTTGCTTCGATTCCTGGCAATCGCAAATTAAGATTTTAACATTGATCAGTAGGAAACCATAAAAACAAAGGGAATTTGATCAGTTTGTGAATACATTTGGCTTTCATTCCAAGACAATACAGTGCAAAGTAGGAGTAGACAAAGGCAGACTGGATGAAACTGTTTACCTGCTGCACACCTCCTCCCTCCCTCCCTCCCTCCCAACTGTGATCCCACTGAGATGACTCTGGCTGTGCTCCATCCCTGGGGGAGGTATGCCCCAGGTGGAGGGAGCTGGGAGCTGACTGAATGAGCTGGGAATTGGGCAGAGAGGGGGCTTTGAGTGAGAGACTTGGGAATATTTCAAACAGGTTCTGGTAGCCATTGTCTCTTTCACTGTGTGCACTAAGCAGGGGGTGATTATCGGTGTGTTTCTGTCTGTTTCTGTGTGACTGTGGGTGTGGGGAGTGTTGAACCTCAATCCCAATTTACCTTTAACCCCAACCCCTCCCTGAACCACTCCCTCCTAAAGGAAACCCCTGAAGCAGAGTCTGTTCCAAATGGAGAGAGGGAGAGAGCTCGGGCCAACTGATATGGTGAATATCACCTCTTTAATGTGGCCATATATTTCCTTATCACCTGTTTGTATCTCTCTGATTTTTCCTCTTTTCTCTCTCTCAGTCTTTCGCTTTGTCTCTATCTCTCACTCTCTGTCTGTATCACTCTACATCTCTCTCTCCCTCTCAACCTTTTTCTCTCACACTATCTTTCTTTCTCTCTCTCTCTTACTGACAGCCTCTTCTTTTGTACTTTTCTCTCCTGCCTCTTCTTTCTACCTTTATCTATGTTCTTTCTCGCTCTTTCTTCTTCTCTCATTTTCCCCTATCTTTCCTTCTCTTCCTTTTCTTCCCTATTTCTGTCTTTCAATCCTGAAACAGCACCCTTCCCTTCAATATTGGACACCCTCCCCCTCCTACAGCACATTTAGCCCCTGTCCCCCTCCATGACCCCTGTCCATTTGCCCTTCCCCGTGCTGCTTCATTTCCCCTGAACTGCCCCTCTGTAGTTTCTCTATTTCACACCCACTGCATAATAAAGCCCCTCAGTATCTCCATCCATCAACAATACCCTTCCCCCTGCTGTGTCCCATGTCCTGATCTGGAGGACAAAGTGAGTGTGTGAAGAGACTAACGTGTCTTTTGACTGTGTACCATAATGTCATGGAGTCATAGAGTCATGCAGCACGGAGACAGACCCTTTGAACCAACCCGGCCACACCGACCATGTTCCAAAACTAAACTATTCCCAACTGCCTGCGCTTGGCCCATATCCCTCCAAACCTTTCCTATTCATGAACTTATCCAAATGTATTTTAAACATTGTAATTGTACCTGCATCCACCACTTCCTCTGGTAGTGCATTCCACACATGAACTACTAAAAATGCTGCCCCTCATGTCCTTTTATAATCTTTATCCTCTCATCTTAAAAATATACCCCTCAGGTTTGATATTCCCCTGTCATTCACCTTATCTATGCCCTTCATAATTTTATAACCATCAATAAGTTTACCCCTCATCCTCCAATGCAACAGCCCATTGTTATATCTCAAACTGATGTGCAGGTCTGGGGAATTGACCATGTTAAATTGCCCATAGTGTTAGGTACATTAGTCAGAAATGGGTCTGGGTGTGTTACTCTTCAGAGGGTCAGTATGGACTTGCTGGGCTGAAGGGCCTGTTTCCATACTGTAGGGAGTCTAATAGAGGGAATCTAACCCTCCATTCCTGGCAACATCTTGGTAAATCTTTACTGAACCCTCTGCACTTTAATAATACCCTTCCTATAACAGGGCGATGAGAATTGCACACATTAATCCAGAAGAGGCCTCATCACTGTCCTGTACAAGTTCTATATAATGTCAGAACTCTGATACTCAAAGGTCTGAGCAATGAAGGCAAGCATGCTAAACACCTTCTTAACTACCCTGTCTAACTGGGATTATGTCCTTGAATCCTGAGGTCTCTCTCTGCTCTCCCACACTACCCAGGGCCCTACCATTAGGTCCTGACCTTGTTTGTATTACCACAATGCAATACCTCACATTTATCCAAATTAAACTCCATCTGCCACTCCTCAGCCCATTGACCCAATTGATCAAGATCTCTTTGTAATCTTGGGTCACATTCTTCACTGTCTATTTTACGATTTTGGTGTCATGCACAAACTTACTAACCATGTCTCCTACATTCTCATCCAAATCCTTTGTATAAATGACAAACAGAATTGGACCCAGTACCGCTCCCTGTGGAACACCGCTGGTCACATGCCTCCAGTCTGAAAAACAATGATCCACCATCACCTGCTGTCTTCGACCATCAAGCCAATTACAAATCCAATTGGCAAGCCCACCCTGAATCCCATGTGATCTAACTTTACTAATCTGTCTCCCATGCAGAGCCTTGTCAAAGGCTTTACTAAAGTCCAAGCAAACAACATCTAACATTATGTCCTCATCAATCATTTTGATTACTTCTAAAAACAAACCCAATCAAGTGTGTGAGACATGACTTTCCTGACACTAAACTATACTGACTATCTCGAATCAATCCTTTCCTCTCGACCCTGTGTAAATCCTACATTTCAGGATCATCTCTAAAAACATACCCACCACTGAGATCAGACTCGCAGGTCAATAGTTCCCAGCCTTCTCCTCACATCCCTTCTTAAACATAGTAACCACATCCCAGTCCTCCAGTTCTTCATATGTGTTTTTAGATGATATAAATATCTCTAGTCAGGCCCCTGCAATCTTCTCTCTAACTTCCCATAACGTCCTGAGACACACTTGATCAGGTCCTGCAGGATTATTTATCTTTATGTTTTTTAGGATCTCCAGCACTTCCTCTTCTGTTTTCTGTGAACTATTCTCAAAACATCAATATTTATATCCCTGATTTCTCCAGCCTCCATTTCTTTCTCAACAGTCAAAACTGATTCGAAATACTCATTTATATCACTCCCATCTCTTGAGATTCAACACAAAGACAAACTCGTTGGTCTTTAAGGGATCTTATTCTCTCTCCAGTTGCTCTCTCACTCTTAATATATTCATAGAATCTTTGGATTATCTTTACCTTACCTGCCAAGACTATCTCCTGTCCCCTCGTTGCCTTCCTCATTTCCTTCTGAAGGATGTCCCTACACACTTTATACTCTTCAAGATATTCAGTTGATCCTAATTGTCTCTCTAATAGATGATCATTTTTTATTCTTGACTTGAACTTCAACATGTTTAGTCATCCATTGTTCTCTAATCTTACCAGCCTTGCCTTTCACTCTAACAGGAACAGAATGCTTCTGAACTCTTGTTGTCACACTTTGGAAGGCCTCCCACTTGTCAGTCCTCCTTTTCCCTGCGATTAGTCTACTCCAATCAACTTTTGAAAGTTCTTGTTTCATATCCTGAAAATTTGCCTTATTCCAATTCGGAACTTTATCTTTTATGGAAGACTTATCCTTTTCCATAACTATTTTAACATTATTGTATTACGATCACTTGTCCAAAAGTGTTCTCTGACTAACAGGTGGAAGTGGGTACTATCGATGCTGGAGATTAGAGTCAAGATTAAAGTGGTGCTGGAAAAGCACAGCAGGTCAGGCAGCATTCGAGGAGCAGGAAAATCAATGCTTCGGGCAAAAATCCTTCTTTAGGAATTTCGGGCAAAAGCTCTTCATCAGAAGGGCTTTTGCCCGAAATTCCTGATGAAGGGCTTTTGCCCGAAGCATTGATTTTCCTGCTCCTCAGATGCTGCCTGATCTGCTGTGCTTTTCCAGCACCATTCTAATCTTTCCTGACTAACACATCAGTCACTTGCCCTGCCTTATTTCCCAAGAGAAGTTCAAGTTGTGATCCATCTCTCGTGGGAACATTTATATACTGATAAAGAAAATTTTCTTGCAATTGAACAAATTCTTCACCATCAAATCCTTTAATAGGATGGCAGTCTGAGTCAATGTTTGGAAAATTAAAATCCCCTGCTATTGCAACCTTATTATTCTTACATACATTTGAGATCTCTCGACATATCTGTTTCTCAATTGCCGTCTGACTATTGGGGAGTCAATAGTGAAATCCCATCAAGGTGATCATCTCTTTCTTATTTCTAATTTGAACACATATATTTTCACTAAATGATCCCTCAGAAATACCTTCCCTAATTACAGGAGTAATAATTTCCTGAATCAAAAATGCCAGTCCTTCCCCTGCCTTGCCTCTTTCTGTCCTTCCTGTACCATCTAAAACCCAGAACACTGAGCTGCCAGTCTTTTCCAGTCCTCAGCCATGTTTCTGTAATAGCGATGACATCCCAGGCCCATGTTCCCTTACAGGCCCTGAGTTCATCGGCCTTATCCATGAGTCCTCTTGTATTGAAATAAATGCAGTTTAATTGTTCAGTGTTCCTTTGTCTCTGACTTGTTCTTGACTGTCCTTTCTAAAGAACGTGCTGTTTTCTGATTCAGAACCATTGTCATCTTTCTTTCTATTTTCGCTGTTGTTTAGAAAGCCCCCGCCCCACCTCTCTCAAATCTTACAATCTCCTGAAATAGAATGAACAAATCTCCCCACCAGGATATTGGTCTAGTTCAGGTGAAACCCATCCTTTTAAACAGGTCTTTTCTGTCCCAGAAGAGATCCCAATGCTCTAAGAAAGTGACTCCCTGCACATTGCAGCACCGCGTCAACCATTGATTTATCTGCCCTGTCCTTTTATTCCTTCCCTCATTAGACCTTGACACCAGAAATAAACCAGAGATTACTATTTTTTAAATATTTTTTTTAACCTTCTACCTAACCAGTTATACTCACTGATTAGATTACATTCCCTCCAGAGTGGAAACAGGCCCTTCGGCCCAACAAGTCCATACTGACCCTCCAAAGAGTAACCCACCCAGACCCATTTCCCTCTGACTAATGTACCTAACATTATGGGCAATTTAGCATGGCCCGGTGGGTGGCACAGTGGGTGGGCAGCACGGTGGCACAGTGGTTAGCACTGCTACCTCACAGCGCTAGAGACCCGGGTTCAATTCCCGCCTCAGGCGACTAACTGTGTGTGGAATTTAGACATTCTCCCCGTGTCTGCGTGGGTTTCTCTGGGTGCTCTGGTTTCCTCCCACAGTCCAAAGATGTGCAGGTTAGGTGAACTGGCCATGCTAAATTGCCCGTCGTGTTAGGTGTCGGGGAATGGGTCTGGGTGGGTTGCGCTTCGGCGGGTCGGTGTGGACTTGTTGGGCCGAAGGGTCTGTTTCCACACTGTAAGTAATCTAATCTAATCAATATTCAAAATGGAATATCTGTCTTAGAGAGGAATAGCCACAGGAGACTTCGAAACCACCTTCAAACCCTTCCTGAGGCATAGTTATCTATCTGAATGATCTTGCTGAGTAATCACTTCGCTAAATCTATTTGTCATCGCACTCAATATTTCTTACAGACCATCAGTTACATTAATCCAACAAAGAAGAAGCTCTCAATAGCACATTAAATGTTAATTCAAACTATCTTTCCTTACCCACAGATTTAATATGAAGTTTGGAAGGAAAAATTAACAATATAAATATGAAAAAGAAATCAAACACTTAACTGAAAAAAATGAGAAAACAAGCTCCTCCTCAAATAATCCAACATTCAGCTTTCACTGTCCGGATACACAAACCTCTCCCGAGCCGTCCCTTTACAGGCCTCTCCACAAGCTCCATGTATAAACAATCTGTCCTTCTTCTTCTACTTTTTTAACTTGATTGTTTTCTCTCAAAACTCACCCACCACTGACAACAGGTTCACCAGTCTGTAGTTCCCTGGCTTTTCCTTACCCCCTTCTTAAATAATGGCACCATTTTAGGAAGGGATCTTTCCCCTTTCTCCTTCCTGGGCCTCTCCATCTCCATTTCCGGCAACAGACTCAACATGGACGTCAACTTCAAACCCACAGACTCCCACAGCTACCTGGACTACACCTCCTCTCACCCCCACTCCCATCTAAACACCTTCTCTGCTTCCCAATTCCTCCGCCTCTGCCGTATTTGCTCTCAGGTGGACCAATTCCACCATTGAACATCCCCAGATGGCTTCCTTCTTCAATGACCACAGTTTCCCCTCCCACGTGGTTGACAATGCCCTCCAATGCATCTCCCCCACTTCCTGCACCTTTGCCCTTGAACCCCACCTCTCCAATCACACCAAGGACAGAACCCCCATGTCCTCACCTTCTACTCCATCATCCTCCGGATACAACGCATCATCCTCTGCCATTACTGCCACCTACAAGCAGACCCCACTACCAGGGATATATTTCCCTCCCCACCCCTATCTGTGTTCCGCAGAGACCATTCCCACCGTGACTCCCTTGTTAGGTCCACACTTCCACCAACCCACCCTCCCCTCCTGGCACCTTCCCTGGCCACTCCAAGAAGTGCAAAACCTGCACTCACACTTCCCCCCTCACCTCCAAAAATGGATCCTTCCAAATCCAGCTGAGATTTACCTGTACTTCCACACACATCATCAATTGTGTCCGTTGCTCTCGGTGTGGTTTCCTCTACATTAGGGAGACAGGGCGCCTAGTTGTGGAATATTGCAGAGAATATCTCTGGGATACATGCACTAAACATTCCCCCCACTCTGAGGCTGAACACTTTAACTCCCCCTCCCACTCTGCCAAGGATATGCAAGCCCTGGGCCTCCTCCACTGTGAAACTCAAGCCACCTGATACCTGGAGGAAGAACGCCTCATCTTCCACCTTGGGACCCTCCAACCCTATGGGATCAATGTAGATTTCACCAGTTTCTTCATTTCACCTCCCCCACTTTATCCCAGATGATCTCCAACAACAGAGAATCAAACCATCATCCTTTGATGTTCAATGGGGTTACCGTTGCTGAATCCTCTTGTTAGCGTGGATGAAATGATATCAGTCCGAGCCCAGAGTGCGGTTCAACAATCGGTAACGTTTATTGATACAGTAACACCGGCGGAGACCAACCGAGGTCCGAATCTCGGCTGTTCTGCTGTTCCCGCGCGCTGCTACACATTATATACCTTTCGTTGTCAGGATGTGAGGATTTTGAGTATGAATGGGATGATAGTTCCCCATCATCGCTGGAGTAGGTGCAAATGGTGGGTTTCCTGCCGTCCCAGGAGAGTTGCAGTGTACACGCAATAGGGTGCTAACTGGATTATGTAAACGGGTCCGGGTACTATCTGCTTGTCTCTCTCTGTGAGGGCTGGGGGCTAGCACCCGCCTTTGTTCCCTTGGGGTGCTGGTGTGTATTAGTCTGTTCGTTCCTGTCTGGTGGATGTCTGTCCATTGTGTCAGGGTGGTTCTGTATTGATGAATGTGGGTGTGTTTCAGTCAGTCTCTTGATGTGATTAGGAGATGGGTTTCCATATTAATTAGCTCCGGAGTTTCAGTCTATGAGTCATGGTTAGTGTCTGGCCTAGTGTGGATTTGATCTGTCCTCTGGCTCCCATCTCTCGGTCACGTGGGGGGACCGGCAGCTGCCGAGTTCTGTGGGTTTAATCTGCGGCTGCCGTTTTTAAAACACAAAATGAATTCCTATAGTTTTACCGATGTAGGCATAGTCCCGTGGCAAATGCAGGGCAGGTCTGATGCCCGCTTGTAGTCCCCCCTTTCGGCAAGAGGTTGGACACATCCACACCCCCGATGCCGAAACCTTGAAAGTCGGTTCCTCGCCCGGTACATTCTGCCGGCCGTCATACAGCAGTCATGGGGCCTTTGGATAGTCCCGGGAGATGATTACATTTACTCGAGCCCTGTGAGCTCGTGGTGCCTGATCACCCGCCAGGAGTCTATGGCGTGGAGCATGGTCTTTCTGGCCGTTCGTTTCTTGTGCTGACGGCATGAGTGACACGCCACCAGGAACCAGGCCAGAGCCAGCAGTAACTGTGTGCCTACAATGGTGTGCGAGATGATTCAGATCCAGGGATGTATGTTTACGTTTAGGCCCCAATCCCACACCCTCTGTGCCCAGCCCTGGGACTGCAGAGCTGTCTCTGTGTCTTCCTCTAGGTCCTTTATATGTGATTGCAACTGGTGGTACAGTTTCACTGAGTGCCCTACCCGGGTCCTAAGCTCCCGTAAGACCTCGGCCAAATGTGGGATGGGGACTTGTTCGGGCTCCTGATATTCCCTGAGGGTGTCCCTGAATTTTTCGGTAGTTTGTATGGACTCGGGGTTCTGTCGTCGGACCTCTGAGATGTGAGCTTGCCCAATCGTGACTGGGCGCCTGGGGGTGAAGCAGAACTCGTGCTGGGGAATCGGGCACTGCAGTCCGTTAGACCAAAATGAGGTTTCAAGAGTGGAAACACAATACTGTCCCCTTCCACCAGACCCCGCCCTAGTGAAGTGGGGGCCCGTGGGTTCGATTTCCAGGGTGCAGCCCTGTGTCCGGTTGAACCCGCATTCCGCTGTTTCACTCCTCCGTAAGGGGTGAGGGCAGATGGTAATTGCCACCCGCTGCTTGCAGCCTGTAAGCGGCACCCCGTACACAGCATCGTTTCGAGATATGGCTGTGTGGTGAGCTAATCGATATTTGAGGGAAGCATTTTCCCGTATGACTCCGATGTTCTCAATGTGAAACAGGGGAAATGGTTCAGACCCTGGGATAACCACGGGGATCAGGAGGACAATTCCAACTCCTGTCGCCTCACTGACCTCACAGTCGGGAATCACTGGGTATACTCTGGTCATACCCTTCAGAGTCCGACTGTCGAGCGGCCCGGAGCGCCTCGCGAGTGAGGCCAGTTTGGCACTGTCGATCCAGTTGGGCACCTCCCCCCTTTGGACCTGGTCAAGATTATGCTGGATCTGGGCTACCATCCACAGGCCATACGCATGGCACAGCTGCCCCTCGTGGATATGGGCCGTGTTTTCTCTTTCCGGTCTATAAGGCGGTTAATGGTGTGGGCGTGTGTTTCCAGGACTGCAATGCCGTCGAGCTGGATGTATGCTCCCTCTTCCCCCAGGCGTGCCTGGTCTGCCTGATCTGTGAGAGACCTCTGTAGCAGGTCCCTCATTACCCCTTTTAGTTGCTCGATCTTTTCGTTAAGGCCCTGGATGTCTAGGGAGTTTACTACGGATGTCCCCGTGTTGAGTCCTGTGAGAGCATCGTTGACTATGTCCCGTCTGTGTTGTATGTGTGTGTTATGTATGTCGGTCCGGTAGTGGGTTGGCCCCATGGCATCTATGGCCCTCTCAATAACCTCCTTCCCCATCATGGCGTATAGGTTGCGTACCTGTGCTGTGCAATAGTCAGGTACCCGGATGCCCCGATATATTGACCATCACAGGTACGACCTCGTGTCGGACGTTGTCATGAAGGGCCTCTCCCTCATCCCACAATACCAGTCCCCCCGCGGGCCCCTGTCCCAGAGAGGGGTATGGCAATATCTCGGGAGTCGTGGTCAGGGGTGGTGTGGTTGGGGCGGGTGGAAAGCACAAATACAAGGAGATTACTGCGGCATTGGTGGGCTCATAATACCCGCAAACAGACAGATCCCGTGAAGTAAAAGCATCAAAGGCCGGGGCAGAGGCGAGGTCCTCCAGCATGGCACACAGTGTCCCGAACATGCAACCCCCCAAGTCCATTGCCTCAGCACGCCGGAGGCAGGTCGGCCGCGGGTCGCGCTCCGACATGCAGAATAAACAGAGTGTCTGTATGCCGGGAGGACCTCCAGCCAGGCGTTGTAGAACGCGTCGATCTCGTCGGGCTTGTCCCTTGCAGGAATACAGATGGCATCGGACGCATTGAAGACAACACCGTGGCAGTAGAAGTTGTCATGTACCTCGGGGAAAGAAGGCATCAGTCGTAGGGCGAAGAGGAGAGCAGGAAGGAGAGTGGTGCACCGGTGAAGCATGATCTGTGGGAAGAGAGGGAGAGAGAGAGAGAGGGGCACCCTTACCAAGGGTGTAGGGTTAGTGTGTGTAGTTGCAGGCCCCCACGGACCGGTCCGCCCATCGCGCTGTTCGGAGAAAAAGGAGGCGGTTAGAGTCAAGTCAAGGGGGGGAGGGGGGGGGGGTGTCTGTCCGATCGGGGCTTAAGGGAGGGGTTTAAGCTGGAACCAGTGTTTCCATCTGCCCTCTCCTTTCATGTCGACACAGGCGCAAGTGTCGCTGTTGAGGATGATTTCGTGCAGTCCCAGCCACCGGGGGGGCGAAGCCGGGCCGGTAGGGGGCTGCCCTGACCAGGACTTTGTCCCCAATGCCGGGAAGGGGTTGGGCGGGCAGATGGGGTTGCAGTTTTGCCTGGTCCCTAATGTCCTGCTGGTCGCACGTGGTTTGTCTAAGGGCCCACAGCTGCGCGTCCAGCTTCCTGATATAGCGCGTCATCCTGTCCCTCAGGGAGCCATGTCTTCCCCCCCGACCATGACATTCTCTGGTAGTCGCATGGCCCTCCCCGTCATGAGCTCGAAGGGAGTGAGGCCAGTGGAGCGGCCCAGGGTGGCCCTTAAGCGCATCAGTATGCAGGGCAGAACGTCCACCCAGCCCTGCCCTGTCTCGGCGATCGCAAGAAGCGCTGTCTGATGCCTAGGAGGCGGCAGGCCAGTTTCATTGCGCGCCTGGTGAAGTGCGTGCCCTGGTCCGAGTCAATCTGGAGGGGGACCCCCCAGCGTGAGAAGATGTCGAAGGCCAGCATTCTGGCCATGGTGGCGGATATACAGTCCCGTGTAGGGAAGGCTTCTACCCAGCGCGTGAAATGGTCAACGATCACCAGGCAATACTTCTTGCCACGGCTGGAGGGTAGGGGGCCTGTGAAATCAACCTGGAGGTTCTCCCAGGGCCCCTTGGGCCGTGGCTGGTGCGCCAGGGGAATGCGCAGGGGCCGCCCCGGGCTGTGCTGGGCGCAGACAACGCATCGGCGGCAGTGTTTGGCCATGTCGCGGCCGAGGCCGGGCCACCACCAGTCGGTCTGGAGCCTAGCAAGCATTCCGTTGCGGCCCGCGAGGTCTGGCTCGTGGTGTAGTTGCATCAAGGTCGTTCTGATGGCCGCGGGGGCCACGACCCTGCCACCGTGCCGCCACACTCCATCGGGGTCGCCGGCTGCGCCCTTTGCCAGCCAGTCCTCTCGCTCTCCGGGCTGTGCGCAATTCTGGACGTCCAGTACGTTCACGTCCCAGACCTCAGTAGCCGGTGCTGCATACGCGGTCGGTAGTGCCGCGCCCGCGGCGGCCTTGGCGGCCAGGTTGGCCCAATGATTCCCTAGCTGTTCAGCGGTGGTGGCCCGCTGGTGTGCTTTGATTTTCACCACTGCGGCGAGCAGGGGGAGGCGTGCAGCCGCCACCAGGTCGTGGACCGTGTTTTCGTGTTTAATCTGACCACCGCCGGCCGTAATAAAGCCCCGGCGGTTCCACGCTGCCATGTTCCCAGGCGGAGTGCGGCGGTGAGGGCGACCAGCTCCGCGACCTGGGCGGAGGTGTTGCCCCCCATCGTTCCCTGTGCTTGGCTGGTCCCGGTATGGTCGACCACCGCCCATCCCGTTTGGTAGGACCCCTCGACAAGCCTACGTGAGCCGTCCACATCCAAGATCAGGTAGGGATCAGGGACCGGGCTGTCGGCCACGCAGTCCCCCTCCGCCGAGTCGATGGCGGCCTGGCAATGGTGGGGTTCCCCCACCGTGATAATCCCGTCGGCGGGGTTTGACCCTGTGTCCCTAACGATCTGAATGGACTGGTCCCGGGGGAGGAGAACCGCCTCCCAAGTTGCCCTGCGGGCATCCGAGACCGTCCGGAGGCGACCCGTGTTCAGGAGTTCGACTATCATGTGTCCAGTGTGTAAAATTATTTGGCCGGACATGGTGACCGGCTCACACACCCGGCCCGCCCATGCGGCGCAATCCAGCGCCGCCACGCAGCGGTGCATGCCCTTCACGACCGGGACTCCTTTGTGGAGTAGTAACCCACTGGTCTCATGTGATCGCCTGAGGTTTGGGTGACAACAGCGCTGTAAAACCCCCCTTCGAGGCCATAAAAGATGTGGAAGGGCTTTGATAGGTCGGGGAGGCGCAGGGCCGGGGCGCTGAGGCGATGGGACTTTCACTTAGAATAAGCATCGTCCTGTTCGGGTCCCCATACCACCCTCTCCGCTCCCGGCCTGCCCCCCTTCACCAGGCGCTGAATGGGTTCGGTGATAGTGGCGAAATGTGCAATGAAAGAGCGGCAGTAGTTAAAAAGCCCAAGACGCGGCGGATTCCCCGACTGTGTCTGGCCGCGGCATGTCTGCGATGGCCGACTTGCGGTCGGGGGGTAGGGTATTGCTTCCCTGGCTGATGTCGTGCCCCAGGTACCGGACTTTAGCCCGTCCGACCTGGGCCTTCGTGAGGCTTAATTTGAATCCTGCCCGGGCGAGTGTCCGCAGGACGGCGGCCAGGGCTTCCAGGTGGTTGCGCGCGCCCATGGACGTAATCAAAAGGTCGTCTACATACTGTAGGAGGGTGCTCGAGAAGGGGGAAAGGTCGCACCCCTCCAGGGTCCGGCTCATGACCCTGTGGAAAATGTTAGGGCTGTTGTGGAAGCCCTGCGGCCGGCGGGTCCATGTATACTGTCTGTTCCGCAGCGTGAAGGCAAACTTGTCCTGTGAGTCACGGTGCAGGGGAATGGACGAAAAGCCATTCGCCACGTCCAGGACCGTGAAGATCCGGTGTGAGGGTTCGAGGCCGTTGAAGATGGTGGTCAAGCTGGCTACGACAGGGTGCTCTCTGGGGGGTGACCCTATTGAGTGCCGTGTAGTCGATGGTGAGCCTGTAGCTCCCATCCAGCTTCCGGACTGGCCATATAGAGGAGTTGGTGTGGACACCGTGGGGCGCAGGACGCCGTGCCGGGTGAGTTCGGTAACGATTGCCTCAGTGGCACGCAGAGCCTCAGGTTTAATCGGATATTGTCGGTGCGGGGCGTGTATGGGACCGGGTATCCGCTCAGGAGGGGAGCGGATGAGGCCGCAGTCCTGCTTGCTTTTGGCCCACACCTCTGGGACGAGTTGGCTGATGGCCCCGAAGGCACCGTCCTTGGCCCAGTCCCGGGCGATGGGCACACTGTGGGCAAGCGCAGTGACGGATTTAGTGGGCACCCATCTACCCTCATGGGCGCTCTTGTGAAATTTGCGGGATGTCCACAGGAGGCGGCGGTGGAACGCGTCCACCACCGCCCCCAGGTCGCCCAGAAGGTCGATACCCATAATCGTCCCCTCCGAGTTTGGGCAAATCCAGAAACGCACGGGGAGTAAAATGTTATCTATCTCTAGGAAGACGGCCTTGCTTTGGCGTGCAATAACCGAGCTCCGCCCAACCCCTTTAACGGAAATGGAGTGGTGGGTTGAGGGAAGGTTGAGGTCAGTGAGGGAGACCGACCCCCCCGTATCAATCAAAATCTTGCATCGGCGGCCCCCTAGCGATGCGGAAACCCAGATACGGGGGTCGGCTCCCGGGACGGGGGCCGACACTACTCAGTCTTTGCGTCAGGCGAGCAGCTGTAAATGCTCGAGCAGTTGGTCCCGACTGAGTTGATCCCAGTCGGGGGCGGTGGGTTTCGGGCTTGGGCGGTAAAACCGTACGGGCAGCAAGCGCCTGGGCTTCTAGGTGCTCTGTGGCCTGCTTTTTCTTGTCTTGGACATAAAGCTGAACCTTGCCAGCAAGCCTAAGTGTGCCTGTAGCACCAGGATGCAAGCTTTCTCGTACCTATCTTTCTTCTGGCGGGCCCACCACTCGCGCTGTACATCCAGCGGGTCAGCGGGTCGCCAGCCTGAGCGAAGCATAGCCTTAATAACTTTTTTATCCTCGTCGGCTATAAAACGGGTAAGGGAAACCTCCGGCCCCCGATCTAGGTCTTCAGCCACACTTCCACCCATGGTAGGGGGTGTAACGTGACAGAAGCTAAACTAAAGTAAAGCTAGCAGGCGTGCTAAGGGATGTCGCTGGCACTAGCTTATTAATCTTCCAGTCGGGGAACCCACTCCCTGTAAGTCGAACCCTAGCCCCGCGGGTCAACCTGGGCAGGGGTGGGGATAGTTACAGACAGGACGCGTGTCAATTCCTGAGCGCACGACCCCGGGTTTCCGTGAGTCTCTCTCTCACCGCCTGACGTTCAGCGGCCGTGTGTACCCCACAAACACTGGGCGTCAACCAGGGGCCCGAGTGCAAGGGGGGGGGGGGGTGCGTGAACTCAGACCTAACCGCGCCTGATCCTGCAGAAGCCAACACCTTGGGACCGCAAAGTCAATGGGCAGAGTGCGTAACCGTCGCTTAGCCCAGAGGCTCCGCGTCTTGGGCTGGTTTGGAGGACTTCCCTTCTTGTAGCGCGTGTACACCTCCCAGCCTCTACCACGTACGCAAGGAAGACTCTAAAACCGGGCTCAACGTACAATGGGGTCCCCTAACTCCCAATGCAGAGGTCAACCAGGAAGGCTTGTTTGGTCAGTTTTTAAACAGGGGGATCAATCTGTCGGGGTCTCGTACCTAAAGTCGTCGGTCCAAGGATAGTCCGTCAGTCACAGTAGCACATTAACAATAAACAACAATAATAATAATCACGCACACATTTACTAGTGTTCCGCGACCCCAATCGCCACCCGCGAAGGATCACTCACACACACACACACACACACACACACACACTTTTAAAGAGTACTCTACCGGACTCGTGTTCACAGGTTCAGATAACGGCCGGCAGTGAAGTCCCTTGCGGGGCACTGGGAGACTTTTATACGAGAAGTAAAAGAGTAAAGATACTCACCCAGTGCCGTCGTAGGGATCCAGCAGCCGTCGTTAACCAGGATGAAGCTCCCAATTGTTATCGCGGATGAAATAATATCAGTCCGAGCCCAGAGTGCGGTTCAACAATCGGTAATGTTTATTGATACAGTAACACCGGCGGAGACCAACCGAGGTCCGAATCTCGGCTGTTCTGCTGTTACCGCGCGCTGCTACACATTATATACCTTTCGTTGTCAGGATGTGAGGATTTTGAGTATGAATGGGATGATAGTTCCCCATCATCGCTGGAGTAGGTGCAAATGGTGGGTTTCCTGCCGTCCCAGGAGAGTTGCAGTGTACACACAATAGGGTGCTAACTGGATTATGTAAACGGGTCCGGGTACTATCTGCTTGTCTCTCTCTGTGAGGGCTGGGGGCTAGCACCCCCCTTTGTTCCCTTGGGGTGCTGGTGTATATCAGTCTGTTCGTTCCTGTCTGGTGGATGCCTGTCCTTTGTGTCAGGGTGGTTCTGTATTGATGAATGTGGGTGTGTTTCAGTCAGTCTCTTGATGTGATTAGGAGATGGGTTTCCATATTAATTAACTCCGGAGTTTCGGTCTATGAGTCATGGGTAGTGTCTGGCCCAGTGTGGATTTGATCTGTCCTCTGGCTCCCATCTCCCGGTCACGTGGGGGGACCGGCAGCTGCTGGGTTCTGTGGGTTTAAGCTGTGGCTGCCGTTTTTAAAACACAAAATGAATTCCTATAGTTTTACCGATGTAGGCATAGTCCCGTGGCAAATGCGGGGCGGGTCTGATGCCCGCTTGCACTCTCCTGTCAACATCTTGGGGTTACCATGAGACCAGAAACTGAATTGTACTCGCGATATAAATACAGTGACAACAGAGCAGGTCAGAGGCTCGGAATACTGCAGTGAATGACTCACCTCCTGATCCCCCACAGACCGTCCACCATCTACAATACACCAGTCAGGATTGTGATGGAATACTCCCCACAGGCCTGGATGGGGGCAGCTCCAACAGTATTTCAGAAGCTTGGCACCAGCCAGGATAAAAGAGCCCACTTGATTGCCACGACATCCACAAACATCCATGTTATTTTCAGCACTGACCTGCAGGAGCAGCAATGTGCACCAGCGACAAGGTGCCCTGCAGAAATTCACAGAAGCTCCTTAGACAGCACTTTCCAAACCCACAACACATTCTCAACGACCACTAGGGATGGGCAATAATTGCCGGCCCAACCAGCGATGCCCAGGAATGGATTAGAATTCATTTAAAATGTTACCCAATCACAACCAATGGTGGGCACTGGGTTTTAGGTTTTGTGAGTGTAAGCTGGTTGGGTCCAGGCAGTAACCTGTTTGTTGTGAAGACTTGAAGAGAAATGCTGTCTGGAACAATCTGTCAGTCTTTCAGAGGCATGGCCTACATACATAGCATCACACAGACACTGACCTTCATATACCAGATTACTCACACGGGAGAGAGGTGGAAGCAATTTAAAATGTATTTGTATCTGGACTGAAAAATATTTGAAAACACAGTTAAAATATTTTCACGAAAATAATTTGGTAAGGAAGTTAGTATCTGAATGAGATATTTTCAAAGTGCTTGAACTTTATAATAATTTGATCTGGGTGTGATAACCAGGCACATTTGTGCACTTTGTGTTCAACAGATTTCAGTCTGAAAATTAAACCAAACGAGTGGGTGGACCTGTGTGTATTGGACAATTAAAGTGGACACGGTTAGTATTGAAGAACAATCACTGGACACGAAAGGTTAACTCTGATCTCTCTTCACAGATGCTGCTGAGCTTTTCCAGAAAGTTTTGCTTTTGTTTCTGATTTAAAACATCTGCTGACATGTGCTGATGAGGGATTCAATGTAAGCCCCATGTGCTGCAGTATTCCATCACCTTTGTAACACCTTCATAGAACTTGGAACATAGAACATAGAACAGTACAGCACAGAACAGGCCCTTCAGCCCACGATGTTGTGCCGACATTGATCCTCATGTACGATAAACCTAACGTACGAACCCTCAAATTAAGATCCGGTCCAGGGGGCAGAATTACAGAGCCTTTCTTGGTCAGTGCATTGAGTGTAGGAGTGTGGTTGTACATGACATTGATTAGGCCACTTTTGAAATATTACATTCAGTTCTGGTCTCCCTGCTACAGAAAAGATCTTGTTAAAGTTGAAATGTTGCAGAAAAGATTTATAAGGATGTTACTGGGGCTCAAGGGTTTGAGGTATCGGAGGCTGAGGGGTGACCTCATAGAGGTTTGTAAAATCATCAAGGGAATGGAGAGGGTGATTGGCAAGGTCTTTTCTCCAGGGAAGAGGAATTCAAAACTAGATCGCATCAGTTTCAGTTGAGATGGGAAAATTTAAAAGGTCGTAAGTGGTAACTTTTCTTGTACAGAAGTTGGTGTGTGCATGGAATGAGCTGCCAGAGGAAGTGGTGGAGGCTGGTACACTTACAGCATTTGGAAAGGTATCTGGATGGGTATAGGAATAGGAACGGTTTAGAGGGATATGGGCCAAATGCTGGCAAATAGGATTAAACCTGTTCACAGTGAATGGGTTGAATGGAAGGTTCAGTTTCTGTGCTGTACAAGTCTACGACAATTTAACCCTATGTCATCAGCACATAGAAAACGGGGAGACATGGTTTTGGCAGATCAATGGTCTAAATGTTGAACAGTGTTTAGATCAGCCCTGCACCAATGCTTAGTTCACCTGCTCCATGCACTTCCAAGCTTTAATAGAGCCATAGTGTCATGGAGATGTACAGCATGGAAACAGACCCTTCGGATCAACCCATCCATACTGACCAGATATCCGCAATTAATCTAGTCCCATTCTCCAGCACTTAGCCCACATCCCTCTCAACCCTTCCTATTAATCTACCCATCCAGATGCCTTTTCAATGTTATAATTGTGCCCACTTTCACAACTTCCTCTGGCAGCTCATTCCATGCACACATCACTCTCTGCAAGAACAAACCTGCCCCTTCAGTCCCTTTTAAATCTTTCCCCTCCAAACTTTACCTCTGACCTCTAGTCTTGGACTCCTCTCGCCTGGGAAATAGATATTGGCTATTTACCTTATCCCTGCCCCTCCTAATTTTATAAATCTCTATCAGGTTCTTTATCAGCCTCCGACACTCCAGGGAAAACAGGCCCAGCCTATTCAGCCCCTCCTGATAGCTCAATCCCTTCAACCCTGGCAACATTCTTGAAAACCTTTTCTGAACCCTTTCAAGTTTCACAACGTCCTTCTGATGGGGGGAGACCAGAATTGAAAGCAGTCTTCCAATAGTGGGCTAACCAATGTCCTTCACAGAAACAACATGGCCTCCCAACTCCTATACTCAATGCACTGACCAAGAAAAGCAACAGAGTGAGACCCAGTTGTGCAGAGGAGAGAGAGAAAGGGAATGGGAGTGTCAGGGACAGAGAGAGTGGGACCCAGTAGTGTGAGGGAGAGACTGGGACCCGGCAGTGTGAGGGAGAGAGAGTGGGAGCGGGCAGTGTAAGGGAGAGAGAGAGTGGGGGCCGACAGTGTGAGGGAGAGAGTGAGTGGGGGCCGACAGTGTGAGGGAGAGAGTGAGTGGGAGCGGGCAGTGTGAGGGAGAGAGAGAGTGGGAGCCGGCAGTGTGAGGGAGAGAGAGAGTGAGAGTGGGCAGAGTGAGGGAGAGTTTGAATCTTTTGGAAACAGTAGAGACAGATGACACTGCCAGTCCACGAGGCGGCCAGGTCTGTCAATTAAAGGTTGGCAGGGAGACAGAGCGGAAGAGTTGGACACTGCACAGAGCCGTGGTAATAGGGGACTCCATAGTGAGAGGAACTGACCGGGCTTTTTATGGCAGCAGGTGGGACTTAAGGATGGTGTGTTGTCTTCCTGGTGCCAGGGTTAAAGACATCACAGACAGAGTGCAGGAAATCCTCAAGGATGAGGGTGAAGAGCCAGAGGTGGTGGTACATGTCGGCACAAATGATGTCGGGAAGAAGAGGAGGAACATACTACAGCGGGACTTCGGAGAACTGGGAAGAAGGCTGAAAAGCAGGATGTCCAGGGTGGTTATCTCCGGTTCGCTTCCAGTTCCTCGTGCTGGTGAGGCCAGAAACAGGGAGATAATGGACTTGAACGTGTGGCTGGGGAGCTGGTGCAGGAAGCAAGGATTTAAATTCTTGGATCACTGGGTTATTTTTTGTGGTAAGCATAAATTCTACAAGAGAGATGGTTTGCACCTTAATAGGTTGCGGACCAGCATTCTAGCAGGCAGGTTTGCTACTGCAACACAGCTACGTTTAAACTAAGTAGCGGAGGGGGGGAGGGGACAAACTGGATGTTTAAGAAGGAAATTGGAGGGAAAGTTAGAACAAGGGAAGTCAAGAACAACAACTGTATCAATGAGGCAGAAAACTCAAAGGGATCATGCTGTAAGGTTGAGTGAAATAGGAGTTGATGGGAAGGGTGAGGGCAGTAAAAAATTAAAAATACTATACATGAATGCACGAAGCATTAGAAATAAGATGGATGAGCTTGAGGCTCATTTGGAAATTGGCAGATACGATATTGCGGGGATAACTGAGACGTGGCTTCAAGTGGACAGGGTCTGGGAAATGAATATTCAAGGCTACACGTGCTATTGTAAGGACAGACTGACGGGCAGAAGGGGTAGGTAGGCTGGGAGAATCAGCATGGTATTGGACCTCAAGAAAGAGACGTTGTGGAGTGCCTCAGAGATGGATTCTTAGAACAGCTGGTGCTGGAGCCAACCAGGGAGAAGGCAATTCTGGATCTGGTATTGTGTAACAAACCAGAATTGGTCAGGGACCTCGAAGTGAAGGAGCCATTGGGAAGTAATAAGCTTTAATCTGCAATTTGAGAGGGGGAGGGTACAATCGTAAGTGAAAATTTTTCAGTTGAATAAAGGGAACTATGGAGCTATGAGGGAGGAGCTGGCCAAAGTTCAATGGTGAAATACCTTAGCAGGGATGACAGTGGAGGAACAATGGCGGATATTTCGGTGTATAATGCAGAAGTTGCAGGATCAGTTCATTCCAAAAAGGAAGAAAGATCCAAGGAGGAGGCATGGGTGGCCGTGGCTGATGAGGGGAGTTAAGAAACATATAAAGTTAAAACAGAAAAAGTATAACATAGCAAAGATAAGTGGGAAAACGGAGGACTTGGAAGCTTTTAAAAAACAACAGAGGATTACTAAGAAGGAAAGACGCAGAGAAAAAAATGAGGTACGAAGGTTAACTGGCCAATAATATAAAGGAGAATAGGAAAAGTTTTTTTAGGTATGTGAAAGGCAAAAAAATGGTTAAGACTAAAATTGGGCCATTGAAGACAGAAACAGGGGAATATATTACGGGGAACAAAGAAATGGCAGAAGAATTGAATTGGTACTTCAGATCTGTGTTCACTGGGGAAGACAGAAGCAATCTCCCTGAGGTAACAGTGGCTGAAGGACCTGAACTGAAGGGAATTTATATTTGCCAGGAATTGGTGTTGGAGAGACTGTTAGGTCTGAAGGTTGATAAGTCCCCAGGGCCTGATGGTCTACATCCCAGGGTACTGAAGGAGGTGGCTCGAGAAATCGTGGATGCGTTTGTGATTATTTTCCAGATTTCAATAGATTGGGGATCAGTTCCTGCGGATTGGAGGGTGGCTAATGTTGTACCACTTTTTAAGAAAGGTGGGAGAGAAAGCAGGAAATTATAGACCAGTTAATCTGACCTCAGTGGTGGGAAAGACGTTGGAGTCTATTATAAAGGATGAAATTATGACACATCTGGATAGTAGTAACAGGATAGGTCAGAGTCAGCACGGATTTATGAAGGGGAAATCATGCTTGACTAATCTTCTAGCAGTTTTTGAGGATGTAACTCTGAAGATGGACGAGGGAGGTCCAGTAGATATGGTATACCTGGACTTTCAGAAAGCTTTTGATAAAGTCCCACATAAGAGGTTAGTGAGCAAAATTAGGGTGCATGGTATTGGGGGAAAAGTACTAACTTGGATTGAAAGTTGGGTGGCTGATAGGAAACAAAGAGTAGTGATAAACGGCTCCATTTCGGAATGGCAGGCAGTGACCAGTGGTGTACCGCAGGGATCAGTACTGGGACCGCAGCTTTTTACAATATATGTTAATGATATAGAAGATGGTATTAGTAATAACATTAGCAAATTTGCTGATGATGCTAAGCTGGGTGGCAGGGTGAAATGTGATGAGGATGTTAGGAGATTACAGGGTGACCTGGGCAAGTTAGGTGAGTGGTCAGATGCATGGCAGATGCAGTTTAATGTGGATAAATGTATGGTTATCCACTTTGGTGGCAAGAACAGGAAGGCAGATTACTACCTAAATTGAATCAATTTACGTAAAGGGGCAGTACAGAGAGATCTGGGTGCTCTTGTACACCAGTCAATGAAGGTACGCATGCAGGTACAGCAGGTAGTGAAGAAGGCTAATGACATGCTTGCCTTCATAACAAGAGGGATTGAGTATAGAAGCAAAGAGGTTCTTCTGCAGCTGTACAGGGCCCTGGTGAGACCACACCTGGAGTACTGTGTGCAGTTCTGGTCTCCAAATTTGAAGAAAGACATTCTGGCTATTGAGGGAGTGCAGCTTAGGTTCACAAGGTCAATTCCTGGAATGGCGGGATTACCTTACACTGAAAGACTGGAGCGTCTGTGCTTGTATACCCTTGGGTTTAGAAGACTGAGAGGGGATCTGATTGAGACATATAAGATTAATAAAGGATTGGACACTCTGGAGGCAGGAAACATGTTTCCGCTGATGGGTGAGTCCCGAACCAGAGGACACAGCTTAAACATATGGGGTAGACCATTTAGGACAGAGATGAGGAGAAACTTCTTCACTCAGGGAGTGGAGGCTGTGTGGAATGCTCTGCCCCAGAGGGCAGTGGAGGTCCAGTCTCTGGATTCATTTAAGAAAGAGTTGGATAGAGCTCTCAAGGACAGTGGAATCAAGGGTTATGGAGATAAGGCAGGAACAGGATACTGATTAGGAATGATCAGCCATGATTATATTGAATGGTGGTACAGGCTCGAAGGGCAGAATGGCCTACACCTGCACCTATTGTCTATTGAGAGAGCAGTGTGAGGGAGAGAGAGAGTGGGAGCGGGCAGCGTGAGGGAGAGAGAGAGTGGAGCAGGCAATGTGAGGGAGAGAGTGAGCAAGTTTTCCAAGATTGCAGAACAGACACATTCGGCCCATCTGCTCCTGGCTGGCCATATTTCCTTTCTCTCTCTCTCCTTCTAGTATATATTTTCCTTCCCTTCTGGAGTTCTGTCGAGAGGCAACAGTGGTGATGCATTGTGGGAAGTGTGCCAGCGACTGTGGGTCCTGAGTGCTGTCGGATGACCATCTGGGGTGTGGATGTGGATGTGGGCCCAAGCCTAACATGTCAGAGCAAGCCTGAAGTGTTGGTGGGGGAGATACCCCCTACCCCTACCCCCAGCATCTGCAGCATCGAGAGCAGGGAGATAGAGGTTTCCCGAACAGTAGGCCCAAGCAAAGGGGATCGACCCTTCACAGGGAGTGCACTTCAGAAACACTGGGCAACTTTTACTGTTATTCCTTCATTGTTCCACTTAACACTACAAAGGACTGTAGTGTTAACATTTAACTGTATTTCTTGATTTTTTTACTGATAATAAGAAACACCTTACACTGAAAGGTCATGCTTTCCCTCTAACGTGGTTTTTGTGTTACTACGTGTACAGTGTTTGATGACATTGTACATATTCCACTGTACTCCTGTACTCCTGTACTTGAGAACACGTAACAATAAAGTTTACATCTGAATCTAAATACCAAACACCTTCTTCACTCCCCTGTCTACCCATGACTCCATTTTCAAACATCAATGAACCAGCACTCCAAGGTCTCTTTGTTTAGTAACACTCCCCAGGACCTTTACCATTAAGTGCATATGTCCCACCCTGAGTTACCTCCCCAAAATGCAGCACCTCACATTTATCTAAATTAAACTCCATCTCCCACTCCTCAGCCCAGTAACTCATCTGATCAAGGTCCCATGGTCCTCTGTGGGAATTTTTACTGTCCACTACATATCCAATTTTGGTGTCATCTGCAAAATTACTGACTCTACCTCCAATGGTCACATTCAAATCATTTATATAAATGGCAAAAAGCGATGACCCACACTGCCTTCATCAATCCTGATTTGAAGGTGCCGGTGTTGGACTGGGGTGAACAACGTTAAAAATCACACAGCACCAGGTTATAGTCCAACAGGTTTATTTGGAAGCACTAGCTTTTGGAGCGCTGCTCCTTCATCAGATGGTTGTGGAGGATAAGATCATAAGATACAGAATTTATTGCAAAAGTTTACAGTGTGATGCAACTGAAATTATATATTGAAAAAGACCTGGATTGTTTGTTATGTTTCTCATCTTTTAGAATGGCCATGTTGTTTTCAGTTGTTTCATATGAAAATCCCAGAACTTTTTTTGAAAAGTTACATTCTCAAGTGAACTTTACCAGTAGATGCCATGTCAGCTCAGGTAATGCATTGAAGGTGTGAGGTACCCTGTGGGAGGCTGTCTGTGCCCAGATGTTCAGACTGATTCTTTTTCTGAAAAAAAAAGGATTTTTAGAATCTCACATGGTTTTTGAGCAAAATAAAATGTAATTCTGCACGTACAAATTGCCCCCACAAACTTATAAGTGTGTGTGTGCACGCATGTATGTGAGTGTGTGGTGGGGGGGAGGGAGTGTTTGAGTGTCTGTGAGAGAGTGTGCGCATGTGTGTGAGTGTGAGTGTTAAAGCTGTATAAGTCTATGAGAGGTTGCGTGTATGTGTGAATGTGGGTGTATATGTATGAGCAATGAGAGAGAGCTTGTGTGTGAGAGAGGGTCTGCATGAGTGTATGGGTCTATAGGAGTGTGTGTGTTTGTGTGTGTGTAGTGCAGTGGGGTCACCTGGAGTGTGACATGACCCCAAAGTCTCAGTTGAGGCCATCCGCCTGAGTACCAAACTTGGCTACCAGCCTCTGCTTGCCCACTTTGTGTTGTAGCCTGTCCCGAAGTCCAACTTGGAGGATGGTGAGCCAAAGGTCTGAGGGTCGAATGTCCTGGACCGCTGAAGTGTTCTCCGACTGGGAGGGAACCCTCCTGTCTGTTGATTGTTATGTGGTGTCTATTCATCCATTGCCATAGCCTCTGCTTGGTCTTGCCAATGTACCATGCCTCGGGGCATCTTTGCCTGCAGCGGAGGAGATAGACCACACTGGCCGAGTCACATGATTACCTGTCATGTACCTGGTGGGTGGTGTCCGACAGGTAATGGTGGTATCCGTTTCAACACTCTGATACGTCTTACAGAGTTCACTGTGACAGATTGTATGGTGTTGTCCTGAAAGTCGGGCGGTTTGCTGCGAACATTGATTTGTTTGTGGTTTGGTGGTTGTTTAAAGGTGAGAAGTGGAGGTGAAGGGAAGGTCTTGATGAGGTGCTCATCCCTATTGATAATGTGATCCTGGCTGTGAAGAATATGGTGTAGTCTTTCAGCTCCCGGGAAGTACTGGACAATGAAGGGTACCCTGGAAAAGCGCAGCAGGTCAGGCAGCATCCAGGGAACAGGAGAATCGACGTTTCGGACATAAGCCCTTCTTCAGGGCTTATGCCCGAAACGTCGATTCTCCTGTTCCCTGGATGCTGCCTGACCTGCTGCGCTTTTCCAGCAACACATTTTCAGCTCTGATCTCCAGCATCTGCAGACCTCACTTTCTCCCCAATGAAGGGTACCCTGTCGGTTGTAGCCTGTGTCTGTCTCCTGAGGTCATTATGGTTTGTCACTGTGGCATGTCGGAACTGGCGGGCGATGAGTTGAGCATCATACCCTTATATGAGGGCATCCTTGAGTACTTCCAAGTGCCTGTCACATTCCTCCTCATCTGAACAGATCCTGTGTGTGCATGTAGGGCTTGTCCATAGGGGATGACTGTTTTAATATGTTTCGGGTGGTAGCTGGAGAAATGTAGCATTTGGAGGTTATCCATGGGTTTGCAGTACAGTGAGGTGCTGAGGTGTCCATCCGTGATGGAGATTCCTGTGTCCAAGAATGAGACAGATACTAAAGAGTAGTCTGTGGTGAGTTTGATGATGGGATGAAATCATTGATATCACTGTGTAGTTGTTTCAGTGACTCCTCACCATGGGGGCAGTGGAAGGAAATGTCGGCAATATACCTGCTGTATAGTGTTGGTTGGAGGTCCTGTGGTAGAGAAGTCTTGTTCAAACCTGAACTCAAGGATGCGCTCATAAGAACAGGATACGATGCTCAATAACTGGAGACATGTATGTGCAGAACCACAGGAGATGGGTGAGGTTCTCAATGAATATTTCTCCCCTGTGTTTACCGTCGAGAATAACATGAAGATTGGGAACTTGGGGATGTTAGTGCTGATATCTTGGTGATAGTTTGTTTCACAGTAGAGAAGGTGTTGGTTGTATTAGAATGTATGAAGGTGGATAAATCTCCTGGTCCTGACCAATATTTCCAAGAGCACTGCAAGAGGCTAGAGAAGACATTATGGGGGCCAGTGAATATAATCCCAGTCTACTCAGTCTCTCCTCAGGAGCCAAACCCCTCAACTCTGAAATCAAACAAGTGAACCTCCTCTGTACCCCCTTCAGTGCCAGTCCATCCTTTCACAAGGAGACCAAAACTACACACAGTACGCCAACTGTGCCCTGACCAGCATCCTATACAGCTGCAACAGATTCTCACTGCTTTTAAACTCAATCCCTTTAGCAATGAAGGACAAAATTCCATTTGCCTTATTAATAGCCTGTTCCACCTGCAGACCAATCTTCTGTGATTCATGCACAAGGACACCCAGGTCCCTATGCACAGCAACATGCTGCATTTTTTTAACTATTCAAGTGTGGCGACCTCTCAGCCCAGCATTTTTTTTAGATTACTTACAGTGTTGAAACAGGCCGTTCGGCCCAACAAGTCCATACCGACCCGTCGAAGTGCAACCCACCCAGACCCATTCCCCTACATTTATCCCTTCACCTAGCACTAAGGGCAATTTAGTATGGCCAAGTCACCTAACCTGCACATTTTTTGGACTGTGGGAGGAAACCAGAGCACCCAGAGGAAACCCACGCAGACACGGGGCGAATGTGCAAACTCCGCACAGACAATCATCTGAGACTGGAATTGAACTGGGTCTCTGGCACTGTGAGGCAGCAGCGCTAACCACTGTGTCACAGTGCCGCCCAACCATCTCTTAACCCAGCATAGTGATCTCTCAGCCCAGCGTGGTAATCTCTCGGACCAGCACGGAGATCTCACAACCCGGCATGGTAATCTCTCAACCCAGCGTGAACATCTCTCAGACTGGCATGTTGATCTCTCAGCCCAGAATGGTGATCTCTCAGCCCAGAATGGTGATCTCTCAGCCCAGTGTGGTAATCTGTCAGCCCAACATGGAGATCTCTCAGCTCTCATGGTGATCTCTTAGCTTAGCGTGGTAATCTCTCAGCCCAGAATGGTGATCTCTCAGTCTGGTATGGTAATCTGTCTGCCCGGCATGGGGATCTCTCGGCCTGACATGGGGATCTCTCGTCCTGGCGTGGCGTCACTTGGCCTGGCATGGCGATCACTTGGCGTGGTGCTCTTTTTGGCGAGCGTGGAAATCTCTCAGTCCAGTGCAGTGATCTCTCAGCCTGGTGTGGTGATCTGTTAGCCTGGTGTGGTGATCTGTTAGCCCAGCCTGGGGATCTCTTAGCTCGGCACAGTGATCTCTCAGTCTGGCATAGCCATCTCCCAGCCTGGTGTGGTGATCTCTCAGCCTGGGTGTGGTGATCTCTCAGCCTGGCGTGGTGATCTCTCAGCACAGCAAAGTGATCTCTCAGCCCAGTGCCCTGATCTGTTGGCACAGTGCAGAGATCTCTCAGCCCGGCATGGTGATCTCTCAGCCCAGCATAGTGATCACTTAGCCTGGCCTGAGGATCTCTTAGCCCAGCATGGTGTTATCTCAGCCCGGCACACCTATCTCTTTGTGGTGTGGTGTGATGTGGTGATCTCTCAGCCCGGCCTGCAGATCTCTCGGCCTGACGTGATGATATTCAGCCAGGTGTGGTGATCTCTCAGTCCGGCGTAATGATCTCTCAGCCTGGCACTATGATCTCTCAGCCCGGTGTGGTGATCTCTCAGCCTGGCACGATGATCTCTCAGCCTGGCACGATGATCTCTCAGCCCGGTGTGGTGATCTCTCAGCCTGGCATGATGATCTCTCAGCCCGGTACGATGATCTCTCAGCCTGCACGATGATCTCTGAGCCTGGCACGATGATCTCTCAGCCTGGCACGATGATCTCTCAGCCCGGTACGATGATCTCTCAGCCTGCACTATGATCTCTGAGCCTGGCACGATGATCTCTCAGCCTGGCACGATGATCTCTCAGCCTGGCACGATGATCTCTCAGCCCGGTGTGGTGATCTCTCAGCCTGGCACGATGATCTCTCAGCCTGGCACGATGATCTCTCAGCCCGGTGTGGTGATCTCTCAGCCTGCACGATGATCTCTCAGCCTGGTACGATGATGTCTCAGCCTGGCACGATGATCTCTCAGCCCGGTGTGGTGATCTCTCAGCCTGCATGATGATCTCTCAGCCTGGTACGATGATGTCTCAGCCCGGTGTGGTGATCTCTCAGCCTGGCACAATGATCTCTCGACCCAGCATGTGCAGTATCTCGGCCAGCTGTGGCCTTCGTGTGGGCCTCTGATCTAACCGAGGCTAAGCACTTAAGAAAGATTGTAATGTTTGAACTTGCACTTTATTTATTTATTTTCCTTTTAAAACTTAGAGGGTCTGCAACATGTAGCTTTTAACCTCACTTCAATTTTTAAAATTTGTTTTATGGGACTTGAGCATCACTGGCTGGCCAGCACTGACAGCCCATCCCTATTTGCCCTTGAGAAGATGGTGGTGAGCTGCCTTCTTGAATCGCTGCAGTCCACTTGCTGTGGGTTGACCCACAATGTTGGTAGGGAGGGAATTCCAGGATTCTGACACAACGACTCTGAAGAAACAATGGTTTATTTCCAAGTCAGGATGGTCAGTGGCTTGGAGGGGAACTTGCTGGTGATGTTCCCAGGTACTTGCTGCCCTTGTCCTACTGGATGGAACCAGTCATGGGTTTGGAAGGTGCTGCCTAAAGATCTTTGGTGAATTTCTGCAGTGCATCTTGTAGATAGACACCCTGCTGCTCCTGAGCACTGGTGGTGGAGGGATTGAATGTTTGTGGATGTGGTGCCAATCAAGCGGGTTGCTTGGTCCTGGATGGTGTCAAGCTTCTTGAGTGTTGTTGGAGCTGCTCCCATCCAGGCAAGTGGGAAGGATTCCATCACACTCCTGACATCATATATTTTATGCAGCACTATTATTACTGTAAAAATAAAAAAAGGTTAATTTTTAAGTTTGTTCTTTCTTTTCTTTCTACCTTCTTTGTAAGATTCTGTACCGAGGTATTTGTCCCTAAGATGGTGCATTTTGTGATGATATTATACACTTCTCACTGTATTCCTGTACCTTTGTGCTGAGTACATGTGACAATAAAGTCAAAATCAAATTACAGACAAAAGAGTTGGAATAACTATTGGAAAACTTAGCAGGATAATGGGTTATTTATCTCATAAACAGCAACCGATCCAATAGAGTAACACATCCTTGGCGCATGCAAATTCAGTAAAATAGATTGTCTCACATGCAATTCTGGACAAGGACTGTAATAGAGTTGTTCAAAATTACATTTCCTTTCAGTGTTCTGGAAACAGTTCAATATTTATTTATCCCTTTAGATCTTTCCTATTCATGTCCTTGTCCAAATGTCTCCGAAATATTGTAATTGTACCTGCCTGGACCACTTTCTCTGGCAGCCCATTCCATACACACACACCCTCTGCATGAAAATGTCACCCCTCAGGTCCCTTTTAAATCTTTCCCCTCTCACCTTAAACATGTGCCATCTGGTTTTGGACTCCCCTGACCTGGGGAAAAGACCTTGGTTATTCATCTTGTCTCTGGCCCCTCATGATTTTATAAAGCTCTGTACAAGAAGCTGTGTAAAAGATGCTGCATAAGATATTGTTGCACTTTGCCAATGATGATATATAAGCAGGGCAGAAGATGAAAGCCTGATTACCAGGAAACAGAGAATCAGAATAAAGGCTTCAGTTTCAGACTGGTAACTAATGGAGTGTCACAGGGATCAATGCTGAGACCTCAACTATTTACAATCACATTAAACTACTGGGTTGAGTAAATGGGAAGGAAAAGGAACCTGGAGTATAATGTGGCTGTGGCATGTGGATGTTTGATTGACAGGAATAACAGAGAGCAAAACATTATTTAAAAGGAGAGACGACAGAATTCTTAGGAGGAGGATCTGGCTGTTCTTGTACAGGAATCTAAAAGAGTAGCATACAGGTACATCAAAGAATTCGGTAGTCAGATGGAATATTGACCTTTAATGTTAGGGAGTAATGTATAAAAGGAGGGAGGTCTTACAACCGCACAGTCACTGTTCAGACCACACATTGAGTATTGCGCTCAGTTTTGGTTTCCTTTATTAAAAGGATATACTTGTATTGGAAACAGTTCAGAGAAGTCTCAGTTCCTGGGAGGAAGGGATCCTTGTTTCAGAAACCCAGTGACACTGGATTAGAAACGTTAACTCTCTTATCCCCCCACAGATGCTGCCAGACCTGCTGCGGTTCTCCAAGGATTTCTTTCTTGTGTTTTCCAACAAGTTTCTATATCGAATAGTAAATATCCTGGAGTGAGTTACAGACTGGAGTCTAATCAAGGGGTTCGGAGTAGTGATCTGACTGGAAAGACACTGGAATTCTGAAGATGTGATTGTGTAGACATTTTATTCTCAATAGTATCCAGGGGAAGGGTCTTATTAAAAGTAAAACTCAATACTCAAACTTTCATGTGCACTAGTCTGGGAAAGCCACACCTGGGACTGTATCCTCCAAGGTGTGTCTGTATCTCAGTGACCTGGAGCTGTTTCCTAGTTACTGCTCTTTCATAGCATCCCTGTTGCAGTGTTTTAAATGCAGGATGAGCTCACTGAACAATGAAGAACAAAGAACAATAGAGCACAGGAACAGGCCCTTCGGCCCTCCAAGCCTGTGCTGACACATGTTACCCTTCCATACTAAAACCATCTTCATTTCCAGGATCTGTATCCCTCTATTCCCTTCCTATTTGTGTATTTGTCCAGGTATTATCTTGAATGCTGATAATGTGTCTGCTTCTATCACTTCCTCTGGCAGTACATTCCAGGCACTCACCACCCTTTGTGTGAAAAACGGGCCTTGTACATCTCTTTTAAACTTCCCTCCTTGTGGTTTGAACCTGTGCCTTTCATAATTGACCCCTCCACCCTGGGAAAAAGTCTCATATTTCCACTTCACCCAATGCCATTCACAATCTTATAAACTTCTACTGGGTCAGCCCTCAATGTCCTGCATTCCAGTGAAAACAAATCCAGTCTATCTAACCTTTCTTCAAAATCCCACATACCAAGTCAACATCCTGGGAAACCTGTTCTGTACCCCCTCCAAAGCATCTGTATCCTTCTAGTAGTGTGGTGATCAGAACTGGACACAATATTCCAAGTGGAGAAAATGAGGTCTGCAGATGCTGGAGATCAGAGCTGAAAATGTGTTGCTGGAAAAGCGCAGCAGGTCAGGCAGCATCCAGGGAACAGGAGAATCGACAGGATTCTTCAGAACAGGATTCCTGAAGAAGGGCTTATGCCCGAGACGTCGATTCTCCTGTTCCCTGGATGCTGCCTGACCTGCTGCGCTTTTCCAGCAACACATTTTCAGCACAATATTCCAAGTGCAGTCTAACTGAAGTTCTATAAAGCTGTAGCATAACTTTCCTGACATAGAAATCATAGAATGCCGAAAATGTGGAAACAAGCATTTGGCCCAACATGTTCACACTGATCCTGTGAAGAGTATCCCACCCTGACCCATTCCTCTCCCCTCCCCTATTACTCTATATTTCCCCTGACTAATGCACCTAACCTACATATCCCTGAACACCATGGGCAATTTAGCTTGGCCATGTCATCTAACCTGCACATCTTTGTACTATCCATATACTCAATGCTCCTTCCAATGAAGGCAAACTTGCTACAAGCCTTTTTTACCCCCTTATCCACCAGCACTGCCACCTTCAGTGATCTATGGACCTGCATACCCAGATCCCTCTGGATGTTAATGCTCCGAAGGGTTTTGCCATTCACTGTATAATTTCCAACTGTACTTGACCTTTTTAATTTTATCACCTCACATTTGTCTGGATTCAGCTCCGTCTGCCATGTTTCTGTCCATGCTTCCAACTGATCTATACACTGTTGTATCCTCTGACAATCCTCCTCAATATCTACAACTCCATCAATCTTTGTATCATCCCAATCTTTTTACCATCTACAAACTTAGACCAGTTACGTTTTCCTCCAAATTATTAATAAAGACCATGAACAGTAGAGATCCCAGCTCTCACCCCTGTGGGCCACCACTAGTCACAGCCTTCCATTCTGAAAAGCATCCTCCACCACTCCCCTCTGTCTCCTATGATTGAGTTAGTTCTAAATAGGAAAGTCCATCCGGCCAGTTCACAATGTGACCTCACCTTTTGTACCAGTCTGCCATGAGGGACCTTGTCAAAGGTTTTACTGAAGTCCATGGAGACAACATCGACTGGTTTTCCCTCATCAATCATCTTCATCATCTCCTCAAACAATGTGGTCAAGTTAGTAAGGCACGACCTCTCCCTCACAAAACCATGCTGTCTGTTACTAATAAATCCATTTTCTTAGAAATGCATAAAGATCTTGTCCGTGTGAATCTTTTCCAATCATTTCCCTACACTGACATAAGTCTCACAGCTCTGTAATTCCCAGGGTTATCCCTGCTACCCTTCTTCAACAATGGGACAACATCAGCTATTCTCCAGTCCTCTGGGACCTCACCTGTGCCCAGAGAGAATACAAAGATGTCTGTCAATGCTGCAGCAATTTGTACTCTTGTCTCCCTCAATGTTCTGGGGTCGATTCCATCAGGAACCAGGGACTTATTTACCTTAATACTTTTTAAGACACACAGAATGTTTCTGTGTCCATGTTTAACCTGATGTCATGAGGCTTCATGGGGTCTGGCATCAATGCTGAGCACTTCCAGAGCACAGCCCTCTTGACTGTATTGCACGGAGCTGTTCCCTCTGCTGGCTCTGTCCTGCCAGTGGGACAGGACCTGCCCTGAGATGATCATTGTGTTGTCTGGGACATTGTCTGTAAAGTGGGATTCTGTGAGTGTGACTATGTTCGATTGTTGCTCGATTAGTCTGTGAGGAATATACTGCAGGGCAGTTTTATGTTTTCTACAATAAAGAGTTAACATGTCTTGATTTCTTTCAATTTTAAAATCAAGCCGGACCAAACTATCTTTTTCAGTTGAAGATAATTTAACTATTTTTCACTTCAATAAGCAGAGTACACAACTCAATTCAATCACTGCAGTGACCAGCTGGGTCACCTTCCCAACACACTGCCCGACCAAACACATTGAAAACGGCTTCGGAAAGGCCTGAATTCAAATATAGTGCTGCTGCACCTCACTGTCCCTCCAATAAAGAGTGAGTCAATGATGGGATCTGAAATCTGTCCAGAGAGCTTCCAAACTGGATCCAGGCAGTTATTCAAATATCCCCTCACTGCAGACAATTCAGAACTATCTCAGAGAGGGTGCAGAATATTCCCAAAGGGGAGAGGGACCAGCAGGATGTTGCTGTACACATTGGAACCCATGATACAGGATGGGGAAAGGACGAGGTCCTGAGGAGAGAAAATAGGAATTTAGGCAGGAACTTAAAAAGTCGATCCCGGAGGGTAGTTGTAGGAGGGGGATGAGGGTGTGAGTCCTTTTAGGGTAGAGAGTACGGGAAAGAATATCAGGCTTATATGATTTAACCAAATCAGAAATTATAGATGTACTTAATAAAAGCAGAGGACTTAGTAAACGGATTCCCGCGGCTGGGTTTTGAGATTTCACTCCCTATTGCCGGTTTCCTCCCTCATTCATTCCATTTCACAGAGGTGCTATTTGACAGTAACTTTCTTAAAGGGGACAGAGACCCCATTCAATCTGTATCTAACAGGTCCGTGCTGATGGAGACAACTTGTTTGATGTCCTGCCAGCTGTTCAAGTCCTGGTAGATGGTTCTGAGGGGGATTAGTATTCTCATCTTTTCATAGTTTCGGGTGAGATAGTGCGCTGGGGAGTGGGGAGACCACAGTTTGATGAATGACTGAATGAAATGCAGAAGGAGTAAATACCGAGCATTTGTGAGTGGGTTGGCAAAAAAGGACCTTAATATAAAAATAAAGAAACATATAGTACAATATCTCACACAACCATAGAATAAGATGTTTGAAGGTGATTGACTCTCTGCATCAGGAAAGCCACGCCAGCTCGCCCACGGAGACATTGGGAATGATTAACTGATATGGGTGAGCAGGGCAGAACCTCAGCAGATCACAGGATATTCAGGGACAAAGGTTACAAGATAAACAAGTGACCACATCAGTGAACAGGCACCGTGTGTTTGAATCTGACTGGTAGATATGTAATACACAATGACCTGATGTAATCAAAATGTCGAGTTAATTGAATTATTAATTGGATGTAATTAATTTACAGACCTGGTGTAATTAACTGCCTGGCCAACTGATTTACAGACCCGATATAATCATCACCCAGTTGGTTGACTTGTGGACTTGATATGATCAACTGCACAATAACAGTTAGTTTGTAGACTGACATAACTTTGATGTCAGAAAGTGTAAGAATGGTATTGTGCGGGTGTTTGACAGAGAGAGCTGGATTGTCCTGTGTGATGGTCTGGAGTTCCTCTCCTGGCTGTAATCGATTCCCGCTGGAATAAACTGCTGTTCCTGCTGAATTGCCCAGACCTTCAGAGTCTTCTTGCCTCAGAGACAGCGGTCACTCCTATAGCAGTAATATCTGGATTACTCCCAGTGCCGTGTCCCAGTGGGAACAGGAATTGGGGGCTAGAGGAATGTCTTCTGGGGTAGAAAAGACCGGTATCAGAAGGAAAGGTTGCACCTGAATTGCAAGGGGACTAATATACTGGTGGGGAGAGTTGCTCGAGCTGCTTGGGTTGGGGGAATGAAGATGGAATTGACACCGAGGGAGAAAGTGAGGATAGGGATCAGTCTGAGCCTGGTATAGTTGGGAAAAGTCAATTACACTTGGGCAGGCAGGACAAAAGCAGATAGCGAGGTAAGAGTGATAAATTAAACTATTTATTTCAATGCAAGTGGTCTAACAGGTAAGGCAGATGAACTCAGGGCATGGTTGGGAACATGGGACTGGGATATCATAGCAATTACAGAACTGAGGCTCAGGGATGGACAGGACTGGCAGCTCAATGTTCCAGGGCATAGATGCTCGAGGAAGGATTGAAAGGGGGGGGGGGGGGGGGGGGGGGAGGGATGGGAGCTGGTGGGGGGGTGGGGGCGCAGAGGAGCAAGACTGGAGAGAGAAATAAGAAAGGGAAAATCACCTTATTAGAATTGCACTATGGATTCCAAACAGTCAGGGGAAATTGAAAAGCAAATTTGTAAGATGATCTCAATTATCTGTAAGAATAATAGACTGGTAATGTTAGGGAATTTGAACTTTCCAAAGCATAGACTGAGACTGCCATAGTGTTAATGACTTGGCTGGAGAGGAATTTGTTAAGTGTGCACAAGAAAATGTTCTGATTCAGTATATGGATGTGCTTTCTAAAGGAACAAAACTTGATCTACTCTTTGGAGATAAGGCAGGGCAGGTGACTGAGGTGTCAGTGGGGGAGCACTTTGGGGCCAGGAACCATAATTGTATTTGTATAAAATAATGATTGAAAAGGTAGAACGGATCTAAAAGCTAAAGTACAAAATTTATAGGAAGGTCAATTTGCATGATATTAAGCAAGAACTTTCAAATGTTGATTGGGGACAAATGTTCGCAGGTAAAGGGACAGCTGGGAAATGGGAAGCTTTCAAAAACGAGAGTCCAGAGACAGTATGTTCCCATTTGGGTGAAGGGCAAGGCTGGGAGCTTTAAGGAATGCTGAATGATGAGAGAAATGAGGTTTTGCTCAAGAATAAGCAAGAAGCATATGTCAGATGTAGACAGCAGCGGTCGAGAGAATCCCAAGAAGAGTATAAAGGCAGTAGAAGTGTACATAAGAGGGAAATCAGGGAGACAAAAATGGGACATGAGATAGTGTTGGCAAGCAGGGTTAAGGAGAATCCAAAGGGATTACATTAAGGAGAAAAAGGTAATTCAGGAGAGAATAGGGCCCTTTAAAGATCAGCAAGACCACCTGTGGTACGACAGGAGATATGGGTGATGCTAAACAAATGTTTCACTTACGTGTTTATTGTGAAAAAGAAGATGGAATCGAGAGAACTTGGGAAAATAAATAGTGACATCTTGATAAATGTCCACATTACAGAGGAGGAGGTGCAGGACATCTTAAAACATATGAAGGTTGGTAAATCCACAGGAACTGTTCAGGTGTACCTTGAACTCTGAGGGAATCTAGAGAAGTGATTGCTCTGCCCCTTGCTGAAATATTTGTATCATCTGTAGTCACAGGTGAGGTTCCAGAAGACTGGAGGTTGGCTAATGTGGTGCCAGTATTCAAGAAACGTGGTCAGGAGAGACAAGGGAACTATAGATCGGTGAGTCTGACATTGGTGGTGGGTAACATGTTGAGAGAGGATCCTGAGGGACTGGGTTTACATATATTTGGAAAGGCAAGGGCAGATTAGGGATAGTCAACATGGGGCATTGTGTGTGGGAAATCAGGTTCACTAACTTAATGGAGTTTTTGTAAGAGGTAACAAAGAGGATTGATGAAGGCAGAGTGGTGAACATGATCTATAAGTACTTCGTTAAGGCGTTCAACAAAGTTCTGCATGGTAGATTGGTGAGCAAGATTAGGTCACATGGAACACAAGGGGAACTAGCCAATTGGATGCAGAAGGTTGGAGACAGAGGGTGGTGACAGCAGGTTGCTTCCTAGACTGGAGACCTGTGACCACCCGTGTGACATAGTGATCGATGCTGGTTCCACCACTTTTTGTAATTTATAAACATGATTTGGATGTGAACATGGGAGGGATAATTAGTAAGTTTGCGATGACACCAAAATTGGAGGTGTAGTGGACAGCGGAGAAGGTTCCCTCAGAGTACAACAGACCTTCATCAGATGGGTTTCTGGGCTGGGGAATGTCAGCTAGAGTTTAATTTAGATAAATGTGTGGTGTTGCATTTTGGAAAGGCAACTCAGGGTGGGACATATGCAGTTATTGGTAAAATACTGGGGAGTGTTGCTAAACAAAGAGACCTTGGAGTGCTGCTTCATAGATGTTTGAAAATGGAGTCATAGGTAGACAGGGGAGTGAAGAAGGTATTTAGAGATAGACTTAAGCTTTATTGTCACATGTACTCAAGTACAGGAGTACAGTGAAATGCGTGACAATGTCATCAAGCACGGTGCCATTTCAGGTACGAAGGTACCTAAGTACAAGACGTAGGTGCCCGGAGAAACACAGAAACTGAGAAGGAAAGCATTCCTGTATTTCTTTTATTGGTCAGTGCATTGAATATAGGAGTTGGGACATCATGTTGTGGCTGTGAAGGACATTGATTAGCCCACTATTGGAACGCTGCTTTCAAATCTGGTCTCCCTCCTATTGGAAGGATGTTGTGAAACGTAAAATGGTTCAGAAAACATTTACAAGGATGTTGCCAGGGTTGGAGAGTTTGAGAAAAAGGGAGAGGCTGAACAGGCTGGGGCTATTTTCCTTGGAACGTCAGAAGCTGAGGGGTGCTCTTGTAGGGATTTATAAAATCAGGAGTGGCCAGGATAGAGTAAATAGACAATGTCTATTTCCCAGGTGTTAGGAGTCCAAAACGAGAGGTCTTAGGTTTCAGGTTAGAGAGGAAAGATTTCAACGGGACCTAAGGTGCAGTTTTTTTCTTGCGGAGGGTGATGTGTGTATGGAATGAGCTGCCAGAGGAAGTGGTGAAAGCAGACACAATTACAACATTTAAAAGGCACCTGGATGGGTATATTAATAGGCAGGAGTTAGAGGGATTTGGGCCAAGTGCTGGTGAATGGGACTAGATTAATTTCGGATATTTGTTCAGCATAAATGAGTTGAACTGAAGGGTCTTTTTCCATGCTGTAGATCTCTATGATTCGATAACAACTGGGAAGTGCATGGGGCAGACTGACTAAGTACTGGCACAGGGCTGATCTAAAAATTTTTCAACATTTAGCCAAATGACCTGTCAATAACCATGCCTCATGGTTTTCTCTATGCTGGTGACTTAGAGTCATAGACGTGTACAACACAGAAACATACCCTTCCATTAAAGCCATCCGCCCGGAACAGATCTGGTCCCATGTGCCAGCATTTGGCCCTTATCTTTCTAAACCCTTCTTATTCAAATATCCATCCAGATGTTTTCCAAGTGCTATAATTGGGGAAGTGTTCCCTGGAGGATTAATGCTTCATATTCTGCCTTGGGAGCCTGCATTTAACTCGGGTTAAATGTGGATTTCAACAGTTTCCTCATTTACCCTCCCCGTGACATTATCCCAGTCCCAAGCCTCCAACTCAGCACCGCCCTCCTGACCTGTCCATCATCTTTCCCATCTGTCTGCTCCACCCCACAGCCCCCTGACCTATCACCTTCTCCCTCACCTTCATCTGCCTATCGCTTTCCCAGCTACCTTCACCCCAGCACCACCCCCCAGCCCCCTCACATCTATCTCTCCCGGCCAACAAGCCTCATTCCTGATGAAGGGCTTATGCCTGAAATGTTGATTCTCCTGCTCCTCAGATGCTGCCCGACCTGCTGTGCTTTTCCAGCACCCCACTCTCGACACTGATCTCCAGTATCTGCAGTCCTCACTTTCTCCGTGCTGTTAGGTAGTTTCATGCTATTGTGTACCACAGGAGAGTCATGGCTGGTCGACTCCCATAGAGACAAACATTGGGTCATTGTTTCTGGAAGGTTTATTTTTCAGGGTTAGTGGCTTGACCAGACCCTTCCAAATATCATTTTCTGCTGTCTCCATGGTGAAGGTTAGAAGTGGATGGAAGGCGGACTGTTTGTTGACCTCACATCACATGTTCTGGAATAAAATGATGCTGTGATTTTTTAAAGTGTCAGACTGTGAGGGAGTTGTGGAACAGATTGCTGGGCCTTTTGCTGAGATTTTCGTATAATTGACAGCCAAGGCTGAGGTGTCAGAAGACTGGACAGTGGCTACCATCGTGCTATTATTTAAGAAAGGTGGTAGAGAAAAGCTGGGGAACTATAGATCTGTGAGTCTGCTGTCAGTGGTGGGTAAAATTTTGAGAAAAAAAGTTAAAAAGGTAGATGAAGAGGGATAGGTTGTTTATACATGGAGCTTATGGAGAGGCCTGGATATGGATGGCTCTGGAGAGTTTTTTTTCTATGCGGACAGTGAAAACTGAATGGTGGATTATTTGAGAAGGAATTGTCTTTTTCATTTGTTCAGTTAAGTGTTTGATTTCTTTTTAATGTTTTTACTTTTTTTTGCATGCTTCATTTTAAATCTCTGGGTAAGGAAAGGTATTTAATTTTATATATAAGGTGCTACTGAGAGCTTCTTCTTTTTAGGATTAATATTACTGAGGGCCTGCAAGAAACATTGAGGTGTGATGACTACTAGATTTTGACGTGTGTAATCACAGCATGATCATTCAGATAGATAACTGCCGTCGGGAAGGGTATGAAGGTGGTTTCGAAATCTCCTATGGATATTCCTCTCTCAAACAGATATTCCGTTTTGGGTATCATTGAATGGGAAAAATAGGAATGGTTGTCAGATCTTGGGCACGAAAAATGAATTTTATGTTAAATAGGTTTGTCAAAATTTAAAAGAGTAATTTGTTTGGGAACTCCCCTACGAGGGGCACGGACAGGAGACTCTGCGGTAGTGAGTGTGAATCTCAGATAGTACGTTGCTTTTCTGGTGCCAGGGTGAAGGACGTCTAAAAATGTTTGAAGCAGATTGTCAAAGGGGAGAGTGAGAAGCCGGAAGTTGTTGTACACATTGTTAAGAATGACATTGTTCAAGAAAGGGTTGAAGCATTACAGAGTGAGCGTAAGAGGTTAGGTAGAAGGTTAATAAACAGAATATGAAAAGTAGTAATCTCTAGTTTACTTCTGGTGCCAAGTTCTAATGAGGGAAGGAATAAGTGGAGAGGACAGATAAATCAATGGTTGAAGAGGTGCTGCAATGTGCAGGGATTCAGTTTCTTGGATCGTTAGGATCTCTTCTCAGACAGAAGAGATTTAAAAAGAATGGGGTTCGGCTGAACTATAAGGGGACCAATATGCTGGTGGGGAGATTTGCCAGTTCAATATTAGGAACTTGTAAACATTTAGAGAGGTGGGTGGGGGCTTCCTAAGTAACATTGAAATGGAAAGAAAGATGGCAATGGTTCTGTATCAGAAAACAGCAAGATATTTAGAAAAGACAGACAAGAACAAGTCAGAACAGAGAATCTCTGAACACTTAAACTGCATTTATTTCAATGTAAGAGGCCTTATTGATAGGGCTGATGGACTCAGGGCATGTAAGGGAACTTGGGACTGGGATGTCATCGCTCTTACTGAACTTGGCTGAGGAAAAGAGAAGAGTCGACAAGTGTAGTGCTGGAAAAGTACTGCCGGTCAGGCAGCATCCAAGAAGCAGGAGATTGGCTCTTCACTAGAAATGAGGGGATGGCCCAAGGGAGAGATAAATGGGAGGGATCTCGGGCTGGGGGCAAGGTAGCTGGGAATGTGATAGGTCAATGGAGGAGAGGGGTAATAGTGATAGGTCAGAAAGGAGGGTGGAGTGTGATAGGGGGGAAGGAAGATGGACAGGTAGGACTGTTCAAGAGGGGTGTGCCAAGTTGGAATGTTGGATCTGGGCTAAGGTGGTGGGGGGAATGAAGAAACCGAGGAAATCTACATTGATCCCATGTGGTTGGAGGGGCCCAAGGTAGAAGATGAGGCTTTCTACCTCCAGGTGGTTAGAGTTTGGCAAACACTTTACCTCCCCACCCCCCCAACTCTGCCAAGGACATGCCAGTACTGAACCTCCTCCACCGCCAAACTCCAACCACCCAACATCTGGAGGAAGAATACATTATCTTCCGCCTTGGGACCATCCAACGACATGGGATCAATGTAGATTCCACCAGCTTCTTCATTTCACCTCCCCCCTCCTTATCACAGAGCCAAACATCCAATCAGGCACCACCCTCTTGAACTGCCCTACCGGTCTAAGTTCCTTCCCACCTATCTGTTCCACCCTCCTCAATCTACCTATCACATTGCCAGACCCCTCCCATTTATGTCTCAGCCCCGCTTGGGCTATCCTTCCATTCCTGGTGAAGAGCTTATACTCGAAATGTTGGCTCTGCCTAACCGGCTGTGCTTTTCCAGCACCATACGTTTTGATCTCCAGCGTCTGCAGTCCTCACTTTCTCTTGAGGAATGGAAAAGACTGGCAGTTTTAGGGTTTTCTCGGAAGGATATAAAGAGAGGCAAGAGAGGAGGAGTGTTGCATTTTTGATTAAAGAAAATATTATGACTGTAATTTGAGGAAATATTTCTGAGGGACCATTTCATGAAAATATATGAGTTGAAGTTAGAAATAAGAAAGGGATGATCACCGTCATGGGATTGTACTATCGGCTCCCCAATAGTCAGAGGGCAATTGAGAAGCAAATATATAGAGAGATCCTAAATATATATAAGAATGATAAGTTTGGAATAGTAAGGGATTTATATTTTCTAAACATTGATTCAGATTGCCAGAGTGTTAAAAAGTTTTGATGGTGAAAATTTCCTTCTGCAAGAAAATTTCCTTTGTCAAGATATAAATGTTCCTACTAGCGAAGGATCAAAACCGAATTTCTCTTGGGAAATAAGACAGACCAAGTGACTTAGTGTTAGTCAGGGAACACTTTGGGAGCAGTGATCATAAAACGATCAGTTTTAAAATAGTTATGGAAAGGCACAGGTCTTCCACAAAATTTAAAGTTCTTAATTAGAGTAAGGCAAATTTTAAAAATATGAAACAAGAACTTTCAAAAGTTGATTGGAGTAGACTGGTCACAGGTAAAAGGAACTAGTAGGAAGTGAGGATGCAAATGCTGGGGATCAGAGTCGCGAGTGTGGTGTTGGAAAAGCACAGCAGGTTTCCTACTCGTGGGATGCTGCGTAACTTGCTGCGCTTTTCCAGCACCACACTCTCGACTCTGTTCGCAGGTAAAAGGATGACTGACAAGTGGGAGGCCTTCAGAAGTGTGATAACAAGAGTCCAGAAACATTCTGTTCCTGTTAGAGTGAAAGGCAAGGCTGGTAAGATTCGCGAACAATGGATGAATAAAGATATTGAAGTTCAAGTCAAGAATAAAAAAAACTATCAGAGAGACGATTGGAATGAACAGAATGTCTTGAAGAGTATAGAGAGTGAAGGGACATCCTTAAGAAGGAAATGAGGAAGGCAATCAGGGGATAGGAGATAGCCTTGGCAGGTAAGTTAAAGATACTCCAAAGAGATTCTATAAATACATTAAGAATGAGGGAGCAACTGGAGAGAGATAGGACCCCTTAAAGATCAACGAGGTTGTCTTTGTGTTAAACTTCAAGAAATGGGAGGGATATAAATGAATATTTTTCTTTTACTGCTGGGAAGGAATTGGATGCGAGAGAAATCAGGGAAATAAATGCTGATGTTTTGGGAAAAGTTTACAATACAGAAGAGGAAGTGCTGGAGATCTTAAAAAAACATAAAAGTAAGTAAACCTCCAGGACCTGATCAAGTGTGTCCCAGGACACTGTGGGAAATAAGGGAGAAAATTGTAGGGCCCCTAGCAGAAATATTTGTATCATCAATAAACACAGGTGAAGAATTGGAGGACTGGGGTGTGGCTAATATGCCATTGTTTAAGAAGGGATGTGAGGAGAAGCCTGGGAACGATCAATCTGTGAGTCTCACTTCGGTGGTGTGCACGTTTTTGGAGATGATTCTGAAAGATAGGATTTACAAAGGGTGGAGAGGAAAGAATTGATTAGAGATGGTCAGTATGGTTTTGTGTGAGGAAAATCATGTCTGACACACTTAGTTAGGTTTGTTTTTTGGAAATAACAAAAACCAATAAGGACAGAGTGGTAGATGGTGTTTTCTTTGCCTTTAGTAAAGCCTTTGACAAGGTTCTGCATGTTAGACTAAATAGTAAAGCTAGATCACATGGGATTCAGGATGGGCTTGCTAATTGGATATGTAATTGGCTTGATGGTAGAAGTCAGTAGATGATGGTGGATCATTATTTGTCAGACTGGAGGCCTGTGATCAGCAGTGTTCCACAGGGAGCGGTACTGGCTCCACTTCTGTTAGTCATTGAAATGAATGATTTAGATGAGAATATGCGAGGCATGGTTAATAACTTTGTGGACGACAGCAAAATTGACAGTGAAGAATGTTACCCGAGATTACAAGGAGATCTTGATCAATTGGGCTAAAGGGCTGAGGGATGGCAGATGGAATTTAATTTGGATACAGGTGAGGTATTGCATTGTGGTAATACAAGCAAGGACAGGACTTATTGGTAGGGCCCTGGGTTGTGTTGCAGAGCGGAAAGACCTCGGGGTTCAGGGACATTTTTCTTTGAAGTTTGCATCATAGGTAGACAGGGTAGTTTAGGAGGTATTTAGCCCACTTGCCTTCATTACTCCTATACTCAAAGGTCTGTGCAATGTCAGAACTGACATTATATTGAAGTTCTACAGGGCATTGGTGAGGCCTCTTCTGGTTTAATGTATGCAATTCTCATCACCCTGTGATAGGAAGGATATTTTTAAATTGGAGAGGGTTCAGTAAAGATTTACCAAGATGTTGCCAGGAATGGAGGGTTTCAGATATAAAAATGGACTGGAAAAGTGAGGACTTTTTTCACTGTTGTATTGGAGGTTGAGGAGTGACCTTATTGATGTTTAAAAAGGTGCATCGATAAGGTGAATGACAAGTGTCATTTCCCTCGGGTGGGGAGTTCAAACCAAAGGGGTATATTCTTAAGGTGAGAGGAGAAAGATTGAAAAACAACATGAGGGCCAAAATTTTTAGTAGTTTTGGTTTAGAATGAACTACCAGAGAAAGTGATGGATGCAGGTACAGTTACAACATTTAAAATACATTTGGATAAGTTCATGAATAGGAAAGGTTTGGAGGGATATGGACCACGCACAGCCAGTTGGGAATAGTTTCGTTTCGGAACATAGTCGATGTGGCCTGGTTGGTCCGAAGGGTCTGTATGACTCTATAACTCCATGACATTACGGTACGCAGTCAAACACACACATTAGTCTCTGCACACGCTCACTTTGTCCTCCAGATCAGATGCTGGGACACAGCACAGGGCAAGGGTATTGTTGCTGGACGGAGTAGTGAAGGGCTATTATATGCAGTGGGTTTGTAATGGAGGAACTACAGAGGGATAGATGGAGCTGCACAGGTGAGTGCAATTAAACAGGGGCCATGGAGAGGGACAGGGGTCATGGAGGGGGACAGGAGCCATGGAGGGGGACAGGAGCCATGGAGGGGGACAGGGGCCATGGAGGGGGACAGGGGCCATGGAGGGGGACAGGGGCCATGGAGTGGGACAGGAGCCATGGAGTGGGACAGGAGCCATGGAGGGGGACAGGAGCCATGGAGGGGGACAGGGGTCATGGAGGGGGACAGGAGCCATGGAGGGGGACAGGAGCCATGGAGGGGGAAAGGAGCCATGGAGGGGGACAGGGGCCATGGAGAGGGACAGGAGCCATGGAGGGGGACAGGGGCCATGGAGGGGGACAGGGGCCATGGAGGGGGACAGGGGCCATGGAGTGAGACAGGAGCCATGGAGGGGGACAGGGGCCATGGAGGGCGACAGGGGCCATGGAGGGGGACAGGGGTCATGGAGGGGGACAGGAGCCATGGAGGGGGGCAGGAGCCATGGAGGGGGGCAGGAGCCATAGAGGGGGACAGGAGCCATGGAGGGGGACAGGGGCCATGGAGTGGGACAGGGGCCATGGAGTGGGACAGGAGCCATGGAGGGGGACAGGAGCCATGGAGGGGGCCATAGGCCATGGAGGGGGACAGGAGCCATGGTGTGGGACAGGAGCCATGGAGGGGGACAGGAGCCATGGAGTGGGACAGGAGCCATGGAGGGGGACAGGAGCCATGGAGGGGGCCATGGGCCATGGAGGGGGCCATGGGCCATGGCGGGGGACAGGGGCCATGGAGGGGGACAGGGGCCATGGAGGGGGACAGGAGCCATGGAGGGGGACAGGGGCCATGGAGGGGGACAGGGGCCATCGAGGGGCCAGGGGCTAAATTTGCGATGGGGTGGGGGGGTGGGAGTTGTCCAAAATTGAAAGTCGGGCGGAGTGGCTGCAGATTCAGGATTGAAAGACAGAAATCAAGAAAAGTGGGCGGCACGGTGGCACAGTGGTTAGCACTGCTGCTTCGCAGCGCCAGAGACCCGGGTTCAATTCCCGCCTCGGGCGACTGACTGTGTGGAGTTTGCACATTCTCCCCGTGTCTGCGTGGGTTTCCTCCGGGTGCTTCGGTTTCCTCCCACAGTCACAAAGATGTGCAGGTTAGGTGAATTGGCCATGTTAAATTGTCCGTAGTGTTAGGTAGGGGGTAAATGTAGGGGTATGGGTGGTTTGCGCTTCACCGGGTCGGTGTGGACTTGTTGGGCCGAAGGGCCTGTTTCCACACTGTAAAGTAATCTAATCTAATCTAATCTAATCTAATCTAATCTAATCTAATCTAAAAGAGGGAAAGACAGAGAGAGAATGAGAGAAGAAGAAAGAAAGCAAGAGAGTGGGAAAGAACAGAAACAAAGGAAGAAGGAAGAGAGAAAATACAAAAGGACAGTCTGTCAGGAGAAAGAGAGAGAAAGATAATGTGAGAGAGAAAGGTTGAGAGGGAGAGAGAGAGATGGAATGATACAGACAGTGAGTGAGAATCAGAGGCAAAGAGAGAGACAGAGCGAGGGAAAAGAGGAAATATCAGACAGGTACAACCAGGAGATAAGGAAAGATGTGGCGAGATTAAAGAGGTGATATTCGCCATTCCGGTTGGTCTGAGCTCTCTTGATGGTCTCTCACACTTCCTCTCTCCCATTTGGGACAGACTCTGCACCAGGGGCTTGCTTTAGTAGGGGCTGGGGTGAGGTTAAAGGGTCAAAACTGGGATTGAGGATTCAAACACTGCCCACACTTTCACACACACACAGACAGACAGAAACACACCGATACTCACCCCATGCTCAGTGCACACGGTGAAAGGGACAATGGCTGCCAGGACCTGTTTGAAATATCCGCTGGTCTCTCACTCAGAGCCCCCTCTCTGCCCAAGTCCCAGGTTCCTCTACCCAGGGCATACCTCCCCCAGGGATGGAGCACAGCCAGTGCCATCTCACTGGGATTAGAGGGGGGAGGGAGGGAGGAGGTGTGAGAGAATGCAGCAGGTAAACAGTTTCATCCAGTCTGCCTTTGTCTACTCCTACTTTGCATTTTATTGTCTTGGAATGAAAGCCAAATGTATTTTCAAACTGATCAAATTCCTTTTGGCTTTGTGGTTTCCTATTGATTATTGTAAGAAATCTCAATTTGAGATTGCCAGGAATCTAACCCAGGTCACCTGATTGGAAGACATCTACACTGACCATGATGGCACCATCACTGTGCACTGTACCACAACACAGTCCCCAAATATAGTTAAAAAGACCTTTATCATGATAAATCAAACAGAGGTCATGTTGATTCACTGAAGGTGATATTGGGTCAGGTGGCAATACCTTATATGGAGAGGTAGATTTGTAGGAGCATCTGAAATCGGAGAGGGAGCTGGGTCATTGGGTGGCTGCAGGGAGGGAGCCCAGAAATCCTTCTGGTTGGGCTTGGATTCCCCATGCAATGCATCAGCTGGTTCATGGAAAGGAACAAGTAAAGAAACGGAATGATATCAGAGCTATAGTTTAGTACAGACTGCCTTTGACTTCCCCTGCTTCCAGAGATGGTAATGTGTGACATAGGTAAAGTAGTGTTACTTCTGTAATCGTAATTACTTATGCAAGGTAAGTGAACTCACACCAGTGTATAATTGTTTCAGTCAAGAGCTGAGTCAACAAGCAGGAAAACTATGTGGAGGAAATACATAATTGTTTTTGTATTAGCTAAATGTGCATACAAGAATGAAATGTGCCTGCAAACAATGGTAGATGTTACAGATAAATAGATAAGGTGCTGTGAGGGGAGGGGGTTAAGCTAGATATGCCTGTACAAACAATAGTTATAAGCATCTATTTCCCGCTTCTGCAAAAACAAGAACAAACCACAATCAAGAAGTCATGAGGTCATAAGATCATAACAAGTATGGGAAACAGATGATAGTGAGGGAGGATATACCTAACAATGGATCACGGCAGGATGTGGTCAAACGGCCTTGTGAGGCCAGAAATAAGCATTTTGTCACAGACAAGGCCGGATAAGGCAAGAGATAAACAAGAATAATGGACACCGGTCTTAGAGAGGTAGGAGATGTAAACAGGGGAAGGAGCAATGGGAGGATGGAATCGGAACCAAATTACATAAATGTTGTGTACTAGTTGAATTCAGTGTGTGTGTGTCCCTGCCTTGTGGACAGTGGACACCACACCCCTCTTGCAAGAGCGAAATAAATGGCACTACTGATTCAGATCTTGTCTCGGACTGTAATTATTGAAGGGAGTGAGCTTCGTTTCTCACAATAAGAATTCACGTGGAGGTACAGAAAGTTCAGGAAGTGAGAAGGGCAGCAGAATTAGCAGATGACTACGTGTTGGTGCATAAGACAAGCTTCTGACAAAACTTCTGTCCAGTGAGGGATAGAAGTTGGGAGAAAGGGAGATCCTACACTGCGAAACCCAGAGTAAAGAGCACTGGTAAGATGTTAGCACAGGATAGAAAAGAATCCCGAGGGGGTGGACAGGAGATGAAAGGCCTCAGGTGTTTTCACTGTAATGGAGTGGGACACAGAAAATGACAGTGCCAGTGGTTTCAGAAGGGCACTGGGAAAAGGTGTTTACACTGCCAGAAGGTGGGACACGTACAGACACAGTGCTACTCGTTAAAGAAAGGCACTGTGGGAAAAGATGTGGGAAAAGAAGCTGAGCCAGTGGCCTTAGTGAAGGTAGTAAAGGAGACCCCAATAAGAGCCGAGGAGCTGCAGGAGAGTGCTCAGCCGAGGCAGGGGCTGGGTATGGGGTTAGTATCTGATTTCTACATAAAATTCACCTTTGTGGGTAAAGGTTACTCAGAAAGAACAGCGGGAGAAGGACAAGAAGTTATAATTTTGTGAGATACAGGATCTAACCAGTCCCTGATAATAAGGGATGAGCGAATATGCATTCTTTCTGATTTGTTACCCAACAGTGTGGTAATTTGTGGGATAGATGCACAGAAATTTAGTGTTCCCCTATGTAAGATCAGGTTGGAGTGCCAACCCAAGGTTGGGGAAGTTACAGTGGGAGTGATTGACAGAGTGTCTGTTCCAGGAATTCAGTTTGTTCTTGGGAATGATTTGGCAGGATCCAAGGTGGGAGTGACACCCTTTGTTGTGGAGAAGCCCAAGGAAGACCAAGAAACTGAAGAGTTAAAGCAGAAATATCCTGGTAATTTTCCCAGTCTGTAACCAGGTTCCACTCTCATAAAACACAGCACAAAGCAAAAAGTAAAGAGAAAGATGAAGGAGTTGAGGTTCAGTTTGCGGATACCCTGCTTGATGTAATGTTGCAGGAAAAAACTGACCAGGCAGAGGGTTAGACAGGAGTGAGTACTCCTGAATGATGAAGAGACTTGCAATAGCAAGACAAAATGATTAAACGTATATATGTGGATGCGTGCTCTGAAAAGGAGGCAGAGAATATTCCGGAGGGTTATTGTCTAAAAGACAGCACCCTCAGACAGAAACGGCAGCTTAGAGAGGAGAAATAGGCCGAAGTGCACCAGATTGTGTTGCCTGTAGCATACAGACAGGAGATGTTATGGGTAGCACAGGAACTACATTTAGGGGGTCATGTAGGGGTACGAAAGACTCAGGCTAAGGTCTGCACAAGGATATGGTTAACTTTGGCCATACCTGTCATACATGCCAAATGGTAGGTAAGCCACAGGCAGTAATAAAACCAACACCTTTGTTGCCAATTCCCACATTTGAAGAACCTTTCACGCGGGTTAGAATCGATTGTGTAGGTCCCCTCCCGAGAACTAAAAGTGGGAACTAGTAGATGTTAACCATAATGGATGTGTCTACCAGATTTCCAGGGGCAATTCCATTGCAGAGCATCAAGGCAAAAAGGGTAGTAGGGGAGTTAGTATCTTTCTTCACACGGTATGGGCTACCCTGAGAGATTCAGTCAGACCAAGGGTCACATTTTATGGCTAGACTTTTCAAGGAGCTTATGGATAGCTTCGGTATACTGCACTTTAATCCCAGTGAATATCATACTGAATCCCAGAGAGTTTTAGAAAGGTGGTATCAGACCTTGAAATCCATGTTGAGAGCAGATGCTGTCAGGATTACCTGCATATTTGGGATAAAGGTATCCCGTTCGTATTGTTTGCCATTAGAACGCCCCAAATGAATCTATTCAGTTTACTCCCTTTGAGTTAATATTCAGTCATGAAGTGAGAGGCTCTTTGAAATTAATTAAAGAAAATTTGACAGGACCAAAGTCGGATATCTCACACTTAGATTATGTATTAGAGATGAGGGAGAGACGAAATCAAGTAGGTGAGGCAGCTAGACAGCACGTTAAAAAGGCACAGTGTAGAATGAAGCAGGTGACAGATAATAACTCTGAGACTCGGACATTTTCCCAAGGGGATGACGTGTTAATACTGTTACCCATGATAGGAGATCCCTTCAAAGCCAGGCTTAGTCATCCCTATCAAATTGAGAAAAGGTTGAATCAAGTGAACTATTTAGTAAAGATGCCAGATAGGCAGAAAGGGTATCAGGTATGTCATGTGAACATGTTGAAATTTTATTACACTAGAGAGAAAGAACTGGAGAAACAGATGTTAGTTACTGCCATGCAGAGTGAGGAATCAAATCCAGATGATGTGGATTTGAAATAAATTAAAAAATGAAGAAGTCCTTGAGGAGTGGGATAGGTTAGTAAGCAATCTGTCTCAGGAACAGAGAACAGAGTTGAAAGATTTGTTACTACAGTACAAGGACATATGTAAGAATCAGATAGGGAGGACAAATTCTATTGTCCATGAAGTAGACATAGGGAATACTGCTCCGATAAAACTGCTGCCCTATCAGCTTAATCCTCTCAAAGACAGACAGATCTAGAAGGAGGTGGAGGCTATACTCAATGAGGACATCATCAAACCAAGCCAGAGCGAGTGGAGTTCAGTGATTGTCTTAGTTCCCAAAACAATGATTCTGCATGGATTATCGGAAGGTCAATGCCAACTCATATCCAATTCCCTGATTGGTGGACTGCATTGAGAAAGTCGGACAAGCCAGTTAAATCACCAAGTTGGACTTAATGCCTGGTTACTGGCAGGTACCTTTATCAGAGTTGGTGAAAGAAATTTCTGTGTTTTTAACCCAGAGGGGCTATATCAGTTTAAAGTGATGCTGTTTGGAATGAAGAATGTGCCCACCACATTCCAAAGACTCATGAACAAAGTTGTAGCTGGGTTCACAAACTGCGCAGTCTATTTGGATGATGTCGTGATCTTTAGTAATTCCTGGAAAGATCATATGTTACAGTTGGCATAACTCTTTGAACGACATTGTGAAAGATGTTGTGAAACTTGAAAGGGTTCAGAGAAGATTTACAAGGATGTTGCCAAGGTTGGAGGATTTGAGCGGTAGGGAGAAGTTGAATACGCTAGGGCTGTATTCCCAGGAGCGCCGGAGGCTGAGGGGTGACCTTATAGATGATTATAAAATCATGAGGGGCATGGATAGGATCAATAGACAAAGTCTTTTCCCTGGGGTGGGGGTGTTCAGAACTAGAGGGTGCAGGTTTAGGGTGAGAAGGGAAAGATAAAGAGACCTAAGGGACAACTTTTTAACTAAGAGGGTGACAAGTGTATGGAATAAGCTGCCAGAGGAAGTGGTGGAGGCTGGTACAATTGCAACATTTAAAAGGCATCTGGATTGGTATAAGAATAGGAAGGATTTGGAGGGATATGGGACGGGTGCTGGCAGGTGGGACTAGATTGGGTTGGGATACCTGGTCAGCATGGACAAGTTGGACCAAAGGGTCTGTTTCCGTGCTCTACACATTTATGACTCTATGACTACGAGATGTAAAACTGGTGATAGACTGAAATAATATGGAACTTGCCAAAGCAAAGGTGACATTCTTGTGATGGAACATCGGTCATGGAAGGTGACCCCACAGAACGCAAAGATGAAAGCCGTCGAGGAATTTCAACAACCAACATTGAAGAAAGAGGTGCTTCGATTCTTTGGACTCAGTGGATTCTATTGGAAGTTTGCTCCAAACGTTAGCAGTGTAGTGGCACTGTTAACCGATTTTCTGATGAAGAACAGAAAGTTTCAGTGGACAGAACCATGCCAGAAGGCATTCAACCATTTCAAATCGATATTAACCACCAAACCAATTTTAGCTACAACAAATGTTTCAAAACCTTTTAAAGTCACCATCGATGCTCGTGACATTGGATTTGGAGCTGTACTCCTCCAGGAAGATGAGGATGGGATTAAACTGCCACTGAGGTGGGCATGTATTAAGAAACTTCTGAAAACGAATATTCTTAAAGACAGATGCATGGTCCGATAAAACAATTTACAACCAGAATTGGATGTGTGCAGTCTGTCATCCACCAGGAAAAATCAATACATGAAAAAGTGTGGTGGACGTGCAAAAAAAATTCCTTTTTAGAGGAATTAAAGAACCGCCAAGGATCAACAGCATTAAACTCCTCCATAAAAGTTATGTTAGCAGATTTAGGCTGGGCACTTGGAACAGAGGCAGAACGGTCTAAGGGAGGATTCAACCAACAATTAAAATCTCCTCCCAAGATTAACGGGTGTGAGTGTCCGGTAATATTGCAAAGTCTGAAAAAAGCCTAATTGTCCCAGTTGGGAGCATAACCAATTGGCCAAAATTGCATCAATGTCAAAACTCTGCCCAGTAATAATAACAAATCTGCCAGTAGAGTCAGATGTAGTTTCAGCACGGACAGAATGAATAAATTTATGTAAAAGAAAAGCAACTCCTTTTTCTGAGAAGATTTGTGGCTCATCTTGATGGTAAGTCTGTAAGTTATCTCGCTGAGTTTGAAGGTTTGTTTTCAGACATTTTGTCTCCATACTAGGTAACATCATCAATGAGAGTCTCTGAATGGACAAATGCATTAGAATAAAGCATAAGCTTTAAACAGTCAACACAGAAAAAGAAAAAAAAATCTTGCACTACAAAATAAGTTAGATAAACTCACACAAAACTTCATTTCATACAAAACTGATGTTTGGATAGAAAATCTATCGATACAGATACAGATACACTTACCGATACAGAAAAAGCAGTCCTAGTCAGAGGGTTAAACTACAATTACAAAGACATGAGTAAAAAGGATTTCCTCACAGCATTTGAATCTACTTTCGAAAAACGTCTTTCAGAGGGAACACAGCAGACCATAAGACAAGCTATTGTACCGACATTAGGCCGAAGAAAGAAAGGAAACACACTTAATGCTTAAGAAAATAAAGCCTTAGAAAAACTTAAAAAGGAGAATAACATGGTTATCCTACCTACAGACCATGGACGCATGACTGTTATTTTGAAAAAAAAACCTGCCTGTTTTAAAAAGGCAAATGCTCTACTTGCAGATACTGAAACTTACCAGTAGGTGGCAATACTTCATCAAACAAACGAGCAAGAAACTTGGCACCAGGATACATGAACACCCAACTGGCCACCAGAATACACAACCCACTACCACTAGTTTCGAAACATACAGACAAAGAAGGACATCACTTTGATTGGGACAACACACATATTCTAGGACAGGCAAAATAGAAACACACACAAGAATACTTAGAGGCATGGCATTCTAACGAGAACTCTATCAATAAACACATCGTGTTAGACTCTATCTTCCCTCCCTTGAACAAAAACGGAAATGACATCACCCACCTGAAGTAACCAAGACCTCTAAATAGAGAGGTGGGACATACAACCAGCACTTCACCAGAGACTCTCACTGATGATGTTGCCTAGTATGCTGATGAAACATCTGAAAGCAAACCATCAAGCTCAGTGAGCGAATTACTTACTTATTAGCAACTCCTCTAGATCTGCCAGAAAAGGAGAAAAAATGCACTTGTCTAATCCAACCTCGTTTTAACTTTGGACTGTCTTTATTTTTCAAGTGGGTTTCTTGTAAGTAAATTATTTGGGCATTAAGATGGTGTAAATAATGTAAAATCTTAGTGTGTTTGATTGGGTTGTTCAGGCCTTTGCAATTCAGACTGGCAAATTTAATGTCCCACCTACCAAGGGTGGTGAATCATTAGCTGTGTCATGTGTAATACTCACCATAATATCCCACATGTGCAATACTCGATAAACAAGAGTAAACCTTGCAAAAGTGAGGTATGTGCCAAGCCCCACCCTATCCCCATCAGAACAAAACAAACTCCACCAACTCCCATAATAGTAACCCCCCAAATTGAATACCTGCCGACCAACCCCTCCCCCTCATAGCAGAAGCCCCCTCTGGATGAGTACGTGCTCTCTTACCCCACAGTAAAAATAAACTGTCGTGTTTTGTAGCTCAAACGAACTACAACGCGACCTTGGGGAATGTAAATGTTAAGTGTTCAAAAACTGTGAAGCAAAAATGAGTAAACATGTAAATGTAATAAAAATATTTACTGTATATAGTTAAACAATTAAACTCTACATTCTTTAGTACTAATTGTGCAACCTCTCAAAAAAAAGTCTTGAGTAAGGAAACATGTACTTCTTGGTGGATGAGGTCAAATGTAAAAAGAAACCAAATCCAAGCCTGTAAGCACAGCATACCGTCCATTTTAACCTCCCCAGTGGGAAATGCAGTCTTTGTCCGTAGTAGCATAAAACTAATGTCTAACTTACCTAGTTAGGCCCAAACATCAAACCGGGTCTGGAACTGCAGTCTTTTAAAGGTTTTTATTCGCAAGGTCCATAGCCCGACCCAGGTCATCAAACCTATGTGTTAGTCTGCTCGGCAGGATGATATGTAATATCGTTGGATAACGAAGGCCAAATGTAACATTCGCACATGAGTGAGGTTCCTTTTTGACCTTGGCAAAAGCCGCACAATGCTTCACAACAGTCGGGTGAAATCAGGAAAAATGAGTCCTCTCTTTTCATTATACACAAGGGGAGAAGCTACTCCAGCACAGCGTAGAATGTGATTTCTCACTTGAAACTGGTTCACCCTGTCAGCCATCGGGCGAGGTAACTCGCCTTCTTTCAGGTTAGCACGCAGCGTACGATGAGCCTCGTCCACACGAGTTCAGCCTCAAGTCTGAGCAAGTCCTGTAAAAGTTGGGCCATAAATTCTGTGGGATGAGGATCCTCCAATTCTTTGGGTAAACCCACAAGTCGAATATTATTCCTGGAGCAGGCCTCCAAGTCTTCACATTTCTTCATCAGAGACTCAATCGTAGCAGATAACATTAGCTTGGAGGTTAGTTATCTGGTTATCATGCTCATGAGCCAAATGTTCCAGGTTCAAAATACTCCTGCATTGTGAAGAACCGTTTTCCTCCAACAGCTTCAGAGCAGCTGTTACCTCCTTCCTAACCCTCGCTCAAATTACAGGTTCAAACTTGGTAATGATTTCAGTATGCAAATCCTCCATCACTATCTGGTTTCTCTCGAGCTTTGGGCTCACGCGAATGGTGCGGCCTGGCATGACTGGACCTGGCTGTCTCAATGTTTGTTTGAGAAGTTGTCAGTTGCAAAGTTACAGGTAAAAAGTAGGTCGTATTTTTAACAAATATCCAAACGGAGTGTAGAGGGCGTGTAACGGCTAAATTTAAGAAATCAAAATATATAAATTCACTACATTCCTGAGGAGTGACCACAAACTATGCCCTACATCCTCCGTGCCAACCTGCACTCCCGATTAGGCAGTTTCGACGTCGCTCTCCTCCATTGAATATCTTAACGAGTTCAATAGTTCTGAGGGTGGCCTGTTGGTTATTCCTCGTGTTGCATGTTCCTGGTCCGATCCAGGCTGCTTCCCTCTCCCGAGCCTCGAGACTCCCCATGAGCTGCAGCAGCGAAGCTGTTTTCTTACAGTCACTGGAAGGAGTTTGTTGTAAAAAAACCCTCTGCCTCCACTGCAGCTGACACCCCTAGGAAGAGAGGAAGAGCCAGTGGCCTCCCCGTGGATTCTGGCTTGAAACGCTGCAGCCACATGTATTTTCAAACTGATCCTTTCGCCTTTGGGTTTTCCTTTTGATCAATGTAAAAAATCTCAACTTGCGATTGCCAGGAATCAAATTGCCTTGAGGGACTTACCTCAAGAGTCAGGCCTCTGTTTTTCAGGAGCAGCGAGGAGAGAGGGAGAGAGGAGCGGGGGCTGTTGGGAGATATGTTTCTGCTTTAAAAACTGACGTCATGAATAGGCTGAGCACAGGCTGAGCAGGAACGGACATGGGACTGCTGAGTGAGTGAAGTAATATATTTGGGTGCTTGGCTTCCCCGAAACACTACTGAGGTGGTGTCTCCTACCCATCATCCTCCTCTCATCAAAACAAGGTTCTGTGTGTCGGATTGGTAAGGTAACTAATCTTTCTTTTTTATTATTTTTCAATAGCCTCTTTGGGAATTTAGAATAGTGGAATGGCAGTTAGGGCAGTTGAATGTTCCTCCTGCTGAAAGTCGGAGGTAAGGGACACCATTAATGTCCCTTGTTATGAAGGTGTAGGTGTGTCCTGTAACTTTAAGAGAGAGAGGATGCTCGCAAGGCCTGACTGAAAGCACAGAGTGTCTTGAACAATTTAAAAATGTAACACTTGGTTGAAACAAATAGCTGCTGTTGCATTGCCATGGAACAAAAACAATTTCAAATTCGGCCAATCAGTATAAATTTTGCCCCAGATACCAAAATTCCAATCGAATTTGAATTTAATATTTTGAAACATAGAGCCATAGAGTCATAGAGATGTACAGCATGGAAACAGACCCTTGGGTGCAACCTGTCCACGCCGACCATATATCCCAACCCAATCTAGTCCCACTTGCCAGCACCCAGCCCATATCCCTCCAAACACTTCCTATTCATATACCCATCCAAATGCCTTTTAAATGTTGCAATTGTACCAGCCACGACATCCTCTCGCAGCTCATTCCATACACGTACCACCCTCTGTGTGAAAAGATTGCCCCTTAGGTCTCTTTTATATCCTTCCCCTCTCACCCTAAACCTATGCCATCTAGTTCTGGACTCCCCAACCCCAGGGAAAAGAGTTTGCCTATTTACCCTGCCCATGCCCCTCATAATTTTGTAAATCTCTATAAGGTCACTCCTCAGCCTCCGACACTCCAGGGAAAACAGCCCCAGCCTGTTCAACCTCTCCCCATAACTCAGATCCTCTGAAACGTTCCTCAAGTAGGCGGCCTATCTCCCCAATGTAGAGGAGGGCACATCAGGTGCAGCGGATGCAGTAAATGATGTGTGTGGAGGTGCAGGTGAATTTGCGACGGATATGGAAGGATCCCTTGGAGGCTTGGAGGGAAGTGTCTGGGGATGTGTGGGCGCAAGTTTTGCATTTCTTGCAGTTGCAGAGAAAGGTGCCGGGAGTGGAGGTTGGGTTGGTGGAGTGTGTGGACCTGACGAGGGAGTCGCGGAGGGAGTGGTCTCTCCGGAACGCTGATAGGAGAGGGGAGGGAAATATATCCTTGGTGGTGGGATCAGTTTGGAGGTGGCGGTGATGTATCTGGAGGTTGGTGGGGTGGTTAGTGAGGACCAGTGGGGCTTTGTCCTGGTGGCGGTTTGAGGGCGGGGTTCAAGGGTGGAGGAGCGGGAAGTGGAGGAGATGCTGTGGAGAGCATTGTCAACCACGTCTGAGGGGAAATTGCGGTCTTTGAAGAAGGAGGCCATCTGGGTTGTTCGGTATTGGAATTGGTCCTCCTGGGAGCAGATGCGGCGGATGCAAAGGAATTGGGAAAATGGGATGGTGTTTTTACAGGGGGCAGGGTGGGAGGAGGTGTAATCTAGGTAGCTGTGGGAGTCGGTCGGTTTATAGTAAATGTCCATGTTGAGTCGTTCGACCGAGATAGAAATGGAGAGGTCTAGGAAGGGGGGGAAGGAGTCTGAGATGGTGCAGGTGAATTTGAGGTTGGGGTAGAAGGTGTAAAGTGGATGAACTGTTCAACCTCCTCGTGGGACCGCGAGGTAGCGCCGATACAGTCATCGATATAGCGGAGGAAAAGGTGGAGAGTGGTGCCAGTGTAGCTGTGGCCTCCTCTACATTGGGGAGACAGGCCGCCTACTTGTGGAACATTTCAGAGAACACCTCTGGGACACCCGCATCATCCAACGCAACCGCCCGTGGCTCAACACTTTAACTCCCCCTCCCACTCCGCCAAGGACATGCAGGTCCTTGGCTTCCTCCATCGCCAGACCATAGCAACACGACGGCTGGAGGAAGAGCGCTTCATCTTCCGCCTAGGAACCCTCCAACCACAAGGGATGAATGCAGATTTCTCCAGCTTCCTCATTTCCCCTCCCCCCACCTTATCTCAGTCCCAGCCCTTGGACTCAGCACCGCCTTCTTGACCTGCAATCTTCTTCCCGACCTGTCTGCCCCTACCCCCTCTCCGTCCTATCACTCTCACCTTAACCTCCTTCCACCTATCGCATTCCCAGAGCCCCCCCCCCCCCCCCCCCCCAAGTCCCTCCTCCCTACCTTTTATCTTATCCTGCTTGGCACACCCTCCTCATTCCTGAAGAAGGGCTTATGCCCGAAACGTCGATTCTGCTGCTCCTTGGATGCTGCCTGACCTGCTGAGCTTTTCCAGCAACACATTTTTCACCTCTGATCTCCAGCATCTGCAGTCCTCATTTTCTCCTTATTTTACTGTGGGTAAAGTGTTCAAAAAGTTTACAAGAGATAGGATTTATAGTCATTTGGAAAGGAATAAATTGATTAGTGAAATGCAAGTCATTGCAACTTCTCCTTTATTGAGTTATAGAGTTATAGAGATGTACAGCACGGAAACAGACCCTTTGGTCCAACTCATCCGTGCCGACTAGATATCCCAATTTAGTCTAGTCCCAACTGCCAGCACCTAGCTCATATACCCAACCAGATGCCTTTTCAATGTTGCAATTGTATCAGCCCCTACCACTTCCTTTGGCAGCTCATTCCTTACACATGCCACCCTCTGAGTGAAAAAGTTGCCTCTTATGTCTCTTTTATATCTTTCCTCTCAGCCTAATCCTATGCCCTCGAGTCCTGGACTCCCCCACTCTAGAGAAAATATCTTGTCTACTTAACCGATCCATGCCCTCATGATTTTATAAACCTCTATCAGGTCACCCCTCAGCATTCAACAGTCCTAGCCTATTTAATCTCAAATCCTCCAACCCTGGCAACATCCTTGTAAATCTTTTCTGAACCCTTTCCAGTTTCACAACATCTTTCCGATAGGAAGAAGGCCAGAATTGCAACCAATATTCCTAAAGTGACCTAACCAATGTCCTGTACAGCTGCAACATGACCTCCCAACCCCTGTACTCAATACTCTTGACCAATAAAGGGAAGCATACCAAACGCCTCCTTCACTATCCTATCTACCTGTGACTCCACATTCAAGGAGCTATGAACCTGCACTCCAAGGTCTTTTTGTTCAGCAACACTCCCTCGGACCTTACTATTAAGTGTATAAGTCCTGCTAAGATTTCTGGCTGTAACAGTTGCTCCATTTTTGAGGTTGTTTTAGGTGTTTGAGGTGATTTCCTCGAATTCCAGGAGTAGCAATTACTGTTTTATTTGCTGTTGTATTGTTATAGAACTTCGGAGAGTTATAGATTAGATTCCCTACAGTGTGGAAATAGGCCCTTCGGCCCAACAGGTCCAAACCGACCATCAGAAGAGTAACCCATCCAGACCCATTTCCCTCTGGCTAATGCACCTAACACTGTGGGCAATTTAGCATGGCCAATTCACCTGACTTGCACATCTTGGGAGGAAACCAGAGCACACCCATGCAGACACGGGGAGAATTTGCAAACTCCACACAGACAGTCGTCCCAGGCTGGAATCGAACCTCGGACCCTGGTGCTATGAGGCAGCAGTGCTAACCACTGAGCCACCGTGCTGCCCAAACTTCGAAGGTGACCAAACTGATGGAGGAGGGTAAAGTGGTTGATGTGATGTATATGGATTTCAGTCAGGCATTTGATAAGGTTACCCAGGGTAGGCTATTTCACTAAATATGGAAGCATGGGATTGAGGGTTGGATCAGAAATTGGCGAGCTGAAAGAAGACAGAGGGTGGTGGTTCATGGTAAATGTTCATCCTGGAGTTCAGTTACTAATGGTGTACTGCAAGGATCTGTGTTGGGTCCATTGCTGTTTGTCATTTTATAAATGACCTGGAAGAGGGCACAGAAGGATGCATTAGTAAATTTATGGATACCACTAACGTCGATGGGGTTGTGGTCAGAGCCGAACAATATTGTAGGTTACAGAGGGACATAGATAAGCTGCAAAGCTGGCTGAGAGGTGGTAAATGGAGTTTAGTGTGGGAATGTGTGAGGTAATTCACTTTGGAAGGAGTAACACGAATAAAGAGTACTGGCCTAATAATAAGATTCTTGGTAGTGTAGGTGAGCAGAGATCTCCGTGTCCATACACAAAGACCCCTGAAAGTTCGGGTCCCCATACCACCCTTTCTGCTCCTGGCCTGCCCCCCTTCACCAGGCGCTGAATGGGTTCGGCGATAGTGGTGAAATGTGCAATGAAGGGGCGGCAGTAGTTAAAAAGCCCCAAGACGCGGCGGATTCCCCGACTGTGTCTGGCCGCGGCATGTCTGCGATGGCCAACTTGCGGTCGGGGGGTAGGGTATTGCTTCCCTGGCTGATGTCGTGCCCCAGGTACCGGACTTTAGCCCGTCCGACCTGGGCCTTCGTGAGGCTTAATTTGAATCCTGCCCGGGCGAGTGTCCACAGGACGGCGGCCAGGGCTTCCAGGTGGTTGCGCGCGTCCATGGACGTAATCAAAAGGTCGTCTACATACTGTAGGAGGGTGCTCGAGAAGGGGGAAAGGTCGCACCCCTCCAGGGTCCGGCTCATGACCCTGTGGAAAATGTTAGGGCTGTTGTGGAAGCCCTGCGGCCGGCGGGTCCATGTATACTGTCTGTTCCGCAGCGTGAAGGCAAACTTGTCCTGTGAGTCATGGTGCAGGGGAATGGACGAAAAGCCATTCGCCACGTCCAGGACCGTGAAGATCCGGTGTGAGGGTTCGAGGCCGTTGAAGATGGTGGTCAAGCTGGCTACGACAGGGTGCTCTCTGGGGGGTGACCCTATTGAGTGCCGTGTAGTCGATGGTGAGCCTGTAGCTCCCATCCAGCTTCCGGACTGGCCATATAGAGGAGTTGGTGTGGACACCGTGGGGCGCAGGACGCCGTGCCGGGTGAGTTCGGTAACGATTGCCTCAGTGGCACGCAGAGCCTCAGGTTTAATCGGATATTGTCGGTGCGGGGCGTGTATGGGACCGGGTATCCGCTCAGGAGGGGAGCGGATGAGGCCGCAGTCCTGCTTGCTTTTGGCCCACACCTCTGGGACGAGTTGGCTGATGGCCCCGAAGGCACCGTCCTTGGCCCAGTCCCGGGCGATGGGCACACTGTGGGCAAGCGCAGTGACGGATTTAGTGGGCACCCATCTACCCTCATGGGCGCTCTTGTGAAATTTGCGGGATGTCCACAGGAGGCGGCGGTGGAACGCGTCCACCACCGCCCCCAGGTCGCCCAGAAGGTCGATACCCATAATCGTCCCCTCCGAGTTTGGGCAAATCCAGAAACGCACGGGGAGTAAAATGTTATCTATCTCTAGGAAGACGGCCTTGCTTTGGCGTGCAATAACCGAGCTCCGCCCAACCCCTTTAACGGAAATGGAGTGGTGGGTTGAGGGAAGGTTGAGGTCAGTGAGGGAGACCGACCCCCCCGTATCAATCAAAATCTTGCATCGGCGGCCCCCTAGCGATGCGGAAACCCAGATACGGGGGTCGGCTCCCGGGACGGGGGCCGACACTACTCAGTCTTTGCGTCAGGCGAGCAGCTGTAAATGCTCGAGCAGTTGGTCCCGACTGAGTTGATCCCAGTCGGGGGCGGTGGGTTTCGGGCTTGGGCGGTAAAACCGTACGGGCAGCAAGCGCCTGGGCTTCTAGGTGCTCTGTGGCCTGCTTTTTCTTGTCTTGGACATAAAGCTGAACCTTGCCAGCAAGCCTAAGTGTGCCTGTAGCACCAGGATGCAAGCTTTCTCGTACCTATCTTTCTTCTGGCGGGCCCACCACTCGCGCTGTACATCCAGCGGGTCAGCGGGTCGCCAGCCTGAGCGAAGCATAGCCTTAATAACTTTTTTATCCTCGTCGGCTATAAAACGGGTAAGGGAAACCTCCGGCCCCCGATCTAGGTCTTCAGCCACACTTCCACCCATGGTAGGGGGTGTAACGTGACAGAAGCTAAACTAAAGTAAAGCTAGCAGGCGTGCTAAGGGATGTCGCTGGCACTAGCTTATTAATCTTCCAGTCGGGGAACCCACTCCCTGTAAGTCGAACCCTAGCCCCGCGGGTCAACCTGGGCAGGGGTGGGGATAGTTACAGACAGGACGCGTGTCAATTCCTGAGCGCACGACCCCGGGTTTCCGTGAGTCTCTCTCTCACCGCCTGACGTTCAGCGGCCGTGTGTACCCCACAAACACTGGGCGTCAACCAGGGGCCCGAGTGCAAGGGGGGGGGGGGGGGGTGCGTGAACTCAGACCTAACCGCGCCTGATCCTGCAGAAGCCAACACCTTGGGACCGCAAAGTCAATGGGCAGAGTGCGTAACCGTCGCTTAGCCCAGAGGCTCCGCGTCTTGGGCTGGTTTGGAGGACTTCCCTTCTTGTAGCGCGTGTACACCTCCCAGCCTCTACCACGTACGCAAGGAAGACTCTAAAACCGGGCTCAACGTACAATGGGGTCCCCTAACTCCCACTGCAGAGGTCAACCAGGAAGGCTTGTTTGGTCAGTTTTTAAACAGGGGGATCAATCTGTCGGGGTCTCGTACCTAAAGTCGTCGGTCCAAGGATAGTCCGTCAGTCACAGTAGCACATTAACAATAAACAACAATAATAATAATCACGCACACATTTACTAGTGTTCCGCGACCCCAATCGCCACCCGCGAAGGATCACTCACACACACACACACACACACACACACACACTTTTAAAGAGTACTCTACCGGACTCGTGTTCACAGGTTCAGATAACGGCCGGCAGTGAAGTCCCTTGCGGGGCACTGGGAGACTTTTATACGAGAAGTAAAAGAGTAAAGATACTCACCCAGTGCCGTCGTAGGGATCCAGCAGCCGTCGTTAACCAGGATGAAGCTCCCAATTGTTATCGCGGATGAAATAATATCAGTCCGAGCCCAGAGTGCGGTTCAACAATCGGTAATGTTTATTGATACAGTAACACCGGCGGAGACCAACCGAGGTCCGAATCTCGGCTGTTCTGCTGTTACCGCGCGCTGCTACACATTATATACCTTTCGTTGTCAGGATGTGAGGATTTTGAGTATGAATGGGATGATAGTTCCCCATCATCGCTGGAGTAGGTGCAAATGGTGGGTTTCCTGCCGTCCCAGGAGAGTTGCAGTGTACACACAATAGGGTGCTAACTGGATTATGTAAACGGGTCCGGGTACTATCTGCTTGTCTCTCTCTGTGAGGGCTGGGGGCTAGCACCCGCCTTTGTTCCCTTGGGGTGCTGGTGTGTATTAGTCTGTTCGTTCCTGTCTGGTGGATGCCTGTCCTTTGTGTCAGGATGGTTCTGTATTGATGAATGTGGGTGTGTTTCAGTCAGTCTCTTGATGTGATTAGGAGATGGGTTTCCATATTAATTAACTCCGGAGTTTCGGTCTATGAGTCATGGTTAGTGTCTGGCCTAGTGTGGATTTGATCTGTCCTCTGGCTCCCATCTCCCGGTCACGTGGGGGGACCGGCAGCTGCTGGGTTCTGTGGGTTTAAGCTGTGGCTGCCGTTTTTAAAACACAAAATGAATTCCTATAGTTTTACCGATGTAGGCATAGTCCCGTGGCAAATGCGGGGCGGGTCTGATGCCCGCTTGCACTCTCCTGTCAACATCTTGGGGTTACCATGAGACCAGAAACTGAATTGTACTCGCGATATAAATACAGTGACAACAGAGCAGGTCAGAGGCTCGGAATACTGCAGTGAATGACTCACCTCCTGATCCCCCACAGACCGTCCACCATCTACAATACACCAGTCAGGATTGTGATGGAATACTCCCCACAGGCCTGGATGGGGGCAGCTCCAACAGTATTTCAGAAGCTTGGCACCAGCCAGGATAAAAGAGCCCACTTGATTGCCACGACATCCACAAACATCCATGTTATTTTCAGCACTGACCTGCAGGAGCAGCAATGTGCACCAGCGACAAGGTGCCCTGCAGAAATTCACAGAAGCTCCTTAGACAGCACTTTCCAAACCCACAGCACATTCTCAACGACCACTAGGGATGGGCAATAATTGCCGGCCCAACCAGCGATGCCCAGGAATGGATTAGAATTCATTTAAAATGTTACCCAATCACAACCAATGGTGGACACTGGGTTTTAGGTTTTGTGAGTGTAAGCTGGTTGGGTCCAGGCAGTAACCTGTTTGTTGTGAAGACTTGAAGAGAAATGCTGTCTGGAACAATCTGTCAGTCTTTCAGAGGCATGGCCTACATACATAGCATCACACAGACACTGACCTTCATATACCAGATTACTCACACGGGAGAGAGGTGGAAGCAATTTAAAATGTATTTGTATCTGGACTGAAAAATATTTGAAAACACAGTTAAAATATTTTCACGAAAATAATTTGGTAAGGAAGTTAGTATCTGAATGAGATATTTTCAAAGTGCTTGAACTTTATAATAATTTGATCTGGGTGTGATAACCAGGCACATTTGTGCACTTTGTGTTCAACAGATTTCAGTCTGAAAATTAAACCAAACGAGTGGGTGGACCTGTGTGTATTGGACAATTAAAGTGGACACGGTTAGTATTGAAGAACAATCACTGGACACGAAAGGTTAACTCTGATCTCTCTTCACAGATGCTGCTGAGCTTTTCCAGAAAGTTTTGCTTTTGTTTCTGATTTAAAACATCTGCTGACATGTGCTGATGAGGGATTCAATGTAAGCCCCATGTGCTGCAGTATTCCATCACCTTTGTAACACCTTCATAGAACTTGGAACATAGAACATAGAACAGTACAGCACAGAACAGGCCCTTCAGCCCACGATGTTGTGCCGACATTGATCCTCATGTACGATAAACCTAACGTACGAACCCTCAAATTAAGATCCGGTCCAGGGGGCAGAATTACAGAGCCTTTCTTGGTCAGTGCATTGAGTGTAGGAGTGTGGTTGTACATGACATTGATTAGGCCACTTTTGAAATATTACATTCAGTTCTGGTCTCCCTGCTACAGAAAAGATCTTGTTAAAGTTGAAATGTTGCAGAAAAGATTTATAAGGATGTTACTGGGGCTCAAGGGTTTGAGGTATCGGAGGCTGAGGGGTGACCTCATAGAGGTTTGTAAAATCATCAAGGGAATGGAGAGGGTGATTGGCAAGGTCTTTTCTCCAGGGAAGAGGAATTCAAAACTAGATCGCATCAGTTTCAGTTGAGATGGGAAAATTTAAAAGGTCGTAAGTGGTAACTTTTCTTGTACAGAAGTTGGTGTGTGCATGGAATGAGCTGCCAGAGGAAGTGGTGGAGGCTGGTACACTTACAGCATTTGGAAAGGTATCTGGATGGGTATAGGAATAGGAACGGTTTAGAGGGATATGGGCCAAATGCTGGCAAATAGGATTAAACCTGTTCACAGTGAATGGGTTGAATGGAAGGTTCAGTTTCTGTGCTGTACAAGTCTACGACAATTTAACCCTATGTCATCAGCACATAGAAAACGGGGAGACATGGTTTTGGCAGATCAATGGTCTAAATGTTGAACAGTGTTTAGATCAGCCCTGCACCAATGCTTAGTTCACCTGCTCCATGCACTTCCAAGCTTTAATAGAGCCATAGTGTCATGGAGATGTACAGCATGGAAACAGACCCTTCGGATCAACCCATCCATACTGACCAGATATCCGCAATTAATCTAGTCCCATTCGCCAGCACTTAGCCCACATCCCTCTCAACCCTTCCTATTAATCTACCCATCCAGATGCCTTTTCAATGTTATAATTGTGCCCACTTTCACAACTTCCTCTGGCAGCTCATTCCATGCACACATCACTCTCTGCAAGAACAAAACTGCCCCTTCAGTCCCTTTTAAATCTTTCCCCTCCAAACTTTACCTCTGACCTCTAGTCTTGGACTCCTCTCGCCTGGGAAATAGATATTGGCTATTTACCTTATCCCTGCCCCTCCTAATTTTATAAATCTCTATCAGGTTCTTTATCAGCCTCCGACACTCCAGGGAAAACAGGCCCAGCCTATTCAGCCCCTCCTGATAGCTCAATCCCTTCAACCCTGGCAACATTCTTGAAAACCTTTTCTGAACCCTTTCAAGTTTCACAACGTCCTTCTGATGGGGGGAGACCAGAATTGAAAGCAGTCTTCCAATAGTGGGCTAACCAATGTCCTTCACAGAAACAACATGGCCTCCCAACTCCTATACTCAATGCACTGACCAAGAAAAGCAACAGAGTGAGACCCAGTTGTGCAGAGGAGAGAGAGAAAGGGAATGGGAGTGTCAGGGACAGAGAGAGTGGGACCCAGTAGTGTGAGGGAGAGACTGGGACCCGGCAGTGTGAGGGAGAGAGAGTGGGAGCGGGCAGTGTAAGGGAGAGAGAGAGTGGGGGCCGACAGTGTGAGGGAGAGAGTGAGTGGGGGCCGACAGTGTGAGGGAGAGAGTGAGTGGGAGCGGGCAGTGTGAGGGAGAGAGAGAGTGGGAGCCGGCAGTGTGAGGGAGAGAGAGAGTGAGAGTGGGCAGAGTGAGGGAGAGTTTGAATCTTTTGGAAACAGTAGAGACAGATGACACTGCCAGTCCACGAGGCGGCCAGGTCTGTCAATTAAAGGTTGGCAGGGAGACAGAGCGGAAGAGTTGGACACTGCACAGAGCCGTGGTAATAGGGGACTCCATAGTGAGAGGAACTGACCGGGCTTTTTATGGCAGCAGGTGGGACTTAAGGATGGTGTGTTGTCTTCCTGGTGCCAGGGTTAAAGACATCACAGACAGAGTGCAGGAAATCCTCAAGGATGAGGGTGAAGAGCCAGAGGTGGTGGTACATGTCGGCACAAATGATGTCGGGAAGAAGAGGAGGAACATACTACAGCGGGACTTCGGAGAACTGGGAAGAAGGCTGAAAAGCAGGATGTCCAGGGTGGTTATCTCCGGTTCGCTTCCAGTTCCTCGTGCTGGTGAGGCCAGAAACAGGGAGATAATGGACTTGAACGTGTGGCTGGGGAGCTGGTGCAGGAAGCAAGGATTTAAATTCTTGGATCACTGGGTTATGTTTTGTGGTAAGCATAAATTCTACAAGAGAGATGGTTTGCACCTTAATAGGTTGCGGACCAGCATTCTAGCAGGCAGGTTTGCTACTGCAACACAGCTACGTTTAAACTAAGTAGCGGGGGGGGGGGGGGGGGGGGAGGGGACAAACTGGATGTTTAAGAAGGAAATTGGAGGGAAAGTTAGAACAAGGGAAGTCAAGAACAACAACTGTATCAATGAGGCAGAAAACTCAAAGGGATCATGCTGTAAGGTTGAGTGAAATAGGAGTTGATGGGAAGGGTGAGGGCAGTAAAAAATTAAAAATACTATACATGAATGCACGAAGCATTAGAAATAAGATGGATGAGCTTGAGGCTCATTTGGAAATTGGCAGATACGATATTGCGGGGATAACTGAGACGTGGCTTCAAGTGGACAGGGCCTGGGAAATGAATATTCAAGGCTACACGTGCTATTGTAAGGACAGACTGACGGGCAGAAGGGGTAGGTAGGCTGGGAGAATCAGCATGGTATTGGACCTCAAGAAAGAGACGTTGTGGAGTGCCTCAGAGATGGATTCTTAGAACAGCTGGTGCTGGAGCCAACCAGGGAGAAGGCAATTCTGGATCTGGTATTGTGTAACAAACCAGAATTGGTCAGGGACCTCGAAGTGAAGGAGCCATTGGGAAGTAATAAGCTTTAATCTGCAATTTGAGAGGGGGAGGGTACAATCGGAAGTGAAAATTTTTCAGTTGAATAAAGGGAACTATGGAGCTATGAGGGAGGAGCTGGCCAAAGTTCAATGGTGAAATACCTTAGCAGGGATGACAGTGGAGGAACAATGGCGGATATTTCGGTGTATAATGCAGAAGTTGCAGGATCAGTTCATTCCAAAAAGGAAGAAAGATCCAAGGAGGAGGCATGGGTGGCCGTGGCTGATGAGGGGAGTTAAGAAACATATAAAGTTAAAACAGAAAAAGTATAACATAGCAAAGATAAGTGGGAAAACGGAGGACTTGGAAGCTTTTAAAAAACAACAGAGGATTACTAAGAAGGAAAGACGCAGAGAAAAAAATGAGGTACGAAGGTTAACTGGCCAATAATATAAAGGAGAATAGGAAAAGTTTTTTTAGGTATGTGAAAGGCAAAAAAATGGTTAAGACTAAAATTGGGCCATTGAAGACAGAAACAGGGGAATATATTACGGGGAACAAAGAAATGGCAGAAGAATTGAATTGGTACTTCAGATCTGTGTTCACTGGGGAAGACAGAAGCAATCTCCCTGAGGTAACAGTGGCTGAAGGACCTGAACTGAAGGGAATTTATATTTGCCAGGAATTGGTGTTGGAGAGACTGTTAGGTCTGAAGGTTGATAAGTCCCCAGGGCCTGATGGTCTACATCCCAGGGTACTGAAGGAGGTGGCTCGAGAAATCGTGGATGCGTTTGTGATTATTTTCCAGATTTCAATAGATTGGGGATCAGTTCCTGCGGATTGGAGGGTGGCTAATGTTGTACCACTTTTTAAGAAAGGTGGGAGAGAGAAAGCAGGAAATTATAGACCAGTTAATCTGACCTCAGTGGTGGGAAAGACGTTGGAGTCTATTATAAAGGATGAAATTATGACACATCTGGATAGTAGTAACAGGATAGGTCAGAGTCAGCACGGATTTATGAAGGGGAAATCATGCTTGACTAATCTTCTAGCAGTTTTTGAGGATGTAACTCTGAAGATGGACGAGGGAGGTCCAGTAGATATGGTATACCTGGACTTTCAGAAAGCTTTTGATAAAGTCCCACATAAGAGGTTAGTGAGCAAAATTAGGGTGCATGGTATTGGGGGAAAAGTACTAACTTGGATTGAAAGTTGGGTGGCTGATAGGAAACAAAGAGTAGTGATAAACGGCTCCATTTCGGAATGGCAGGCAGTGACCAGTGGTGTACCGCAGGGATCAGTACTGGGACCGCAGCTTTTTACAATATATGTTAATGATATAGAAGATGGTATTAGTAATAACATTAGCAAATTTGCTGATGATGCTAAGCTGGGTGGCAGGGTGAAATGTGATGAGGATGTTAGGAGATTACAGGGTGACCTGGGCAAGTTAGGTGAGTGGTCAGATGCATGGCAGATGCAGTTTAATGTGGATAAATGTATGGTTATCCACTTTGGTGGCAAGAACAGGAAGGCAGATTACTACCTAAATTGAATCAATTTACGTAAAGGGGCAGTACAGAGAGATCTGGGTGCTCTTGTACACCAGTCAATGAAGGTACGCATGCAGGTACAGCAGGTAGTGAAGAAGGCTAATGACATGCTTGCCTTCATAACAAGAGGGATTGAGTATAGAAGCAAAGAGGTTCTTCTGCAGCTGTACAGGGCCCTGGTGAGACCACACCTGGAGTACTGTGTGCAGTTCTGGTCTCCAAATTTGAAGAAAGACATTCTGGCTATTGAGGGAGTGCAGCTTAGGTTCACAAGGTCAATTCCTGGAATGGCGGGATTACCTTACACTGAAAGACTGGAGCGTCTGTGCTTGTATACCCTTGGGTTTAGAAGACTGAGAGGGGATCTGATTGAGACATATAAGATTAATAAAGGATTGGACACTCTGGAGGCAGGAAACATGTTTCCGCTGATGGGTGAGTCCCGAACCAGAGGACACAGCTTAAACATATGGGGTAGACCATTTAGGACAGAGATGAGGAGAAACTTCTTCACTCAGGGAGTGGAGGCTGTGGGGAATGCTCTGCCCCAGAGGGCAGTGGAGGTCCAGTCTCTGGATTCATTTAAGAAAGAGTTGGATAGAGCTCTCAAGGACAGTGGAATCAAGGGTTATGGAGATAAGGCAGGAACAGGATACTGATTAGGAATGATCAGCCATGATTATATTGAATGGTGGTACAGGCTCGAAGGGCAGAATGGCCTACACCTGCACCTATTGTCTATTGAGAGAGCAGTGTGAGGGAGAGAGAGAGTGGGAGCGGGCAGCGTGAGGGAGAGAGAGAGTGGAGCAGGCAATGTGAGGGAGAGAGTGAGCAAGTTTTCCAAGATTGCAGAACAGACACATTCGGCCCATCTGCTCCTGGCTGGCCATATTTCCTTTCTCTCTCTCTCCTTCTAGTATATATTTTCCTTCCCTTCTGGAGTTCTGTCGAGAGGCAACAGTGGTGATGCATTGTGGGAAGTGTGCCAGCGACTGTGGGTCCTGAGTGCTGTCGGATGACCATCTGGGGTGTGGATGTGGATGTGGGCCCAAGCCTAACATGTCAGAGCAAGCCTGAAGTGTTGGTGGGGGAGATACCCCCTACCCCTACCCCCAGCATCTGCAGCATCGAGAGCAGGGAGATAGAGGTTTCCCAAACAGTAGGCCCAAGCAAAGGGGATCGACCCTTCACAGGGAGTGCACTTCAGAAACACTGGGCAACTTTTACTGTTATTCCTTCATTGTTCCACTTAACACTACAAAGGACTGTAGTGTTAACATTTAACTGTATTTCTTGATTTTTTTACTGATAATAAGAAACACCTTACACTGAAAGGTCATGCTTTCCCTCTAACGTGGTTTTTGTGTTACTACGTGTACAGTGTTTGATGACATTGTACATATTCCACTGTACTCCTGTACTCCTGTACTTGAGAACACGTAACAATAAAGTTTACATCTGAATCTAAATACCAAACACCTTCTTCACTCCCCTGTCTACCCATGACTCCATTTTCAAACATCAATGAACCAGCACTCCAAGGTCTCTTTGTTTAGTAACACTCCCCAGGACCTTTACCATTAAGTGCATATGTCCCACCCTGAGTTACCTCCCCAAAATGCAGCACCTCACATTTATCTAAATTAAACTCCATCTCCCACTCCTCAGCCCAGTAACTCATCTGATCAAGGTCCCATGGTCCTCTGTGGGAATTTTTACTGTCCACTACATATCCAATTTTGGTGTCATCTGCAAAATTACTGACTCTACCTCCAATGGTCACATTCAAATCATTTATATAAATGGCAAAAAGCGATGACCCACACTGCCTTCATCAATCCTGATTTGAAGGTGCCGGTGTTGGACTGGGGTGAACAACGTTAAAAATCACACAGCACCAGGTTATAGTCCAACAGGTTTATTTGGAAGCACTAGCTTTTGGAGCGCTGCTCCTTCATCAGATGGTTGTGGAGGATAAGATCATAAGATACAGAATTTATTGCAAAAGTTTACAGTGTGATGCAACTGAAATTATATATTGAAAAAGACCTGGATTGTTTGTTATGTTTCTCATCTTTTAGAATGGCCATGTTGTTTTCAGTTGTTTCATATGAAAATCCCAGAACTTTTTTTGAAAAGTTACATTCTCAAGTGAACTTTACCAGTAGATGCCATGTCAGCTCAGGTAATGCATTGAAGGTGTGAGGTACCCTGTGGGAGGCTGTCTGTGCCCAGATGTTCAGACTGATTCTTTTTCTGAAAAAAAAAGGATTTTTAGAATCTCACATGGTTTTTGAGCAAAATAAAATGTAATTCTGCACGTACAAATTGCCCCCACAAACTTATAAGTGTGTGTGTGCACGCATGTATGTGAGTGTGTGGTGGGGGGGAGGGAGTGTTTGAGTGTCTGTGAGAGAGTGTGCGCATGTGTGTGAGTGTGAGTGTTAAAGCTGTATAAGTCTATGAGAGGTTGCGTGTATGTGTGAATGTGGGTGTATATGTATGAGCAATGAGAGAGAGCTTGTGTGTGAGAGAGGGTCTGCATGAGTGTATGGGTCTATAGGAGTGTGTGTGTTTGTGTGTGTGTAGTGCAGTGGGGTCACCTGGAGTGTGACATGACCCCAAAGTCTCAGTTGAGGCCATCCGCCTGAGTACCAAACTTGGCTACCAGCCTCTGCTTGCCCACTTTGTGTTGTAGCCTGTCCCGAAGTCCAACTTGGAGGATGGTGAGCCAAAGGTCTGAGGGTCGAATGTCCTGGACCGCTGAAGTGTTCTCCGACTGGGAGGGAACCCTCCTGTCTGTTGATTGTTATGTGGTGTCTATTCATCCATTGCCATAGCCTCTGCTTGGTCTTGCCAATGTACCATGCCTCGGGGCATCTTTGCCTGCAGCGGAGGAGATAGACCACACTGGCCGAGTCACATGATTACCTGTCATGTACCTGGTGGGTGGTGTCCGACAGGTAATGGTGGTATCCGTTTCAACACTCTGATACGTCTTACAGAGTTCACTGTGACAGATTGTATGGTGTTGTCCTGAAAGTCGGGCGGTTTGCTGCGAACATTGATTTGTTTGTGGTTTGGTGGTTGTTTAAAGGTGAGAAGTGGAGGTGAAGGGAAGGTCTTGATGAGGTGCTCATCCCTATTGATAATGTGATCCTGGCTGTGAAGAATATGGTGTAGTCTTTCAGCTCCCGGGAAGTACTGGACAATGAAGGGTACCCTGGAAAAGCGCAGCAGGTCAGGCAGCATCCAGGGAACAGGAGAATCGACGTTTCGGACATAAGCCCTTCTTCAGGGCTTATGCCCGAAACGTCGATTCTCCTGTTCCCTGGATGCTGCCTGACCTGCTGCGCTTTTCCAGCAACACATTTTCAGCTCTGATCTCCAGCATCTGCAGACCTCACTTTCTCCCCAATGAAGGGTACCCTGTCGGTTGTAGCCTGTGTCTGTCTCCTGAGGTCATTATGGTCTGTCACTGTGGCATGTTGGAACTGGCGGGCGATGAGTTGAGCATCATACCCTTATATGAGGGCATCCTTGAGTACTTCCAAGTGCCTGTCACATTCCTCCTCATCTGAACAGATCCTGTGTGTGCATGTAGGGCTTGTCCATAGGGGATGACTGTTTTAATATGTTTCGGGTGGTAGCTGGAGAAATGTAGCATTTGGAGGTTATCCATGGGTTTGCAGTACAGTGAGGTGCTGAGGTGTCCATCCGTGATGGAGATTCTTGTGTCCAAGAATGAGACAGATACTAAAGAGTAGTCTGTGGTGAGTTTGATGATGGGATGAAATCATTGATATCACTGTGTAGTTGTTTCAGTGACTCCTCACCATGGGGGCAGTGGAAGGAAATGTCGGCAATATACCTGCTGTATAGTGTTGGTTGGAGGTCCTGTGGTAGAGAAGTCTTGTTCAAACCTGAACTCAAGGATGCGCTCATAAGAACAGGATACGATGCTCAATAACTGGAGACATGTATGTGCAGAACCACAGGAGATGGGTGAGGTTCTCAATGAATATTTCTCCCCTGTGTTTACCGTCGAGAATAACATGAAGATTGGGAACTTGGGGATGTTAGTGCTGATATCTTGGTGATAGTTTGTTTCACAGTAGAGAAGGTGTTGGTTGTATTAGAATGTATGAAGGTGGATAAATCTCCTGGTCCTGACCAATATTTCCAAGAGCACTGCAAGAGGCTAGAGAAGACATTATGGGGGCCAGTGAATATAATCCCAGTCTACTCAGTCTCTCCTCAGGAGCCAAACCCCTCAACTCTGAAATCAAACAAGTGAACCTCCTCTGTACCCCCTTCAGTGCCAGTCCATCCTTTCACAAGGAGACCAAAACTACACACAGTACGCCAACTGTGCCCTGACCAGCATCCTATACAGCTGCAACAGATTCTCACTGCTTTTAAACTCAATCCCTTTAGCAATGAAGGACAAAATTCCATTTGCCTTATTAATAGCCTGTTCCACCTGCAGACCAATCTTCTGTGATTCATGCACAAGGACACCCAGGTCCCTATGCACAGCAACATGCTGCATTTTTTTAACTATTCAAGTGTGGCGACCTCTCAGCCCAGCATTTTTTTTAGATTACTTACAGTGTTGAAACAGGCCGTTCGGCCCAACAAGTCCATACCGACCCGTCGAAGTGCAACCCACCCAGACCCATTCCCCTACATTTATCCCTTCACCTAGCACTAAGGGCAATTTAGTATGGCCAAGTCACCTAACCTGCACATTTTTTGGACTGTGGGAGGAAACCAGAGCACCCAGAGGAAACCCACGCAGACACGGGGCGAATGTGCAAACTCCGCACAGACAATCATCTGAGACTGGAATTGAACTGGGTCTCTGGCACTGTGAGGCAGCAGCGCTAACCACTGTGTCACAGTGCCGCCCAACCATCTCTTAACCCAGCATAGTGATCTCTCAGCCCAGCGTGGTAATCTCTCGGACCAGCACGGAGATCTCACAACCCGGCATGGTAATCTCTCAACCCAGCGTGAACATCTCTCAGACTGGCATGTTGATCTCTCAGCCCAGAATGGTGATCTCTCAGCCCAGAATGGTGATCTCTCAGCCCAGTGTGGTAATCTGTCAGCCCAACATGGAGATCTCTCAGCTCTCATGGTGATCTCTTAGCTTAGCGTGGTAATCTCTCAGCCCAGAATGGTGATCTCTCAGTCTGGTATGGTAATCTGTCTGCCCGGCATGGGGATCTCTCGGCCTGACATGGGGATCTCTCGTCCTGGCGTGGCGTCACTTGGCCTGGCATGGCGATCACTTGGCGTGGTGCTCTTTTTGGCGAGCGTGGAAATCTCTCAGTCCAGTGCAGTGATCTCTCAGCCTGGTGTGGTGATCTGTTAGCCTGGTGTGGTGATCTGTTAGCCCAGCCTGGGGATCTCTTAGCTCGGCACAGTGATCTCTCAGTCTGGCATAGCCATCTCCCAGCCTGGTGTGGTGATCTCTCAGCCTGGGTGTGGTGATCTCTCAGCCTGGCGTGGTGATCTCTCAGCACAGCAAAGTGATCTCTCAGCCCAGTGCCCTGATCTGTTGGCACAGTGCAGAGATCTCTCAGCCCGGCATGGTGATCTCTCAGCCCAGCATAGTGATCACTTAGCCTGGCCTGAGGATCTCTTAGCCCAGCATGGTGTTATCTCAGCCCGGCACACCTATCTCTTTGTGGTGTGGTGTGATGTGGTGATCTCTCAGCCCGGCCTGCAGATCTCTCGGCCTGACGTGATGATATTCAGCCAGGTGTGGTGATCTCTCAGTCCGGCGTAATGATCTCTCAGCCTGGCACTATGATCTCTCAGCCCGGTGTGGTGATCTCTCAGCCTGGCACGATGATCTCTCAGCCTGGCACGATGATCTCTCAGCCCGGTGTGGTGATCTCTCAGCCTGGCATGATGATCTCTCAGCCCGGTACGATGATCTCTCAGCCTGCACGATGATCTCTGAGCCTGGCACGATGATCTCTCAGCCTGGCACGATGATCTCTCAGCCCGGTACGATGATCTCTCAGCCTGCACTATGATCTCTGAGCCTGGCACGATGATCTCTCAGCCTGGCACGATGATCTCTCAGCCTGGCACGATGATCTCTCAGCCCGGTGTGGTGATCTCTCAGCCTGGCACGATGATCTCTCAGCCTGGCACGATGATCTCTCAGCCCGGTGTGGTGATCTCTCAGCCTGGCACGATGATCTCTCAGCCTGGCACGATGATCTCTCAGCCCGGTGTGGTGATCTCTCAGCCTGCATGATGATCTCTCAGCCTGGTACGATGATGTCTCAGCCTGGCACGATGATCTCTCAGCCCGGTGTGGTGATCTCTCAGCCTGCATGATGATCTCTCAGCCTGGTACGATGATGTCTCAGCCCGGTGTGGTGATCTCTCAGCCTGGCACAATGATCTCTCGACCCAGCATGTGCAGTATCTCGGCCAGCTGTGGCCTTCGTGTGGGCCTCTGATCTAACCGAGGCTAAGCACTTAAGAAAGATTGTAATGTTTGAACTTGCACTTTATTTATTTATTTTCCTTTTAAAACTTAGAGGGTCTGCAACATGTAGCTTTTAACCTCACTTCAATTTTTAAAATTTGTTTTATGGGACTTGAGCATCACTGGCTGGCCAGCACTGACAGCCCATCCCTATTTGCCCTTGAGAAGATGGTGGTGAGCTGCCTTCTTGAATCGCTGCAGTCCACTTGCTGTGGGTTGACCCACAATGTTGGTAGGGAGGGAATTCCAGGATTCTGACACAACGACTCTGAAGAAACAATGGTTTATTTCCAAGTCAGGATGGTCAGTGGCTTGGAGGGGAACTTGCTGGTGATGTTCCCAGGTACTTGCTGCCCTTGTCCTACTGGATGGAACCAGTCATGGGTTTGGAAGGTGCTGCCTAAAGATCTTTGGTGAATTTCTGCAGTGCATCTTGTAGATAGACACCCTGCTGCTCCTGAGCACTGGTGGTGGAGGGATTGAATGTTTGTGGATGTGGTGCCAATCAAGCGGGTTGCTTGGTCCTGGATGGTGTCAAGCTTCTTGAGTGTTGTTGGAGCTGCTCCCATCCAGGCAAGTGGGAAGGATTCCATCACACTCCTGACATCATATATTTTATGCAGCACTATTATTACTGTAAAAATAAAAAAAGGTTAATTTTTAAGTTTGTTCTTTCTTTTCTTTCTACCTTCTTTGTAAGATTCTGTACCGAGGTATTTGTCCCTAAGATGGTGCATTTTGTGATGATATTATACACTTCTCACTGTATTCCTGTACCTTTGTGCTGAGTACATGTGACAATAAAGTCAAAATCAAATTACAGACAAAAGAGTTGGAATAACTATTGGAAAACTTAGCAGGATAATGGGTTATTTATCTCATAAACAGCAACCGATCCAATAGAGTAACACATCCTTGGCGCATGCAAATTCAGTAAAATAGATTGTCTCACATGCAATTCTGGACAAGGACTGTAATAGAGTTGTTCAAAATTACATTTCCTTTCAGTGTTCTGGAAACAGTTCAATATTTATTTATCCCTTTAGATCTTTCCTATTCATGTCCTTGTCCAAATGTCTCCGAAATATTGTAATTGTACCTGCCTGGACCACTTTCTCTGGCAGCCCATTCCATACACACACACCCTCTGCATGAAAATGTCACCCCTCAGGTCCCTTTTAAATCTTTCCCCTCTCACCTTAAACATGTGCCATCTGGTTTTGGACTCCCCTGACCTGGGGAAAAGACCTTGGTTATTCATCTTGTCTCTGGCCCCTCATGATTTTATAAAGCTCTGTACAAGAAGCTGTGTAAAAGATGCTGCATAAGATATTGTTGCACTTTGCCAATGATGATATATAAGCAGGGCAGAAGATGAAAGCCTGATTACCAGGAAACAGAGAATCAGAATAAAGGCTTCAGTTTCAGACTGGTAACTAATGGAGTGTCACAGGGATCAATGCTGAGACCTCAACTATTTACAATCACATTAAACTACTGGGTTGAGTAAATGGGAAGGAAAAGGAACCTGGAGTATAATGTGGCTGTGGCATGTGGATGTTTGATTGACAGGAATAACAGAGAGCAAAACATTATTTAAAAGGAGAGACGACAGAATTCTTAGGAGGAGGATCTGGCTGTTCTTGTACAGGAATCTAAAAGAGTAGCATACAGGTACATCAAAGAATTCGGTAGTCAGATGGAATATTGACCTTTAATGTTAGGGAGTAATGTATAAAAGGAGGGAGGTCTTACAACCGAACAGTCACTGTTCAGACCACACATTGAGTATTGCGCTCAGTTTTGGTTTCCTTTATTAAAAGGATATACTTGTATTGGAAACAGTTCAGAGAAGTCTCAGTTCCTGGGAGGAAGGGATCCTTGTTTCAGAAACCCAGTGACACTGGATTAGAAACGTTAACTCTCTTATCCCCCCACAGATGCTGCCAGACCTGCTGCGGTTCTCCAAGGATTTCTTTCTTGTGTTTTCCAACAAGTTTCTATATCGAATAGTAAATATCCTGGAGTGAGTTACAGACTGGAGTCTAATCAAGGGGTTCGGAGTAGTGATCTGACTGGAAAGACACTGGAATTCTGAAGATGTGATTGTGTAGACATTTTATTCTCAATAGTATCCAGGGGAAGGGTCTTTTTAAAAGTAAAACTCAATACTCAAACTTTCATGTGCACTAGTCTGGGAAAGCCACACCTGGGACTGTATCCTCCAAGGTGTGTCTGTATCTCAGTGACCTGGAGCTGTTTCCTAGTTACTGCTCTTTCATAGCATCCCTGTTGCAGTGTTTTAAATGCAGGATGAGCTCACTGAACAATGAAGAACAAAGAACAATAGAGCACAGGAACAGGCCCTTCGGCCCTCCAAGCCTGTGCTGACACATGTTACCCTTCCATACTAAAACCATCTTCATTTCCAGGATCTGTATCCCTCTATTCCCTTCCTATTTGTGTATTTGTCCAGGTATTATCTTGAATGCTGATAATGTGTCTGCTTCTATCACTTCCTCTGGCAGTACATTCCAGGCACTCACCACCCTTTGTGTGAAAAACGGGCCTTGTACATCTCTTTTAAACTTCCCTCCTTGTGGTTTGAACCTGTGCCTTTCATAATTGACCCCTCCACCCTGGGAAAAAGTCTCATATTTCCACTTCACCCAATGCCATTCACAATCTTATAAACTTCTACTGGGTCAGCCCTCAATGTCCTGCATTCCAGTGAAAACAAATCCAGTCTATCTAACCTTTCTTCAAAATCCCACATACCAAGTCAACATCCTGGGAAACCTGTTCTGTACCCCCTCCAAAGCATCTGTATCCTTCTAGTAGTGTGGTGATCAGAACTGGACACAATATTCCAAGTGGAGAAAATGAGGTCTGCAGATGCTGGAGATCAGAGCTGAAAATGTGTTGCTGGAAAAGCGCAGCAGGTCAGGCAGCATCCAGGGAACAGGAGAATCGACAGGATTCTTCAGAACAGGATTCCTGAAGAAGGGCTTATGCCCGAGACGTCGATTCTCCTGTTCCCTGGATGCTGCCTGACCTGCTGCGCTTTTCCAGCAACACATTTTCAGCACAATATTCCAAGTGCAGTCTAACTGAAGTTCTATAAAGCTGTAGCATAACTTTCCTGACATAGAAATCATAGAATGCCGAAAATGTGGAAACAAGCATTTGGCCCAACATGTTCACACTGATCCTGTGAAGAGTATCCCACCCTGACCCATTCCTCTCCCCTCCCCTATTACTCTATATTTCCCCTGACTAATGCACCTAACCTACATATCCCTGAACACCATGGGCAATTTAGCTTGGCCATGTCATCTAACCTGCACATCTTTGTACTATCCATATACTCAATGCTCCTTCCAATGAAGGCAAACTTGCTACAAGCCTTTTTTACCCCCTTATCCACCAGCACTGCCACCTTCAGTGATCTATGGACCTGCATACCCAGATCCCTCTGGATGTTAATGCTCCGAAGGGTTTTGCCATTCACTGTATAATTTCCAACTGTACTTGACCTTCCCAATTTTATCACCTCACATTTGTCTGGATTCAGCTCCGTCTGCCATGTTTCTGTCCATGCTTCCAACTGATCTATACACTGTTGTATCCTCTGACAATCCTCCTCAATATCTATAACTCCATCAATCTTTGTATCATCCCAATCTTTTTACCATCTACAAACTTAGACCAGTTACGTTTTCCTCCAAATTATTAATAAAGACCATGAACAGTAGAGATCCCAGCTCTCACCCCTGTGGGCCACCACTAGTCACAGCCTTCCATTCTGAAAAGCATCCTCCACCACTCCCCTCTGTCTCCTATGATTGAGTTAGTTCTAAATAGGAAAGTCCATCCGGCCAGTTCACCCCTGACACAATGTGACCTCACCTTTTGTACCAGTCTGCCATGAGGGACCTTGTCAAAGGTTTTACTGAAGTCCATGGAGACAACATCGACTGGTTTTCCCTCATCAATCATCTTCATCATCTCCTCAAACAATGTGGTCAAGTTAGTAAGGCACGACCTCTCCCTCACAAAACCATGCTGTCTGTTACTAATAAATCCATTTTCTTAGAAATGCATAAAGATCTTGTCCGTGTGAATCTTTTCCAATCATTTCCCTACACTGACATAAGTCTCACAGCTCTGTAATTCCCAGGGTTATCCCTGCTACCCTTCTTCAACAATGGGACAACATCAGCTATTCTCCAGTCCTCTGGGACCTCACCTGTGCCCAGAGAGAATACAAAGATGTCTGTCAATGCTGCAGCAATTTGTACTCTTGTCTCCCTCAATGTTCTGGGGTCGATTCCATCAGGAACCAGGGACTTATTTACCTTAATACTTTTTAAGACACACAGAATGTTTCTGTGTCCATGTTTAACCTGATGTCATGAGGCTTCATGGGGTCTGGCATCAATGCTGAGCACTTCCAGAGCACAGCCCTCTTGACTGTATTGCACGGAGCTGTTCCCTCTGCTGGCTCTGTCCTGCCAGTGGGACAGGACCTGCCCTGAGATGATCATTGTGTTGTCTGGGACATTGTCTGTAAAGTGGGATTCTGTGAGTGTGACTATGTTCGATTGTTGCTCGATTAGTCTGTGAGGAATATACTGCAGGGCAGTTTTATGTTTTCTACAATAAAGAGTTAACATGTCTTGATTTCTTTCAATTTTAAAATCAAGCCGGACCAAACTATCTTTTTCAGTTGAAGATAATTTAACTATTTTTCACTTCAATAAGCAGAGTACACAACTCAATTCAATCACTGCAGTGACCAGCTGGGTCACCTTCCCAACACACTGCCCGACCAAACACATTGAAAACGGCTTCGGAAAGGCCTGAATTCAAATATAGTGCTGCTGCACCTCACTGTCCCTCCAATAAAGAGTGAGTCAATGATGGGATCTGAAATCTGTCCAGAGAGCTTCCAAACTGGATCCAGGCAGTTATTCAAATATCCCCTCACTGCAGACAATTCAGAACTATCTCAGAGAGGGTGCAGAATATTCCCAAAGGGGAGAGGGACCAGCAGGATGTTGCTGTACACATTGGAACCCATGATACAGGATGGGGAAAGGACGAGGTCCTGAGGAGAGAAAATAGGAATTTAGGCAGGAACTTAAAAAGTCGATCCCGGAGGGTAGTTGTAGGAGGGGGGTGAGGGTGTGAGTCCTTTTAGGGTAGAGAGTACGGGAAAGAATATCAGGCTTATATGATTTAACCAAATCAGAAATTATAGATGTACTTAATAAAAGCAGAGGACTTAGTAAACGGATTCCCACGGCTGGGTTTTGAGATTTCACTCCCTATTGCCGGTTTCCTCCCTCATTCATTCCATTTCACAGAGGTGCTATTTGACAGTAACTTTCTTAAAGGGGACAGAGACCCCATTCAATCTGTATCTAACAGGTCCGTGCTGATGGAGACAACTTGTTTGATGTCCTGCCAGCTGTTCAAGTCCTGGTAGATGGTTCTGAGGGGGATTAGTATTCTCATCTTTTCATAGTTTCGGGTGAGATAGTGCGCTGGGGAGTGGGGAGACCACAGTTTGATGAATGACTGAATGAAATGCAGAAGGAGTAAATACCGAGCATTTGTGAGTGGGTTGGCAAAAAAGGACCTTAATATAAAAATAAAGAAACATATAGTACAATATCTCACGAACCCATAGAATAAGATGTTTGAAGGTGATTGACTCTCTGCATCAGGAAAGCCACGCCAGCTAGCCCACGGAGACATTGGAAATGATTAACTGATATGGGTGAGCAGGGCAGAACCTCAGCAGATCACAGGATATTCAGGGACAAAGGTTACAAGATAAACAAGTGACCACATCAGTGAACAGGCATCGTGTGTTTGAATCTGACTGGTAGATATGTAATACACAATGACCTGATGTAATCAAAATGTCGAGTTAATTGAATTATTAATTGGATGTAATTAATTTACAGACCTGGTGTAATTAACTGCCTGGCCAACTGATTTACAGACCCGATATAATCATCACCCAGTTGGTTGACTTGTGGACTTGATATGATCAACTGCACAAGAACAGTTAGTTTGTAGACTGACATAACTTTGATGTCAGTAAGTGTAAGAATGGTATTGTGCGGGTGTTTGACAGAGAGAGCTGGATTGTCCTGTGTGATGGTCTGGAGTTCCTCTCCTGGCTGTAATCGATTCCCGCTGGAATAAACTGCTGTTCCTGCTGAATTGCCCAGACCTTCAGAGTCTTCTTGCCTCAGAGACAGCGGTCACTCCTATAGCAGTAATATCTGGATTACTCCCAGTGCCGTGTCCCAGTGGGAACAGGAATTGGGGGCTAGAGGAATGTCTTCTGGGGTAGAAAAGACCGGTATCAGAAGGAAAGGTTGCACCTGAATTGCAAGGGGACTAATATACTGGTGGGGAGAGTTGCTCGAGCTGCTTGGGTTGGGGGAATGAAGATGGAATTGACACCGAGGGAGAAAGTGAGGATAGGGATCAGTCTGAGCCTGGTATAGTTGGGAAAAGTCAATTACACTTGGGCAGGCAGGACAAAAGCAGATAGCGAGGTAAGAGTGATAAATTAAACTATTTATTTCAATGCAAGTGGTCTAACAGGTAAGGCAGATGAACTCAGGGCATGGTTGGGAACATGGGACTGGGATATCATAGCAATTACAGAACTGAGGCTCAGGGATGGACAGGACTGGCAGCTCAATGTTCCAGGGCATAGATGCTCGAGGAAGGATTGAAAGGAGGGGGGGGGGGGGGGGGGGGGGAGGGATGGGAGCTGGTGGGGGGGTGGGGGCGCAGAGGGGCAAGACTGGAGAGAGAAATAAGAAAGGGAAAATCACCTTATTAGAATTGCACTATGGATTCCAAACAGTCAGGGGAAATTGAAAAGCAAATTTGTAAGATGATCTCAATTATCTGTAAGAATAATAGACTGGTAATGTTAGGGAATTTGAACTTTCCAAAGCATAGACTGAGACTGCCATAGTGTTAATGACTTGGCTGGAGAGGAATTTGTTAAGTGTGCACAAGAAAATGTTCTGATTCAGTATATGGATGTGCTTTCTAAAGGAACAAAACTTGATCTACTCTTTGGAGATAAGGCAGGGCAGGTGACTGAGGTGTCAGTGGGGGAGCACTTTGGGGCCAGGAACCATAATTGTATTTGTATAAAATAATGATTGAAAAGGTAGAACGGATCTAAAAGCTAAAGTACAAAATTTATAGGAAGGTCAATTTGCATGATATTAAGCAAGAACTTTCAAATGTTGATTGGGGACAAATGTTCGCAGGTAAAGGGACAGCTGGGAAATGGGAAGCTTTCAAAAACGAGAGTCCAGAGACAGTATGTTCCCATTTGGGTGAAGGGCAAGGCTGGGAGCTTTAAGGAATGCTGAATGATGAGAGAAATGAGGTTTTGCTCAAGAATAAGCAAGAAGCATATGTCAGATGTAGACAGCAGCGGTCGAGAGAATCCCAAGAAGAGTATAAAGGCAGTAGAAGTGTACATAAGAGGGAAATCAGGGAGACAAAAATGGGACATGAGATAGTGTTGGCAAGCAGGGTTAAGGAGAATCCAAAGGGATTACATTAAGGAGAAAAAGGTAATTCAGGAGAGAATAGGGCCCTTTAAAGATCAGCAAGACCACCTGTGGTACGACAGGAGATATGGGTGATGCTAAACAAATGTTTCACTTACGTGTTTATTGTGAAAAAGAAGATGGAATCGAGAGAACTTGGGAAAATAAATAGTGACATCTTGATAAATGTCCACATTACAGAGGAGGAGGTGCAGGACATCTTAAAACATATGAAGGTTGGTAAATCCACAGGAACTGTTCAGGTGTACCTTGAACTCTGAGGGAATCTAGAGAAGTGATTGCTCTGCCCCTTGCTGAAATATTTGTATCATCTGTAGTCACAGGTGAGGTTCCAGAAGACTGGAGGTTGGCTAATGTGGTGCCAGTATTCAAGAAACGTGGTCAGGAGAGACAAGGGAACTATAGATCGGTGAGTCTGACATTGGTGGTGGGTAACATGTTGAGAGAGGATCCTGAGGGACTGGGTTTACATATATTTGGAAAGGCAAGGGCAGATTAGGGATAGTCAACATGGGGCATTGTGTGTGGGAAATCAGGTTCACTAACTTAATGGAGTTTTTGTAAGAGGTAACAAAGAGGATTGATGAAGGCAGAGTGGTGAACATGATCTATAAGTACTTCGTTAAGGCGTTCAACAAAGTTCTGCATGGTAGATTGGTGAGCAAGATTAGGTCACATGGAACACAAGGGGAACTAGCCAATTGGATGCAGAAGGTTGGAGACAGAGGGTGGTGACAGCAGGTTGCTTCCTAGACTGGAGACCTGTGACCACCCGTGTGACATAGTGATCGATGCTGGTTCCACCACTTTTTGTAATTTATAAACATGATTTGGATGTGAACATGGGAGGGATAATTAGTAAGTTTGCGATGACACCAAAATTGGAGGTGTAGTGGACAGCGGAGAAGGTTCCCTCAGAGTACAACAGACCTTCATCAGATGGGTTTCTGGGCTGGGGAATGTCAGCTAGAGTTTAATTTAGATAAATGTGTGGTGTTGCATTTTGGAAAGGCAACTCAGGGTGGGACATATGCAGTTATTGGTAAAATACTGGGGAGTGTTGCTAAACAAAGAGACCTTGGAGTGCTGCTTCATAGATGTTTGAAAATGGAGTCATAGGTAGACAGGGGAGTGAAGAAGGTATTTAGAGATAGACTTAAGCTTTATTGTCACATGTACTCAAGTACAGGAGTACAGTGAAATGCGTGACAATGTCATCAAGCACGGTGCCATTTCAGGTACGAAGGTACCTAAGTACAAGACGTAGGTGCCCGGAGAAACACAGAAACTGAGAAGGAAAGCATTCCTGTATTTCTTTTATTGGTCAGTGCATTGAATATAGGAGTTGGGACATCATGTTGTGGCTGTGAAGGACATTGATTAGCCCACTATTGGAACGCTGCTTTCAAATCTGGTCTCCCTCCTATTGGAAGGATGTTGTGAAACGTAAAATGGTTCAGAAAACATTTACAAGGATGTTGCCAGGGTTGGAGAGTTTGAGCAAAAGGGAGAGGCTGAACAGGCTGGGGCTATTTTCCTTGGAACGTCAGAAGCTGAGGGGTGCTCTTGTAGGGATTTATAAAATCAGGAGTGGCCAGGATAGAGTAAATAGACAATGTCTATTTCCCAGGTGTTAGGAGTCCAAAACGAGAGGTCTTAGGTTTCAGGTTAGAGAGGAAAGATTTCAACGGGACCTAAGGTGCAGTTTTTTTCTTGCGGAGGGTGATGTGTGTATGGAATGAGCTGCCAGAGGAAGTGGTGAAAGCAGACACAATTACAACATTTAAAAGGCACCTGGATGGGTATATTAATAGGCAGGAGTTAGAGGGATTTGGGCCAAGTGCTGGTGAATGGGACTAGATTAATTTCGGATATTTGTTCAGCATAAATGAGTTGAACTGAAGGGTCTTTTTCCATGCTGTAGATCTCTATGATTCGATAACAACTGGGAAGTGCATGGGGCAGACTGACTAAGTACTGGCACAGGGCTGATCTAAAAATTTTTCAACATTTAGCCAAATGACCTGTCAATAACCATGCCTCATGGTTTTCTCTATGCTGGTGACTTAGAGTCATAGACGTGTACAACACAGAAACATACCCTTCCATTAAAGCCATCCGCCCGGAACAGATCTGGTCCCATGTGCCAGCATTTGGCCCTTATCTTTCTAAACCCTTCTTATTCAAATATCCATCCAGATGTTTTCCAAGTGCTATAATTGGGGAAGTGTTCCCTGGAGGATTAATGCTTCATATTCTGCCTTGGGAGCCTGCATTTAACTCGGGTTAAATGTGGATTTCAACAGTTTCCTCATTTACCCTCCCCGTGACATTATCCCAGTCCCAAGCCTCCAACTCAGCACCGCCCTCCTGACCTGTCCATCATCTTTCCCATCTGTCTGCTCCACCCCACAGCCCCCTGACCTATCGCCTTCTCCCTCACCTTCATCTGCCTATCGCTTTCCCAGCTACCTTCACCCCAGCACCACCCCCCAGCCCCCTCACATCTATCTCTCCCGGCCAACAAGCCTCATTCCTGATGAAGGGCTTATGCCTGAAATGTTGATTCTCCTGCTCCTCAGATGCTGCCCGACCTGCTGTGCTTTTCCAGCACCCCACTCTCGACACTGATCTCCAGTATCTGCAGTCCTCACTTTCTCCGTGCTGTTAGGTAGTTTCATGCTATTGTGTACCACAGGAGAGTCATGGCTGGTCGACTCCCATAGAGACAAACATTGGGTCATTGTTTCTGGAAGGTTTATTTTTCAGGGTTAGTGGCTTGACCAGACCCTTCCAAATATCATTTTCTGCTGTCTCCATGGTGAAGGTTAGAAGTGGATGGAAGGCGGACTGTTTGTTGACCTCACATCACATGTTCTGGAATAAAATGATGCTGTGATTTTTTAAAGTGTCAGACTGTGAGGGAGTTGTGGAACAGATTGCTGGGCCTTTTGCTGAGATTTTCGTATAATTGACAGCCAAGGCTGAGGTGTCAGAAGACTGGACAGTGGCTACCATCGTGCTATTATTTAAGAAAGGTGGTAGAGAAAAGCTGGGGAACTATAGATCTGTGAGTCTGCTGTCAGTGGTGGGTAAAATTTTGAGAAAAAAAGTTAAAAAGGTAGATGAAGAGGGATAGGTTGTTTATACATGGAGCTTATGGAGAGGCCTGGATATGGATGGCTCTGGAGAGTTTTTTTTCTATGCGGACAGTGAAAACTGAATGGTGGATTATTTGAGAAGGAATTGTCTTTTTCATTTGTTCAGTTAAGTGTTTGATTTCTTTTTAATGTTTTTACTTTTTTTTGCATGCTTCATTTTAAATCTCTGGGTAAGGAAAGGTATTTAATTTTATATATAAGGTGCTACTGAGAGCTTCTTCTTTTTAGGATTAATATTACTGAGGGCCTGCAAGAAACATTGAGGTGTGATGACTACTAGATTTTGACGTGTGTAATCACAGCATGATCATTCAGATAGATAACTGCCGTCGGGAAGGGTATGAAGGTGGTTTCGAAATCTCCTATGGATATTCCTCTCTCAAACAGATATTCCGTTTTGGGTATCATTGAATGGGAAAAATAGGAATGGTTGTCAGATCTTGGGCACGAAAAATGAATTTTATGTTAAATAGGTTTGTCAAAATTTAAAAGAGTAATTTGTTTGGGAACTCCCCTACGAGGGGCACGGACAGGAGACTCTGCGGTAGTGAGTGTGAATCTCAGATAGTACGTTGCTTTTCTGGTGCCAGGGTGAAGGACGTCTCAAAATGTTTGAAGCAGATTGTCAAAGGGGAGAGTGAGAAGCCGGAAGTTGTTGTACACATTGTTAAGAATGACATTGTTCAAGAAAGGGTTGAAGCATTACAGAGTGAGCGTAAGAGGTTAGGTAGAAGGTTAATAAACAGAATATGAAAAGTAGTAATCTCTAGTTTACTTCTGGTGCCAAGTTCTAATGAGGGAAGGAATAAGTGGAGAGGACAGATAAATCAATGGTTGAAGAGGTGCTGCAATGTGCAGGGATTCAGTTTCTTGGATCGTTAGGATCTCTTCTCAGACAGAAGAGATTTAAAAAGAATGGGGTTCGGCTGAACTATAAGGGGACCAATATGCTGGTGGGGAGATTTGCCAGTTCAATATTAGGAACTTGTAAACATTTAGAGAGGTGGGTGGGGGCTTCCTAAGTAACATTGAAATGGAAAGAAAGATGGCAATGGTTCTGTATCAGAAAACAGCAAGATATTTAGAAAAGACAGACAAGAACAAGTCAGAACAGAGAATCTCTGAACACTTAAACTGCATTTATTTCAATGTAAGAGGCCTTATTGATAGGGCTGATGGACTCAGGGCATGTAAGGGAACTTGGGACTGGGATGTCATCGCTCTTACTGAACTTGGCTGAGGAAAAGAGAAGAGTCGACAAGTGTAGTGCTGGAAAAGTACTGCCGGTCAGGCAGCATCCAAGAAGCAGGAGATTGGCTCTTCACTAGAAATGAGGGGATGGCCCAAGGGAGAGATAAATGGGAGGGATCTCGGGCTGGGGGCAAGGTAGCTGGGAATGTGATAGGTCAATGGAGGAGAGGGGTAATAGTGATAGGTCAGAAAGGAGGGTGGAGTGTGATAGGGGGGAAGGAAGATGGACAGGTAGGACTGTTCAAGAGGGGTGTGCCAAGTTGGAATGTTGGATCTGGGCTAAGGTGGTGGGGGGAATGAAGAAACCGAGGAAATCTACATTGATCCCATGTGGTTGGAGGGGCCCAAGGTAGAAGATGAGGCTTTCTACCTCCAGGTGGTTAGAGTTTGGCAAACACTTTACCTCCCCACCCCCCCAACTCTGCCAAGGACATGCCAGTACTGAACCTCCTCCACCGCCAAACTCCAACCACCCAACATCTGGAGGAAGAATACATTATCTTCCGCCTTGGGACCATCCAACGACATGGGATCAATGTAGATTCCACCAGCTTCTTCATTTCACCTCCCCCCTCCTTATCACAGAGCCAAACATCCAATCAGGCACCACCCTCTTGAACTGCCCTACCGGTCTAAGTTCCTTCCCACCTATCTGTTCCACCCTCCTCAATCTACCTATCACATTGCCAGACCCCTCCCATTTATGTCTCAGCCCCGCTTGGGCTATCCTTCCATTCCTGGTGAAGAGCTTATACTCGAAATGTTGGCTCTGCCTAACCGGCTGTGCTTTTCCAGCACCATACGTTTTGATCTCCAGCGTCTGCAGTCCTCACTTTCTCTTGAGGAATGGAAAAGACTGGCAGTTTTAGGGTTTTCTCGGAAGGATATAAAGAGAGGCAAGAAAGGAGGAGTGTTGCATTTTTGATTAAAGAAAATATTATGACTGTAATTTGAGGAAATATTTCTGAGGGACCATTTCATGAAAATATATGAGTTGAAGTTAGAAATAAGAAAGGGATGATCACCGTCATGGGATTGTACTATCGGCTCCCCAATAGTCAGAGGGCAATTGAGAAGCAAATATATAGAGAGATCCTAAATATATATAAGAATGATAAGTTTGGAATAGTAAGGGATTTATATTTTCTAAACATTGATTCAGATTGCCAGAGTGTTAAAAAGTTTTGATGGTGAAAATTTCCTTCTGCAAGAAAATTTCCTTTGTCAAGATATAAATGTTCCTACTAGCGAAGGATCAAAACCGAATTTCTCTTGGGAAATAAGACAGACCAAGTGACTTAGTGTTAGTCAGGGAACACTTTGGGAGCAGTGATCATAAAACGATCAGTTTTAAAATAGTTATGGAAAGGCACAGGTCTTCCACAAAATTTAAAGTTCTTAATTAGAGTAAGGCAAATTTTAAAAATATGAAACAAGAACTTTCAAAAGTTGATTGGAGTAGACTGGTCACAGGTAAAAGGAACTAGTAGGAAGTGAGGATGCAAATGCTGGGGATCAGAGTCGCGAGTGTGGTGTTGGAAAAGCACAGCAGGTTTCCTACTCGTGGGATGCTGCGTAACTTGCTGCGCTTTTTCAGCACCACACTCTCGACTCTGTTCGCAGGTAAAAGGATGACTGACAAGTGGGAGGCCTTCAGAAGTGTGATAACAAGAGTCCAGAAACATTCTGTTCCTGTTAGAGTGAAAGGCAAGGCTGGTAAGATTCGCGAACAATGGATGAATAAAGATGTTGAAGTTCAAGTCAAGAATAAAAAAAACTATCAGAGAGACGATTGGAATGAACAGAATGTCTTGAAGAGTATAGAGAGTGAAGGGACATCCTTAAGAAGGAAATGAGGAAGGCAATCAGGGGATAGGAGATAGCCTTGGCAGGTAAGTTAAAGATACTCCAAAGAGATTCTATAAATACATTAAGAATGAGGGAGCAACTGGAGAGAGATAGGACCCCTTAAAGATCAACGAGGTTGTCTTTGTGTTAAACTTCAAGAAATGGGAGGGATATAAATGAATATTTTTCTTTTACTGCTGGGAAGGAATTGGATGCGAGAGAAATCAGGGAAATAAATGCTGATGTTTTGGGAAAAGTTTACAATACAGAAGAGGAAGTGCTGGAGATCTTAAAAAAACATAAAAGTAAGTAAACCTCCAGGACCTGATCAAGTGTGTCCCAGGACACTGTGGGAAATAAGGGAGAAAATTGTAGGGCCCCTAGCAGAAATATTTGTATCATCAATAAACACAGGTGAAGAATTGGAGGACTGGGGTGTGGCTAATATGCCATTGTTTAAGAAGGGATGTGAGGAGAAGCCTGGGAACGATCAATCTGTGAGTCTCACTTCGGTGGTGTGCACGTTTTTGGAGATGATTCTGAAAGATAGGATTTACAAAGGGTGGAGAGGAAAGAATTGATTAGAGATGGTCAGTATGGTTTTGTGTGAGGAAAATCATGTCTGACACACTTAGTTAGGTTTGTTTTTTGGAAATAACAAAAACCAATAAGGACAGAGTGGTAGATGGTGTTTTCTTTGCCTTTAGTAAAGCCTTTGACAAGGTTCTGCATGTTAGACTAAATAGTAAAGCTAGATCACATGGGATTCAGGATGGGCTTGCTAATTGGATATGTAATTGGCTTGATGGTAGAAGTCAGTAGATGATGGTGGATCATTATTTGTCAGACTGGAGGCCTGTGATCAGCAGTGTTCCACAGGGAGCGGTACTGGCTCCACTTCTGTTAGTCATTGAAATGAATGATTTAGATGAGAATATGCGAGGCATGGTTAATAACTTTGTGGACGACAGCAAAATTGACAGTGAAGAATGTTACCCGAGATTACAAGGAGATCTTGATCAATTGGGCTAAAGGGCTGAGGGATGGCAGATGGAATTTAATTTGGATACAGGTGAGGTATTGCATTGTGGTAATACAAGCAAGGACAGGACTTATTGGTAGGGCCCTGGGTTGTGTTGCAGAGCGGAAAGACCTCGGGGTTCAGGGACATTTTTCTTTGAAGTTTGCATCATAGGTAGACAGGGTAGTTTAGGAGGTATTTAGCCCACTTGCCTTCATTACTCCTATACTCAAAGGTCTGTGCAATGTCAGAACTGACATTATATTGAAGTTCTACAGGGCATTGGTGAGGCCTCTTCTGGTTTAATGTATGCAATTCTCATCACCCTGTGATAGGAAGGATATTTTTAAATTGGAGAGGGTTCAGTAAAGATTTACCAAGATGTTGCCAGGAATGGAGGGTTTCAGATATAAAAATGGACTGGAAAAGTGAGGACTTTTTTCACTGTTGTATTGGAGGTTGAGGAGTGACCTTATTGATGTTTAAAAAGGTGCATCGATAAGGTGAATGACAAGTGTCATTTCCCTCGGGTGGGGAGTTCAAACCAAAGGGGTATATTCTTAAGGTGAGAGGAGAAAGATTGAAAAACAACATGAGGGCCAAAATTTTTAGTAGTTTTGGTTTAGAATGAACTACCAGAGAAAGTGATGGATGCAGGTACAGTTACAACATTTAAAATACATTTGGATAAGTTCATGAATAGGAAAGGTTTGGAGGGATATGGACCACGCACAGCCAGTTGGGAATAGTTTCGTTTCGGAACATAGTCGATGTGGCCTGGTTGGTCCGAAGGGTCTGTATGACTCTATAACTCCATGACATTACGGTACGCAGTCAAACACACACATTAGTCTCTGCACACGCTCACTTTGTCCTCCAGATCAGATGCTGGGACACAGCACAGGGCAAGGGTATTGTTGCTGGACGGAGTAGTGAAGGGCTATTATATGCAGTGGGTTTGTAATGGAGGAACTACAGAGGGATAGATGGAGCTGCACAGGTGAGTGCAATTAAACAGGGGCCATGGAGAGGGACAGGGGTCATGGAGGGGGACAGGAGCCATGGAGGGGGACAGGAGCCATGGAGGGGGACAGGGGCCATGGAGGGGGACAGGGGCCATGGAGGGGGACAGGGGCCATGGAGTGGGACAGGAGCCATGGAGTGGGACAGGAGCCATGGAGGGGGACAGGAGCCATGGAGGGGGACAGGGGTCATGGAGGGGGACAGGAGCCATGGAGGGGGACAGGAGCCATGGAGGGGGACAGGAGCCATGGAGGGGGACAGGGGCCATGGAGAGGGACAGGAGCCATGGAGGGGGACAGGGGCCATGGAGGGGGACAGGGGCCATGGAGGGGGACAGGGGCCATGGAGTGAGACAGGAGCCATGGAGGGGGACAGGGGCCATGGAGGGCGACAGGGGCCATGGAGGGGGACAGGGGTCATGGAGGGGGACAGGAGCCATGGAGGGGGGCAGGAGCCATGGAGGGGGGCAGGAGCCATAGAGGGGGACAGGAGCCATGGAGGGGGACAGGGGCCATGGAGTGGGACAGGGGCCATGGAGTGGGACAGGAGCCATGGAGGGGGACAGGAGCCATGGAGGGGGCCATAGGCCATGGAGGGGGACAGGAGCCATGGTGTGGGACAGGAGCCATGGAGGGGGACAGGAGCCATGGAGTGGGACAGGAGCCATGGAGGGGGACAGGAGCCATGGAGGGGGCCATGGGCCATGGAGGGGGCCATGGGCCATGGCGGGGGACAGGGGCCATGGAGGGGGACAGGGGCCATGGAGGGGGACAGGAGCCATGGAGGGGGACAGGGGCCATGGAGGGGGACAGGGGCCATCGAGGGGCCAGGGGCTAAATTTGCGATGGGGTGGGGGGGTGGGAGTTGTCCAAAATTGAAAGTCGGGCGGAGTGGCTGCAGATTCAGGATTGAAAGACAGAAATCAAGAAAAGTGGGCGGCACGGTGGCACAGTGGTTAGCACTGCTGCTTCGCAGCGCCAGAGACCCGGGTTCAATTCCCGCCTCGGGCGACTGACTGTGTGGAGTTTGCACATTCTCCCCGTGTCTGCGTGGGTTTCCTCCGGGTGCTTCGGTTTCCTCCCACAGTCACAAAGATGTGCAGGTTAGGTGAATTGGCCATGTTAAATTGTCCGTAGTGTTAGGTAGGGGGTAAATGTAGGGGTATGGGTGGTTTGCGCTTCACCGGGTCGGTGTGGACTTGTTGGGCCGAAGGGCCTGTTTCCACACTGTAAAGTAATCTAATCTAATCTAATCTAATCTAATCTAATCTAATCTAATCTAAAAGAGGGAAAGACAGAGAGAGAATGAGAGAAGAAGAAAGAAAGCAAGAGAGTGGGAAAGAACAGAAACAAAGGAAGAAGGAAGAGAGAAAATACAAAAGGACAGTCTGTCAGGAGAAAGAGAGAGAAAGATAATGTGAGAGAGAAAGGTTGAGAGGGAGAGAGAGAGATGGAATGATACAGACAGTGAGTGAGAATCAGAGGCAAAGAGAGAGACAGAGCGAGGGAAAAGAGGAAATATCAGACAGGTACAACCAGGAGATAAGGAAAGATGTGGCGAGATTAAAGAGGTGATATTCGCCATTCCGGTTGGTCTGAGCTCTCTTGATGGTCTCTCACACTTCCTCTCTCCCATTTGGGACAGACTCTGCACCAGGGGCTTGCTTTAGTAGGGGCTGGGGTGAGGTTAAAGGGTCAAAACTGGGATTGAGATTCAAACACTGCCCACACTTTCACACACACACAGACAGACAGAAACACACCGATACTCACCCCATGCTCAGTGCACACGGTGAAAGGGACAATGGCTGCCAGGACCTGTTTGAAATATCCGCTGGTCTCTCACTCAGAGCCCCCTCTCTGCCCAAGTCCCAGGTTCCTCTACCCAGGGCATACCTCCCCCAGGGATGGAGCACAGCCAGTGCCATCTCACTGGGATTAGAGGGGGGAGGGAGGGAGGAGGTGTGAGAGAATGCAGCAGGTAAACAGTTTCATCCAGTCTGCCTTTGTCTACTCCTACTTTGCATTTTATTGTCTTGGAATGAAAGCCAAATGTATTTTCAAACTGATCAAATTCCTTTTGGCTTTGTGGTTTCCTATTGATTATTGTAAGAACTCTCAATTTGAGATTGCCAGGAATCTAACCCAGGTCACCTGATTGGAAGACATCTACACTGACCATGATGGCACCATCACTGTGCACTGTACCACAACACAGTCCCCAAATATAGTTAAAAAGACCTTTATCATGATAAATCAAACAGAGGTCATGTTGATTCACTGAAGGTGATATTGGGTCAGGTGGCAATACCTTATATGGAGAGGTAGATTTGTAGGAGCATCTGAAATCGGAGAGGGAGCTGGGTCATTGGGTGGCTGCAGGGAGGGAGCCCAGAAATCCTTCTGGTTGGGCTTGGATTCCCCATGCAATGCATCAGCTGGTTCATGGAAAGGAACAAGTAAAGAAACGGAATGATATCAGAGCTATAGTTTAGTACAGACTGCCTTTGACTTCCCCTGCTTCCAGAGATGGTAATGTGTGACATAGGTAAAGTAGTGTTACTTCTGTAATCGTAATTACTTATGCAAGGTAAGTGAACTCACACCAGTGTATAATTGTTTCAGTCAAGAGCTGAGTCAACAAGCAGGAAAACTATGTGGAGGAAATACATAATTGTTTTTGTATTAGCTAAATGTGCATACAAGAATGAAATGTGCCTGCAAACAATGGTAGATGTTACAGATAAATAGATAAGGTGCTGTGAGGGGAGGGGGTTAAGCTAGATATGCCTGTACAAACAATAGTTATAAGCATCTATTTCCCGCTTCTGCAAAAACAAGAACAAACCACAATCAAGAAGTCATGAGGTCATAAGATCATAACAAGTATGGGAAACAGATGATAGTGAGGGAGGATATACCTAACAATGGATCACGGCAGGATGTGGTCAAACGGCCTTGTGAGGCCAGAAATAAGCATTTTGTCACAGACAAGGCCGGATAAGGCAAGAGATAAACAAGAATAATGGACACCGGTCTTAGAGAGGTAGGAGATGTAAACAGGGGAAGGAGCAATGGGAGGATGGAATCGGAACCAAATTACATAAATGTTGTGTACTAGTTGAATTCAGTGTGTGTGTGTCCCTGCCTTGTGGACAGTGGACACCACACCCCTCTTGCAAGAGCGAAATAAATGGCACTACTGATTCAGATCTTGTCTCGGACTGTAATTATTGAAGGGAGTGAGCTTCGTTTCTCACAATAAGAATTCACGTGGAGGTACAGAAAGTTCAGGAAGTGAGAAGGGCAGCAGAATTAGCAGATGACTACGTGTTGGTGCATAAGACAAGCTTCTGACAAAACTTCTGTCCAGTGAGGGATAGAAGTTGGGAGAAAGGGAGATCCTACACTGCGAAACCCAGAGTAAAGAGCACTGGTAAGATGTTAGCACAGGATAGAAAAGAATCCCGAGGGGGTGGACAGGAGATGAAAGGCCTCAGGTGTTTTCACTGTAATGGAGTGGGACACAGAAAATGACAGTGCCAGTGGTTTCAGAAGGGCACTGGGAAAAGGTGTTTACACTGCCAGAAGGTGGGACACGTACAGACACAGTGCTACTCGTTAAAGAAAGGCACTGTGGGAAAAGATGTGGGAAAAGAAGCTGAGCCAGTGGCCTTAGTGAAGGTAGTAAAGGAGACCCCAATAAGAGCCGAGGAGCTGCAGGAGAGTGCTCAGCCGAGGCAGGGGCTGGGTATGGGGTTAGTATCTGATTTCTACATAAAATTCACCTTTGTGGGTAAAGGTTACTCAGAAAGAACAGCGGGAGAAGGACAAGAAGTTATAATTTTGTGAGATACAGGATCTAACCAGTCCCTGATAATAAGGGATGAGCGAATATGCATTCTTTCTGATTTGTTACCCAACAGTGTGGTAATTTGTGGGATAGATGCACAGAAATTTAGTGTTCCCCTATGTAAGATCAGGTTGGAGTGCCAACCCAAGGTTGGGGAAGTTACAGTGGGAGTGATTGACAGAGTGTCTGTTCCAGGAATTCAGTTTGTTCTTGGGAATGATTTGGCAGGATCCAAGGTGGGAGTGACACCCTTTGTTGTGGAGAAGCCCAAGGAAGACCAAGAAACTGAAGAGTTAAAGCAGAAATATCCTGGTAATTTTCCCAGTCTGTAACCAGGTTCCACTCTCATAAAACACAGCACAAAGCAAAAAGTAAAGAGAAAGATGAAGGAGTTGAGGTTCAGTTTGCGGATACCCTGCTTGATGTAATGTTGCAGGAAAAAACTGACCAGGCAGAGGGTTAGACAGGAGTGAGTACTCCTGAATGATGAAGAGACTTGCAATAGCAAGACAAAATGATTAAACGTATATATGTGGATGCGTGCTCTGAAAAGGAGGCAGAGAATATTCCGGAGGGTTATTGTCTAAAAGACAGCACCCTCAGACAGAAACGGCAGCTTAGAGAGGAGAAATAGGCCGAAGTGCACCAGATTGTGTTGCCTGTAGCATACAGACAGGAGATGTTATGGTTAGCACAGGAACTACATTTAGGGGGTCATGTAGGGGTACGAAAGACTCAGGCTAAGGTCTGCACAAGGATATGGTTAACTTTGGCCATACCTGTCATACATGCCAAATGGTAGGTAAGCCACAGGCAGTAATAAAACCAACACCTTTGTTGCCAATTCCCACATTTGAAGAACCTTTCACGCGGGTTAGAATCGATTGTGTAGGTCCCCTCCCGAGAACTAAAAGTGGGAACTAGTAGATGTTAACCATAATGGATGTGTCTACCAGATTTCCAGGGGCAATTCCATTGCAGAGCATCAAGGCAAAAAGGGTAGTAGGGGAGTTAGTATCTTTCTTCACACGGTATGGGCTACCCTGAGAGATTCAGTCAGACCAAGGGTCACATTTTATGGCTAGACTTTTCAAGGAGCTTATGGATAGCTTCGGTATACTGCACTTTAATCCCAGTGAATATCATACTGAATCCCAGAGAGTTTTAGAAAGGTGGTATCAGACCTTGAAATCCATGTTGAGAGCAGATGCTGTCAGGATTACCTGCATATTTGGGATAAAGGTATCCCGTTCGTATTGTTTGCCATTAGAACGCCCCAAATGAATCTATTCAGTTTACTCCCTTTGAGTTAATATTCAGTCATGAAGTGAGAGGCTCTTTGAAATTAATTAAAGAAAATTTGACAGGACCAAAGTCGGATATCTCACACTTAGATTATGTATTAGAGATGAGGGAGAGACGAAATCAAGTAGGTGAGGCAGCTAGACAGCACGTTAAAAAGGCACAGTGTAGAATGAAGCAGGTGACAGATAATAACTCTGAGACTCGGACATTTTCCCAAGGGGATGACGTGTTAATACTGTTACCCATGATAGGAGATCCCTTCAAAGCCAGGCTTAGTCATCCCTATCAAATTGAGAAAAGGTTGAATCAAGTGAACTATTTAGTAAAGATGCCAGATAGGCAGAAAGGGTATCAGGTATGTCATGTGAACATGTTGAAATTTTATTACACTAGAGAGAAAGAACTGGAGAAACAGATGTTAGTTACTGCCATGCAGAGTGAGGAATCAAATCCAGATGATGTGGATTTGAAATAAATTTAAAAATGAAGAAGTCCTTGAGGAGTGGGATAGGTTAGTAAGCAATCTGTCTCAGGAACAGAGAACAGAGTTGAAAGATTTGTTACTACAGTACAAGGACATATGTAAGAATCAGATAGGGAGGACAAATTCTATTGTCCATGAAGTAGACATAGGGAATACTGCTCCGATAAAACTGCTGCCCTATCAGCTTAATCCTCTCAAAGACAGACAGATCTAGAAGGAGGTGGAGGCTATACTCAATGAGGACATCATCAAACCAAGCCAGAGCGAGTGGAGTTCAGTGATTGTCTTAGTTCCCAAAACAATGATTCTGCATGGATTATCGGAAGGTCAATGCCAACTCATATCCAATTCCCTGATTGGTGGACTGCATTGAGAAAGTCGGACAAGCCAGTTAAATCACCAAGTTGGACTTAATGCCTGGTTACTGGCAGGTACCTTTATCAGAGTTGGTGAAAGAAATTTCTGTGTTTTTAACCCAGAGGGGCTATATCAGTTTAAAGTGATGCTGTTTGGAATGAAGAATGTGCCCACCACATTCCAAAGACTCATGAACAAAGTTGTAGCTGGGTTCACAAACTGCGCAGTCTATTTGGATGATGTCGTGATCTTTAGTAATTCCTGGAAAGATCATATGTTACAGTTGGCATAACTCTTTGAACGACATTGTGAAAGATGTTGTGAAACTTGAAAGGGTTCAGAGAAGATTTACAAGGATGTTGCCAAGGTTGGAGGATTTGAGCGGTAGGGAGAAGTTGAATACGCTAGGGCTGTATTCCCAGGAGCGCCGGAGGCTGAGGGGTGACCTTATAGATGATTATAAAATCATGAGGGGCATGGATAGGATCAATAGACAAAGTCTTTTCCCTGGGGTGGGGGTGTTCAGAACTAGAGGGTGCAGGTTTAGGGTGAGAAGGGAAAGATAAAGAGACCTAAGGGACAACTTTTTAACTAAGAGGGTGACAAGTGTATGGAATAAGCTGCCAGAGGAAGTGGTGGAGGCTGGTACAATTGCAACATTTAAAAGGCATCTGGATTGGTATAAGAATAGGAAGGATTTGGAGGGATATGGGACGGGTGCTGGCAGGTGGGACTAGATTGGGTTGGGATACCTGGTCAGCATGGACAAGTTGGACCAAAGGGTCTGTTTCCGTGCTCTACACATTTATGACTCTATGACTACGAGATGTAAAACTGGTGATAGACTGAAATAATATGGAACTTGCCAAAGCAAAGGTGACATTCTTGTGATGGAACATCGGTCATGGAAGGTGACCCCACAGAACGCAAAGATGAAAGCCGTCGAGGAATTTCAACAACCAACATTGAAGAAAGAGGTGCTTCGATTCTTTGGACTCAGTGGATTCTATTGGAAGTTTGCTCCAAACGTTAGCAGTGTAGTGGCACTGTTAACCGATTTTCTGATGAAGAACAGAAAGTTTCAGTGGACAGAACCATGCCAGAAGGCATTCAACCATTTCAAATCGATATTAACCACCAAACCAATTTTAGCTACAACAAATGTTTCAAAACCTTTTAAAGTCACCATCGATGCTCGTGACATTGGATTTGGAGCTGTACTCCTCCAGGAAGATGAGGATGGGATTAAACTGCCACTGAGGTGGGCATGTATTAAGAAACTTCTGAAAACGAATATTCTTAAAGACAGATGCATGGTCCGATAAAACAATTTACAACCAGAATTGGATGTGTGCAGTCTGTCATCCACCAGGAAAAATCAATACATGAAAAAGTGTGGTGGACGTGCAAAAAAAATTCCTTTTTAGAGGAATTAAAGAACCGCCAAGGATCAACAGCATTAAACTCCTCCATAAAAGTTATGTTAGCAGATTTAGGCTGGGCACTTGGAACAGAGGCAGAACGGTCTAAGGGAGGATTCAACCAACAATTAAAATCTCCTCCCAAGATTAACGGGTGTGAGTGTCCGGTAATATTGCAAAGTCTGAAAAAAGCCTAATTGTCCCAGTTGGGAGCATAACCAATTGGCCAAAATTGCATCAATGTCAAAACTCTGCCCAGTAATAATAACAAATCTGCCAGTAGAGTCAGATGTAGTTTCAGCACGGACAGAATGAATAAATTTATGTAAAAGAAAAGCAACTCCTTTTTCTGAGAAGATTTGTGGCTCATCTTGATGGTAAGTCTGTAAGTTATCTCGCTGAGTTTGAAGGTTTGTTTTCAGACATTTTGTCTCCATACTAGGTAACATCATCAATGAGAGTCTCTGAATGGACAAATGCATTAGAATAAAGCATAAGCTTTAAACAGTCAACACAGAAAAAGAAAAAAAAATCTTGCACTACAAAATAAGTTAGATAAACTCACACAAAACTTCATTTCATACAAAACTGATGTTTGGATAGAAAATCTATCGATACAGATACAGATACACTTACCGATACAGAAAAAGCAGTCCTAGTCAGAGGGTTAAACTACAATTACAAAGACATGAGTAAAAAGGATTTCCTCACAGCATTTGAATCTACTTTCGAAAAACGTCTTTCAGAGGGAACACAGCAGACCATAAGACAAGCTATTGTACCGACATTAGGCCGAAGAAAGAAAGGAAACACACTTAATGCTTAAGAAAATAAAGCCTTAGAAAAACTTAAAAAGGAGAATAACATGGTTATCCTACCTACAGACCATGGACGCATGACTGTTATTTTGAAAAAAAAACCTGCCTGTTTTAAAAAGGCAAATGCTCTACTTGCAGATACTGAAACTTACCAGTAGGTGGCAATACTTCATCAAACAAACGAGCAAGAAACTTGGCACCAGGATACATGAACACCCAACTGGCCACCAGAATACACAACCCACTACCACTAGTTTCGAAACATACAGACAAAGAAGGACATCACTTTGATTGGGACAACACACATATTCTAGGACAGGCAAAATAGAAACACACACAAGAATACTTAGAGGCATGGCATTCTAACGAGAACTCTATCAATAAACACATCGTGTTAGACTCTATCTTCCCTCCCTTGAACAAAAACGGAAATGACATCACCCACCTGAAGTAACCAAGACCTCTAAATAGAGAGGTGGGACATACAACCAGCACTTCACCAGAGACTCTCACTGATGATGTTGCCTAGTATGCTGATGAAACATCTGAAAGCAAACCATCAAGCTCAGTGAGCGAATTACTTACTTATTAGCAACTCCTCTAGATCTGCCAGAAAAGGAGAAAAAATGCACTTGTCTAATCCAACCTCGTTTTAACTTTGGACTGTCTTTATTTTTCAAGTGGGTTTCTTGTAAGTAAATTATTTGGGCATTAAGATGGTGTAAATAATGTAAAATCTTAGTGTGTTTGATTGGGTTGTTCAGGCCTTTGCAATTCAGACTGGCAAATTTAATGTCCCACCTACCAAGGGTGGTGAATCATTAGCTGTGTCATGTATAATACTCACCATAATATCCCACATGTGCAATACTCGATAAACAAGAGTAAACCTTGCAAAAGTGAGGTATGTGCCAAGCCCCACCCTATCCCCATCAGAACAAAACAAACTCCACCAACTCCCATAATAGTAACCCCCCAAATTGAATACCTGCCGACCAACCCCTCCCCCTCATAGCAGAAGCCCCCTCTGGATGAGTACGTGCTCTCTTACCCCACAGTAAAAATAAACTGTCGTGTTTTGTAGCTCAAACGAACTACAACGCGACCTTGGGGAATGTAAATGTTAAGTGTTCAAAAACTGTGAAGCAAAAATGAGTAAACATGTAAATGTAATAAAAATATTTACTGTATATAGTTAAACAATTAAACTCTACATTCTTTAGTACTAATTGTGCAACCTCTCAAAAAAAAGTCTTGAGTAAGGAAACATGTACTTCTTGGTGGATGAGGTCAAATGTAAAAAGAAACCAAATCCAAGCCTGTAAGCACAGCATACCGTCCATTTTAACCTCCCCAGTGGGAAATGCAGTCTTTGTCCGTAGTAGCATAAAACTAATGTCTAACTTACCTAGTTAGGCCCAAACATCAAACCGGGTCTGGAACTGCAGTCTTTTAAAGGTTTTTATTCGCAAGGTCCATAGCCCGACCCAGGTCATCAAACCTATGTGTTAGTCTGCTCGGCAGGATGATATGTAATATCGTTGGATAACGAAGGCCAAATGTAACATTCGCACATGAGTGAGGTTCCTTTTTGACCTTGGCAAAAGCCGCACAATGCTTCACAACAGTCGGGTGAAATCAGGAAAAATGAGTCCTCTCTTTTCATTATACACAAGGGGAGAAGCTACTCCAGCACAGCGTAGAATGTGATTTCTCACTTGAAACTGGTTCACCCTGTCAGCCATCGGGCGAGGTAACTCGCCTTCTTTCAGGTTAGCACGCAGCGTACGATGAGCCTCGTCCACACGAGTTCAGCCTCAAGTCTGAGCAAGTCCTGTAAAAGTTGGGCCATAAATTCTGTGGGATGAGGATCCTCCAATTCTTTGGGTAAACCCACAAGTCGAATATTATTCCTGGAGCAGGCCTCCAAGTCTTCACATTTCTTCATCAGAGACTCAATCGTAGCAGATAACATTAGCTTGGAGGTTAGTTATCTGGTTATCATGCTCATGAGCCAAATGTTCCAGGTTCAAAATACTCCTGCATTGTGAAGAACCGTTTTCCTCCAACAGCTTCAGAGCAGCTGTTACCTCCTTCCTAACCCTCGCTCAAATTACAGGTTCAAACTTGGTAATGATTTCAGTATGCAAATCCTCCATCACTATCTGGTTTCTCTCGAGCTTTGGGCTCACGCGAATGGTGCGGCCTGGCATGACTGGACCTGGCTGTCTCAATGTTTGTTTGAGAAGTTGTCAGTTGCAAAGTTACAGGTAAAAAGTAGGTCGTATTTTTAACAAATATCCAAACGGAGTGTAGAGGGCGTGTAACGGCTAAATTTAAGAAATCAAAATATATAAATTCACTACATTCCTGAGGAGTGACCACAAACTATGCCCTACATCCTCCGTGCCAACCTGCACTCCCGATTAGGCAGTTTCGACGTCGCTCTCCTCCATTGAATATCTTAACGAGTTCAATAGTTCTGAGGGTGGCCTGTTGGTTATTCCTCGTGTTGCATGTTCCTGGTCCGATCCAGGCTGCTTCCCTCTCCCGAGCCTCGAGACTCCCCATGAGCTGCAGCAGCGAAGCTGTTTTCTTACAGTCACTGGAAGGAGTTTGTTGTAAAAAAACCCTCTGCCTCCACTGCAGCTGACACCCTTAGGAAGAGAGGAAGAGCCAGTGGCCTCCCCGTGGATTCTGGCTTGAAACGCTGCAGCCACATGTATTTTCAAACTGATCCTTTCGCCTTTGGGTTTTCCTTTTGATCAATGTAAAAAATCTCAACTTGCGATTGCCAGGAATCAAATTGCCTTGAGGGACTTACCTCAAGAGTCAGGCCTCTGTTTTTCAGGAGCAGCGAGGAGAGAGGGAGAGAGGAGCGGGGGCTGTTGGGAGATATGTTTCTGCTTTAAAAACTGACGTCATGAATAGGCTGAGCACAGGCTGAGCAGGAACGGACATGGGACTGCTGAGTGAGTGAAGTAATATATTTGGGTGCTTGGCTTCCCCGAAACACTACTGAGGTGGTGTCTCCTACCCATCATCCTCCTCTCATCAAAACAAGGTTCTGTGTGTCGGATTGGTAAGGTAACTAATCTTTCTTTTTTATTATTTTTCAATAGCCTCTTTGGGAATTTAGAATAGTGGAATGGCAGTTAGGGCAGTTGAATGTTCCTCCTGCTGAAAGTCGGAGGTAAGGGACACCATTAATGTCCCTTGTTATGAAGGTGTAGGTGTGTCCTGTAACTTTAAGAGAGAGAGGATGCTCGCAAGGCCTGACTGAAAGCACAGAGTGTCTTGAACAATTTAAAAATGTAACACTTGGTTGAAACAAATAGCTGCTGTTGCATTGCCATGGAACAAAAACAATTTCAAATTCGGCCAATCAGTATAAATTTTGCCCCAGATACCAAAATTCCAATCGAATTTGAATTTAATATTTTGAAACATAGAGCCATAGAGTCATAGAGATGTACAGCATGGAAACAGACCCTTGGGTGCAACCTGTCCACGCCGACCATATATCCCAACCCAATCTAGTCCCACTTGCCAGCACCCAGCCCATATCCCTCCAAACACTTCCTATTCATATACCCATCCAAATGCCTTTTAAATGTTGCAATTGTACCAGCCACGACATCCTCTCGCAGCTCATTCCATACACGTACCACCCTCTGTGTGAAAAGATTGCCCCTTAGGTCTCTTTTATATCCTTCCCCTCTCACCCTAAACCTATGCCATCTAGTTCTGGACTCCCCAACCCCAGGGAAAAGAGTTTGCCTATTTACCCTGCCCATGCCCCTCATAATTTTGTAAATCTCTATAAGGTCACTCCTCAGCCTCCGACACTCCAGGGAAAACAGCCCCAGCCTGTTCAACCTCTCCCCATAACTCAGATCCTCTGAAACGTTCCTCAAGTAGGCGGCCTATCTCCCCAATGTAGAGGAGGGCACATCAGGTGCAGCGGATGCAGTAAATGATGTGTGTGGAGGTGCAGGTGAATTTGCGACGGATATGGAAGGATCCCTTGGAGGCTTGGAGGGAAGTGTCTGGGGATGTGTGGGCGCAAGTTTTGCATTTCTTGCAGTTGCAGAGAAAGGTGCCGGGAGTGGAGGTTGGGTTGGTGGAGTGTGTGGACCTGACGAGGGAGTCGCGGAGGGAGTGGTCTCTCCGGAACGCTGATAGGAGAGGGGAGGGAAATATATCCTTGGTGGTGGGATCAGTTTGGAGGTGGCGGTGATGTATCTGGAGGTTGGTGGGGTGGTTAGTGAGGACCAGTGGGGCTTTGTCCTGGTGGCGGTTTGAGGGCGGGGTTCAAGGGTGGAGGAGCGGGAAGTGGAGGAGATGCTGTGGAGAGCATTGTCAACCACGTCTGAGGGGAAATTGCGGTCTTTGAAGAAGGAGGCCATCTGGGTTGTTCGGTATTGGAATTGGTCCTCCTGGGAGCAGATGCGGCGGATGCAAAGGAATTGGGAAAATGGGATGGTGTTTTTACAGGGGGCAGGGTGGGAGGAGGTGTAATCTAGGTAGCTGTGGGAGTCGGTCGGTTTATAGTAAATGTCCATGTTGAGTCGTTCGACCGAGATAGAAATGGAGAGGTCTAGGAAGGGGGGGAAGGAGTCTGAGATGGTGCAGGTGAATTTGAGGTTGGGGTAGAAGGTGTAAAGTGGATGAACTGTTCAACCTCCTCGTGGGACCGCGAGGTAGCGCCGATACAGTCATCGATATAGCGGAGGAAAAGGTGGAGAGTGGTGCCAGTGTAGCTGTGGCCTCCTCTACATTGGGGAGACAGGCCGCCTACTTGTGGAACATTTCAGAGAACACCTCTGGGACACCCGCATCATCCAACGCAACCGCCCGTGGCTCAACACTTTAACTCCCCCTCCCACTCCGCCAAGGACATGCAGGTCCTTGGCTTCCTCCATCGCCAGACCATAGCAACACGACGGCTGGAGGAAGAGCGCTTCATCTTCCGCCTAGGAACCCTCCAACCACAAGGGATGAATGCAGATTTCTCCAGCTTCCTCATTTCCCCTCCCCCCACCTTATCTCAGTCCCAGCCCTTGGACTCAGCACCGCCTTCTTGACCTGCAATCTTCTTCCCGACCTGTCTGCCCCTACCCCCTCTCCGTCCTATCACTCTCACCTTAACCTCCTTCCACCTATCGCATTCCCAGAGCCCCCCCCCCCCCCCAAGTCCCTCCTCCCTACCTTTTATCTTATCCTGCTTGGCACACCCTCCTCATTCCTGAAGAAGGGCTTATGCCCGAAACGTCGATTCTGCTGCTCCTTGGATGCTGCCTGACCTGCTGAGCTTTTCCAGCAACACATTTTTCACCTCTGATCTCCAGCATCTGCAGTCCTCATTTTCTCCTTATTTTACTGTGGGTAAAGTGTTCAAAAAGTTTACAAGAGATAGGATTTATAGTCATTTGGAAAGGAATAAATTGATTAGTGAAATGCAAGTCATTGCAACTTCTCCTTTATTGAGTTATAGAGTTATAGAGATGTACAGCACGGAAACAGACCCTTTGGTCCAACTCATCCGTGCCGACTAGATATCCCAATTTAGTCTAGTCCCAACTGCCAGCACCTAGCTCATATACCCAACCAGATGCCTTTTCAATGTTGCAATTGTATCAGCCCCTACCACTTCCTTTGGCAGCTCATTCCTTACACATGCCACCCTCTGAGTGAAAAAGTTGCCTCTTATGTCTCTTTTATATCTTTCCTCTCAGCCTAATCCTATGCCCTCGAGTCCTGGACTCCCCCACTCTAGAGAAAATATCTTGTCTACTTAACCGATCCATGCCCTCATGATTTTATAAACCTCTATCAGGTCACCCCTCAGCATTCAACAGTCCTAGCCTATTTAATCTCAAATCCTCCAACCCTGGCAACATCCTTGTAAATCTTTTCTGAACCCTTTCCAGTTTCACAACATCTTTCCGATAGGAAGAAGGCCAGAATTGCAACCAATATTCCTAAAGTGACCTAACCAATGTCCTGTACAGCTGCAACATGACCTCCCAACCCCTGTACTCAATACTCTTGACCAATAAAGGGAAGCATACCAAACGCCTCCTTCACTATCCTATCTACCTGTGACTCCACATTCAAGGAGCTATGAACCTGCACTCCAAGGTCTTTTTGTTCAGCAACACTCCCTCGGACCTTACTATTAAGTGTATAAGTCCTGCTAAGATTTCTGGCTGTAACAGTTGCTCCATTTTTGAGGTTGTTTTAGGTGTTTGAGGTGATTTCCTCGAATTCCAGGAGTAGCAATTACTGTTTTATTTGCTGTTGTATTGTTATAGAACTTCGGAGAGTTATAGATTAGATTCCCTACAGTGTGGAAATAGGCCCTTCGGCCCAACAGGTCCAAACCGACCATCAGAAGAGTAACCCATCCAGACCCATTTCCCTCTGGCTAATGCACCTAACACTGTGGGCAATTTAGCATGGCCAATTCACCTGACTTGCACATCTTGGGAGGAAACCAGAGCACACCCATGCAGACACGGGGAGAATTTGCAAACTCCACACAGACAGTCGTCCCAGGCTGGAATCGAACCTCGGACCCTGGTGCTATGAGGCAGCAGTGCTAACCACTGAGCCACCGTGCTGCCCAAACTTCGAAGGTGACCAAACTGATGGAGGAGGGTAAAGTGGTTGATGTGATGTATATGGATTTCAGTCAGGCATTTGATAAGGTTACCAAGGGTAGGCTATTTCACTAAATATGGAAGCATGGGATTGAGGGTTGGATCAGAAATTGGCGAGCTGAAAGAAGACAGAGGGTGGTGGTTCATGGTAAATGTTCATCCTGGAGTTCAGTTACTAATGGTGTACTGCAAGGATCTGTGTTGGGTCCATTGCTGTTTGTCATTTTATAAATGACCTGGAAGAGGGCACAGAAGGATGCATTAGTAAATTTATGGATACCACTAACGTCGATGGGGTTGTGGTCAGAGCCGAACAATATTGTAGGTTACAGAGGGACATAGATAAGCTGCAAAGCTGGCTGAGAGGTGGTAAATGGAGTTTAGTGTGGGAATGTGTGAGGTAATTCACTTTGGAAGGAGTAACACGAATAAAGAGTACTGGCCTAATAATAAGATTCTTGGTAGTGTAGGTGAGCAGAGATCTCCGTGTCCATACACAAAGACCCCTGAAAGTTCGGGTCCCCATACCACCCTTTCTGCTCCTGGCCTGCCCCCCTTCACCAGGCGCTGAATGGGTTCGGCGATAGTGGTGAAATGTGCAATGAAGGGGCGGCAGTAGTTAAAAAGCCCCAAGACGCGGCGGATTCCCCGACTGTGTCTGGCCGCGGCATGTCTGCGATGGCCAACTTGCGGTCGGGGGGTAGGGTATTGCTTCCCTGGCTGATGTCGTGCCCCAGGTACCGGACTTTAGCCCGTCCGACCTGGGCCTTCGTGAGGCTTAATTTGAATCCTGCCCGGGCGAGTGTCCACAGGACGGCGGCCAGGGCTTCCAGGTGGTTGCGCGCGTCCATGGACGTAATCAAAAGGTCGTCTACATACTGTAGGAGGGTGCTCGAGAAGGGGGAAAGGTCGCACCCCTCCAGGGTCCGGCTCATGACCCTGTGGAAAATGTTAGGGCTGTTGTGGAAGCCCTGCGGCCGGCGGGTCCATGTATACTGTCTGTTCCGCAGCGTGAAGGCAAACTTGTCCTGTGAGTCATGGTGCAGGGGAATGGACGAAAAGCCATTCGCCACGTCCAGGACCGTGAAGATCCGGTGTGAGGGTTCGAGGCCGTTGAAGATGGTGGTCAAGCTGGCTACGACAGGGTGCTCTCTGGGGGGTGACCCTATTGAGTGCCGTGTAGTCGATGGTGAGCCTGTAGCTCCCATCCAGCTTCCGGACTGGCCATATAGAGGAGTTGGTGTGGACACCGTGGGGCGCAGGACGCCGTGCCGGGTGAGTTCGGTAACGATTGCCTCAGTGGCACGCAGAGCCTCAGGTTTAATCGGATATTGTCGGTGCGGGGCGTGTATGGGACCGGGTATCCGCTCAGGAGGGGAGCGGATGAGGCCGCAGTCCTGCTTGCTTTTGGCCCACACCTCTGGGACGAGTTGGCTGATGGCCCCGAAGGCACCGTCCTTGGCCCAGTCCCGGGCGATGGGCACACTGTGGGCAAGCGCAGTGACGGATTTAGTGGGCACCCATCTACCCTCATGGGCGCTCTTGTGAAATTTGCGGGATGTCCACAGGAGGCGGCGGTGGAACGCGTCCACCACCGCCCCCAGGTCGCCCAGAAGGTCGATACCCATAATCGTCCCCTCCGAGTTTGGGCAAATCCAGAAACGCACGGGGAGTAAAATGTTATCTATCTCTAGGAAGACGGCCTTGCTTTGGCGTGCAATAACCGAGCTCCGCCCAACCCCTTTAACGGAAATGGAGTGGTGGGTTGAGGGAAGGTTGAGGTCAGTGAGGGAGACCGACCCCCCCGTATCAATCAAAATCTTGCATCGGCGGCCCCCTAGCGATGCGGAAACCCAGATACGGGGGTCGGCTCCCGGGACGGGGGCCGACACTACTCAGTCTTTGCGTCAGGCGAGCAGCTGTAAATGCTCGAGCAGTTGGTCCCGACTGAGTTGATCCCAGTCGGGGGCGGTGGGTTTCGGGCTTGGGCGGTAAAACCGTACGGGCAGCAAGCGCCTGGGCTTCTAGGTGCTCTGTGGCCTGCTTTTTCTTGTCTTGGACATAAAGCTGAACCTTGCCAGCAAGCCTAAGTGTGCCTGTAGCACCAGGATGCAAGCTTTCTCGTACCTATCTTTCTTCTGGCGGGCCCACCACTCGCGCTGTACATCCAGCGGGTCAGCGGGTCGCCAGCCTGAGCGAAGCATAGCCTTAATAACTTTTTTATCCTCGTCGGCTATAAAACGGGTAAGGGAAACCTCCGGCCCCCGATCTAGGTCTTCAGCCACACTTCCACCCATGGTAGGGGGTGTAACGTGACAGAAGCTAAACTAAAGTAAAGCTAGCAGGCGTGCTAAGGGATGTCGCTGGCACTAGCTTATTAATCTTCCAGTCGGGGAACCCACTCCCTGTAAGTCGAACCCTAGCCCCGCGGGTCAACCTGGGCAGGGGTGGGGATAGTTACAGACAGGACGCGTGTCAATTCCTGAGCGCACGACCCCGGGTTTCCGTGAGTCTCTCTCTCACCGCCTGACGTTCAGCGGCCGTGTGTACCCCACAAACACTGGGCGTCAACCAGGGGCCCGAGTGCAAGGGGGTGGGGGGGGGTGCGTGAACTCAGACCTAACCGCGCCTGATCCTGCAGAAGCCAACACCTTGGGACCGCAAAGTCAATGGGCAGAGTGCGTAACCGTCGCTTAGCCCAGAGGCTCCGCGTCTTGGGCTGGTTTGGAGGACTTCCCTTCTTGTAGCGCGTGTACACCTCCCAGCCTCTACCACGTACGCAAGGAAGACTCTAAAACCGGGCTCAACGTACAATGGGGTCCCCTAACTCCCACTGCAGAGGTCAACCAGGAAGGCTTGTTTGGTCAGTTTTTAAACAGGGGGATCAATCTGTCGGGGTCTCGTACCTAAAGTCGTCGGTCCAAGGATAGTCCGTCAGTCACAGTAGCACATTAACAATAAACAACAATAATAATAATCACGCACACATTTACTAGTGTTCCGCGACCCCAATCGCCACCCGCGAAGGATCACTCACACACACACACACACACACACACACACACTTTTAAAGAGTACTCTACCGGACTCGTGTTCACAGGTTCAGATAACGGCCGGCAGTGAAGTCCCTTGCGGGGCACTGGGAGACTTTTATACGAGAAGTAAAAGAGTAAAGATACTCACCCAGTGCCGTCGTAGGGATCCAGCAGCCGTCGTTAACCAGGATGAAGCTCCCAATTGTTATCGCGGATGAAATAATATCAGTCCGAGCCCAGAGTGCGGTTCAACAATCGGTAATGTTTATTGATACAGTAACACCGGCGGAGACCAACCGAGGTCCGAATCTCGGCTGTTCTGCTGTTACCGCGCGCTGCTACACATTATATACCTTTCGTTGTCAGGATGTGAGGATTTTGAGTATGAATGGGATGATAGTTCCCCATCATCGCTGGAGTAGGTGCAAATGGTGGGTTTCCTGCCGTCCCAGGAGAGTTGCAGTGTACACACAATAGGGTGCTAACTGGATTATGTAAACGGGTCCGGGTACTATCTGCTTGTCTCTCTCTGTGAGGGCTGGGGGCTAGCACCCGCCTTTGTTCCCTTGGGGTGCTGGTGTGTATTAGTCTGTTCGTTCCTGTCTGGTGGATGCCTGTCCTTTGTGTCAGGATGGTTCTGTATTGATGAATGTGGGTGTGTTTCAGTCAGTCTCTTGATGTGATTAGGAGATGGGTTTCCATATTAATTAACTCCGGAGTTTCGGTCTATGAGTCATGGTTAGTGTCTGGCCTAGTGTGGATTTGATCTGTCCTCTGGCTCCCATCTCCCGGTCACGTGGGGGGACCGGCAGCTGCTGGGTTCTGTGGGTTTAAGCTGTGGCTGCCGTTTTTAAAACACAAAATGAATTCCTATAGTTTTACCGATGTAGGCATAGTCCCGTGGCAAATGCGGGGCGGGTCTGATGCCCGCTTGCACTCTCCTGTCAACATCTTGGGGTTACCATGAGACCAGAAACTGAATTGTACTCGCGATATAAATACAGTGACAACAGAGCAGGTCAGAGGCTCGGAATACTGCAGTGAATGACTCACCTCCTGATCCCCCACAGACCGTCCACCATCTACAATACACCAGTCAGGATTGTGATGGAATACTCCCCACAGGCCTGGATGGGGGCAGCTCCAACAGTATTTCAGAAGCTTGGCACCAGCCAGGATAAAAGAGCCCACTTGATTGCCACGACATCCACAAACATCCATGTTATTTTCAGCACTGACCTGCAGGAGCAGCAATGTGCACCAGCGACAAGGTGCCCTGCAGAAATTCACAGAAGCTCCTTAGACAGCACTTTCCAAACCCACAGCACATTCTCAACGACCACTAGGGATGGGCAATAATTGCCGGCCCAACCAGCGATGCCCAGGAATGGATTAGAATTCATTTAAAATGTTACCCAATCACAACCAATGGTGGACACTGGGTTTTAGGTTTTGTGAGTGTAAGCTGGTTGGGTCCAGGCAGTAACCTGTTTGTTGTGAAGACTTGAAGAGAAATGCTGTCTGGAACAATCTGTCAGTCTTTCAGAGGCATGGCCTACATACATAGCATCACACAGACACTGACCTTCATATACCAGATTACTCACACGGGAGAGAGGTGGAAGCAATTTAAAATGTATTTGTATCTGGACTGAAAAATATTTGAAAACACAGTTAAAATATTTTCACGAAAATAATTTGGTAAGGAAGTTAGTATCTGAATGAGATATTTTCAAAGTGCTTGAACTTTATAATAATTTGATCTGGGTGTGATAACCAGGCACATTTGTGCACTTTGTGTTCAACAGATTTCAGTCTGAAAATTAAACCAAACGAGTGGGTGGACCTGTGTGTATTGGACAATTAAAGTGGACACGGTTAGTATTGAAGAACAATCACTGGACACGAAAGGTTAACTCTGATCTCTCTTCACAGATGCTGCTGAGCTTTTCCAGAAAGTTTTGCTTTTGTTTCTGATTTAAAACATCTGCTGACATGTGCTGATGAGGGATTCAATGTAAGCCCCATGTGCTGCAGTATTCCATCACCTTTGTAACACCTTCATAGAACTTGGAACATAGAACATAGAACAGTACAGCACAGAACAGGCCCTTCAGCCCACGATGTTGTGCCGACATTGATCCTCATGTACGATAAACCTAACGTACGAACCCTCAAATTAAGATCCGGTCCAGGGGGCAGAATTACAGAGCCTTTCTTGGTCAGTGCATTGAGTGTAGGAGTGTGGTTGTACATGACATTGATTAGGCCACTTTTGAAATATTACATTCAGTTCTGGTCTCCCTGCTACAGAAAAGATCTTGTTAAAGTTGAAATGTTGCAGAAAAGATTTATAAGGATGTTACTGGGGCTCAAGGGTTTGAGGTATCGGAGGCTGAGGGGTGACCTCATAGAGGTTTGTAAAATCATCAAGGGAATGGAGAGGGTGATTGGCAAGGTCTTTTCTCCAGGGAAGAGGAATTCAAAACTAGATCGCATCAGTTTCAGTTGAGATGGGAAAATTTAAAAGGTCGTAAGTGGTAACTTTTCTTGTACAGAAGTTGGTGTGTGCATGGAATGAGCTGCCAGAGGAAGTGGTGGAGGCTGGTACACTTACAGCATTTGGAAAGGTATCTGGATGGGTATAGGAATAGGAACGGTTTAGAGGGATATGGGCCAAATGCTGGCAAATAGGATTAAACCTGTTCACAGTGAATGGGTTGAATGGAAGGTTCAGTTTCTGTGCTGTACAAGTCTACGACAATTTAACCCTATGTCATCAGCACATAGAAAACGGGGAGACATGGTTTTGGCAGATCAATGGTCTAAATGTTGAACAGTGTTTAGATCAGCCCTGCACCAATGCTTAGTTCACCTGCTCCATGCACTTCCAAGCTTTAATAGAGCCATAGTGTCATGGAGATGTACAGCATGGAAACAGACCCTTCGGATCAACCCATCCATACTGACCAGATATCCGCAATTAATCTAGTCCCATTCGCCAGCACTTAGCCCACATCCCTCTCAACCCTTCCTATTAATCTACCCATCCAGATGCCTTTTCAATGTTATAATTGTGCCCACTTTCACAACTTCCTCTGGCAGCTCATTCCATGCACACATCACTCTCTGCAAGAACAAAACTGCCCCTTCAGTCCCTTTTAAATCTTTCCCCTCCAAACTTTACCTCTGACCTCTAGTCTTGGACTCCTCTCGCCTGGGAAATAGATATTGGCTATTTACCTTATCCCTGCCCCTCCTAATTTTATAAATCTCTATCAGGTTCTTTATCAGCCTCCGACACTCCAGGGAAAACAGGCCCAGCCTATTCAGCCCCTCCTGATAGCTCAATCCCTTCAACCCTGGCAACATTCTTGAAAACCTTTTCTGAACCCTTTCAAGTTTCACAACGTCCTTCTGATGGGGGGAGACCAGAATTGAAAGCAGTCTTCCAATAGTGGGCTAACCAATGTCCTTCACAGAAACAACATGGCCTCCCAACTCCTATACTCAATGCACTGACCAAGAAAAGCAACAGAGTGAGACCCAGTTGTGCAGAGGAGAGAGAGAAAGGGAATGGGAGTGTCAGGGACAGAGAGAGTGGGACCCAGTAGTGTGAGGGAGAGACTGGGACCCGGCAGTGTGAGGGAGAGAGAGTGGGAGCGGGCAGTGTAAGGGAGAGAGAGAGTGGGGGCCGACAGTGTGAGGGAGAGAGTGAGTGGGGGCCGACAGTGTGAGGGAGAGAGTGAGTGGGAGCGGGCAGTGTGAGGGAGAGAGAGAGTGGGAGCCGGCAGTGTGAGGGAGAGAGAGAGTGAGAGTGGGCAGAGTGAGGGAGAGTTTGAATCTTTTGGAAACAGTAGAGACAGATGACACTGCCAGTCCACGAGGCGGCCAGGTCTGTCAATTAAAGGTTGGCAGGGAGACAGAGCGGAAGAGTTGGACACTGCACAGAGCCGTGGTAATAGGGGACTCCATAGTGAGAGGAACTGACCGGGCTTTTTATGGCAGCAGGTGGGACTTAAGGATGGTGTGTTGTCTTCCTGGTGCCAGGGTTAAAGACATCACAGACAGAGTGCAGGAAATCCTCAAGGATGAGGGTGAAGAGCCAGAGGTGGTGGTACATGTCGGCACAAATGATGTCGGGAAGAAGAGGAGGAACATACTACAGCGGGACTTCGGAGAACTGGGAAGAAGGCTGAAAAGCAGGATGTCCAGGGTGGTTATCTCCGGTTCGCTTCCAGTTCCTCGTGCTGGTGAGGCCAGAAACAGGGAGATAATGGACTTGAACGTGTGGCTGGGGAGCTGGTGCAGGAAGCAAGGATTTAAATTCTTGGATCACTGGGTTATGTTTTGTGGTAAGCATAAATTCTACAAGAGAGATGGTTTGCACCTTAATAGGTTGCGGACCAGCATTCTAGCAGGCAGGTTTGCTACTGCAACACAGCTACGTTTAAACTAAGTAGCGGGGGGGGGGGGGGGGGGGGGAGGGGACAAACTGGATGTTTAAGAAGGAAATTGGAGGGAAAGTTAGAACAAGGGAAGTCAAGAACAACAACTGTATCAATGAGGCAGAAAACTCAAAGGGATCATGCTGTAAGGTTGAGTGAAATAGGAGTTGATGGGAAGGGTGAGGGCAGTAAAAAATTAAAAATACTATACATGAATGCACGAAGCATTAGAAATAAGATGGATGAGCTTGAGGCTCATTTGGAAATTGGCAGATACGATATTGCGGGGATAACTGAGACGTGGCTTCAAGTGGACAGGGCCTGGGAAATGAATATTCAAGGCTACACGTGCTATTGTAAGGACAGACTGACGGGCAGAAGGGGTAGGTAGGCTGGGAGAATCAGCATGGTATTGGACCTCAAGAAAGAGACGTTGTGGAGTGCCTCAGAGATGGATTCTTAGAACAGCTGGTGCTGGAGCCAACCAGGGAGAAGGCAATTCTGGATCTGGTATTGTGTAACAAACCAGAATTGGTCAGGGACCTCGAAGTGAAGGAGCCATTGGGAAGTAATAAGCTTTAATCTGCAATTTGAGAGGGGGAGGGTACAATCGGAAGTGAAAATTTTTCAGTTGAATAAAGGGAACTATGGAGCTATGAGGGAGGAGCTGGCCAAAGTTCAATGGTGAAATACCTTAGCAGGGATGACAGTGGAGGAACAATGGCGGATATTTCGGTGTATAATGCAGAAGTTGCAGGATCAGTTCATTCCAAAAAGGAAGAAAGATCCAAGGAGGAGGCATGGGTGGCCGTGGCTGATGAGGGGAGTTAAGAAACATATAAAGTTAAAACAGAAAAAGTATAACATAGCAAAGATAAGTGGGAAAACGGAGGACTTGGAAGCTTTTAAAAAACAACAGAGGATTACTAAGAAGGAAAGACGCAGAGAAAAAAATGAGGTACGAAGGTTAACTGGCCAATAATATAAAGGAGAATAGGAAAAGTTTTTTTAGGTATGTGAAAGGCAAAAAAATGGTTAAGACTAAAATTGGGCCATTGAAGACAGAAACAGGGGAATATATTACGGGGAACAAAGAAATGGCAGAAGAATTGAATTGGTACTTCAGATCTGTGTTCACTGGGGAAGACAGAAGCAATCTCCCTGAGGTAACAGTGGCTGAAGGACCTGAACTGAAGGGAATTTATATTTGCCAGGAATTGGTGTTGGAGAGACTGTTAGGTCTGAAGGTTGATAAGTCCCCAGGGCCTGATGGTCTACATCCCAGGGTACTGAAGGAGGTGGCTCGAGAAATCGTGGATGCGTTTGTGATTATTTTCCAGATTTCAATAGATTGGGGATCAGTTCCTGCGGATTGGAGGGTGGCTAATGTTGTACCACTTTTTAAGAAAGGTGGGAGAGAGAAAGCAGGAAATTATAGACCAGTTAATCTGACCTCAGTGGTGGGAAAGACGTTGGAGTCTATTATAAAGGATGAAATTATGACACATCTGGATAGTAGTAACAGGATAGGTCAGAGTCAGCACGGATTTATGAAGGGGAAATCATGCTTGACTAATCTTCTAGCAGTTTTTGAGGATGTAACTCTGAAGATGGACGAGGGAGGTCCAGTAGATATGGTATACCTGGACTTTCAGAAAGCTTTTGATAAAGTCCCACATAAGAGGTTAGTGAGCAAAATTAGGGTGCATGGTATTGGGGGAAAAGTACTAACTTGGATTGAAAGTTGGGTGGCTGATAGGAAACAAAGAGTAGTGATAAACGGCTCCATTTCGGAATGGCAGGCAGTGACCAGTGGTGTACCGCAGGGATCAGTACTGGGACCGCAGCTTTTTACAATATATGTTAATGATATAGAAGATGGTATTAGTAATAACATTAGCAAATTTGCTGATGATGCTAAGCTGGGTGGCAGGGTGAAATGTGATGAGGATGTTAGGAGATTACAGGGTGACCTGGGCAAGTTAGGTGAGTGGTCAGATGCATGGCAGATGCAGTTTAATGTGGATAAATGTATGGTTATCCACTTTGGTGGCAAGAACAGGAAGGCAGATTACTACCTAAATTGAATCAATTTACGTAAAGGGGCAGTACAGAGAGATCTGGGTGCTCTTGTACACCAGTCAATGAAGGTACGCATGCAGGTACAGCAGGTAGTGAAGAAGGCTAATGACATGCTTGCCTTCATAACAAGAGGGATTGAGTATAGAAGCAAAGAGGTTCTTCTGCAGCTGTACAGGGCCCTGGTGAGACCACACCTGGAGTACTGTGTGCAGTTCTGGTCTCCAAATTTGAAGAAAGACATTCTGGCTATTGAGGGAGTGCAGCTTAGGTTCACAAGGTCAATTCCTGGAATGGCGGGATTACCTTACACTGAAAGACTGGAGCGTCTGTGCTTGTATACCCTTGGGTTTAGAAGACTGAGAGGGGATCTGATTGAGACATATAAGATTAATAAAGGATTGGACACTCTGGAGGCAGGAAACATGTTTCCGCTGATGGGTGAGTCCCGAACCAGAGGACACAGCTTAAACATATGGGGTAGACCATTTAGGACAGAGATGAGGAGAAACTTCTTCACTCAGGGAGTGGAGGCTGTGTGGAATGCTCTGCCCCAGAGGGCAGTGGAGGTCCAGTCTCTGGATTCATTTAAGAAAGAGTTGGATAGAGCTCTCAAGGACAGTGGAATCAAGGGTTATGGAGATAAGGCAGGAACAGGATACTGATTAGGAATGATCAGCCATGATTATATTGAATGGTGGTACAGGCTCGAAGGGCAGAATGGCCTACACCTGCACCTATTGTCTATTGAGAGAGCAGTGTGAGGGAGAGAGAGAGTGGGAGCGGGCAGCGTGAGGGAGAGAGAGAGTGGAGCAGGCAATGTGAGGGAGAGAGTGAGCAAGTTTTCCAAGATTGCAGAACAGACACATTCGGCCCATCTGCTCCTGGCTGGCCATATTTCCTTTCTCTCTCTCTCCTTCTAGTATATATTTTCCTTCCCTTCTGGAGTTCTGTCGAGAGGCAACAGTGGTGATGCATTGTGGGAAGTGTGCCAGCGACTGTGGGTCCTGAGTGCTGTCGGATGACCATCTGGGGTGTGGATGTGGATGTGGGCCCAAGCCTAACATGTCAGAGCAAGCCTGAAGTGTTGGTGGGGGAGATACCCCCTACCCCTACCCCCAGCATCTGCAGCATCGAGAGCAGGGAGATAGAGGTTTCCCAAACAGTAGGCCCAAGCAAAGGGGATCGACCCTTCACAGGGAGTGCACTTCAGAAACACTGGGCAACTTTTACTGTTATTCCTTCATTGTTCCACTTAACACTACAAAGGACTGTAGTGTTAACATTTAACTGTATTTCTTGATTTTTTTACTGATAATAAGAAACACCTTACACTGAAAGGTCATGCTTTCCCTCTAACGTGGTTTTTGTGTTACTACGTGTACAGTGTTTGATGACATTGTACATATTCCACTGTACTCCTGTACTCCTGTACTTGAGAACACGTAACAATAAAGTTTACATCTGAATCTAAATACCAAACACCTTCTTCACTCCCCTGTCTACCCATGACTCCATTTTCAAACATCAATGAACCAGCACTCCAAGGTCTCTTTGTTTAGTAACACTCCCCAGGACCTTTACCATTAAGTGCATATGTCCCACCCTGAGTTACCTCCCCAAAATGCAGCACCTCACATTTATCTAAATTAAACTCCATCTCCCACTCCTCAGCCCAGTAACTCATCTGATCAAGGTCCCATGGTCCTCTGTGGGAATTTTTACTGTCCACTACATATCCAATTTTGGTGTCATCTGCAAAATTACTGACTCTACCTCCAATGGTCACATTCAAATCATTTATATAAACGACAAAAAGCGATGACCCACACTGCCTTCATCAATCCTGATTTGAAGGTGCCGGTGTTGGACTGGGGTGAACAACGTTAAAAATCACACAGCACCAGGTTATAGTCCAACAGGTTTATTTGGAAGCACTAGCTTTTGGAGCGCTGCTCCTTCATCAGATGGTTGTGGAGGATAAGATCATAAGATACAGAATTTATTGCAAAAGTTTACAGTGTGATGCAACTGAAATTATATATTGAAAAAGACCTGGATTGTTTGTTATGTTTCTCATCTTTTAGAATGGCCATGTTGTTTTCAGTTGTTTCATATGAAAATCCCAGAACTTTTTTTGAAAAGTTACATTCTCAAGTGAACTTTACCAGTAGATGCCATGTCAGCTCAGGTAATGCATTGAAGGTGTGAGGTACCCTGTGGGAGGCTGTCTGTGCCCAGATGTTCAGACTGATTCTTTTTCTGAAAAAAAAAGGATTTTTAGAATCTCACATGGTTTTTGAGCAAAATAAAATGTAATTCTGCACGTACAAATTGCCCCCACAAACTTATAAGTGTGTGTGTGCACGCATGTATGTGAGTGTGTGGTGGGGGGGAGGGAGTGTTTGAGTGTCTGTGAGAGAGTGTGCGCATGTGTGTGAGTGTGAGTGTTAAAGCTGTATAAGTCTATGAGAGGTTGCGTGTATGTGTGAATGTGGGTGTATATGTATGAGCAATGAGAGAGAGCTTGTGTGTGAGAGAGGGTCTGCATGAGTGTATGGGTCTATAGGAGTGTGTGTGTTTGTGTGTGTGTAGTGCAGTGGGGTCACCTGGAGTGTGACATGACCCCAAAGTCTCAGTTGAGGCCATCCGCCTGAGTACCAAACTTGGCTACCAGCCTCTGCTTGCCCACTTTGTGTTGTAGCCTGTCCCGAAGTCCAACTTGGAGGATGGTGAGCCAAAGGTCTGAGGGTCGAATGTCCTGGACCGCTGAAGTGTTCTCCGACTGGGAGGGAACCCTCCTGTCTGTTGATTGTTATGTGGTGTCTATTCATCCATTGCCATAGCCTCTGCTTGGTCTTGCCAATGTACCATGCCTCGGGGCATCTTTGCCTGCAGCGGAGGAGATAGACCACACTGGCCGAGTCACATGATTACCTGTCATGTACCTGGTGGGTGGTGTCCGACAGGTAATGGTGGTATCCGTTTCAACACTCTGATACGTCTTACAGAGTTCACTGTGACAGATTGTATGGTGTTGTCCTGAAAGTCGGGCGGTTTGCTGCGAACATTGATTTGTTTGTGGTTTGGTGGTTGTTTAAAGGTGAGAAGTGGAGGTGAAGGGAAGGTCTTGATGAGGTGCTCATCCCTATTGATAATGTGATCCTGGCTGTGAAGAATATGGTGTAGTCTTTCAGCTCCCGGGAAGTACTGGACAATGAAGGGTACCCTGGAAAAGCGCAGCAGGTCAGGCAGCATCCAGGGAACAGGAGAATCGACGTTTCGGACATAAGCCCTTCTTCAGGGCTTATGCCCGAAACGTCGATTCTCCTGTTCCCTGGATGCTGCCTGACCTGCTGCGCTTTTCCAGCAACACATTTTCAGCTCTGATCTCCAGCATCTGCAGACCTCACTTTCTCCCCAATGAAGGGTACCCTGTCGGTTGTAGCCTGTGTCTGTCTCCTGAGGTCATTATGGTTTGTCACTGTGGCATGTTGGAACTGGCGGGCGATGAGTTGAGCATCATACCCTTATATGAGGGCATCCTTGAGTACTTCCAAGTGCCTGTCACATTCCTCCTCATCTGAACAGATCCTGTGTGTGCATGTAGGGCTTGTCCATAGGGGATGACTGTTTTAATATGTTTCGGGTGGTAGCTGGAGAAATGTAGCATTTGGAGGTTATCCATGGGTTTGCAGTACAGTGAGGTGCTGAGGTGTCCATCCGTGATGGAGATTCTTGTGTCCAAGAATGAGACAGATACTAAAGAGTAGTCTGTGGTGAGTTTGATGATGGGATGAAATCATTGATATCACTGTGTAGTTGTTTCAGTGACTCCTCACCATGGGGGCAGTGGAAGGAAATGTCGGCAATATACCTGCTGTATAGTGTTGGTTGGAGGTCCTGTGGTAGAGAAGTCTTGTTCAAACCTGAACTCAAGGATGCGCTCATAAGAACAGGATACGATGCTCAATAACTGGAGACATGTATGTGCAGAACCACAGGAGATGGGTGAGGTTCTCAATGAATATTTCTCCCCTGTGTTTACCGTCGAGAATAACATGAAGATTGGGAACTTGGGGATGTTAGTGCTGATATCTTGGTGATAGTTTGTTTCACAGTAGAGAAGGTGTTGGTTGTATTAGAATGTATGAAGGTGGATAAATCTCCTGGTCCTGACCAATATTTCCAAGAGCACTGCAAGAGGCTAGAGAAGACATTATGGGGGCCAGTGAATATAATCCCAGTCTACTCAGTCTCTCCTCAGGAGCCAAACCCCTCAACTCTGAAATCAAACAAGTGAACCTCCTCTGTACCCCCTTCAGTGCCAGTCCATCCTTTCACAAGGAGACCAAAACTACACACAGTACGCCAACTGTGCCCTGACCAGCATCCTATACAGCTGCAACAGATTCTCACTGCTTTTAAACTCAATCCCTTTAGCAATGAAGGACAAAATTCCATTTGCCTTATTAATAGCCTGTTCCACCTGCAGACCAATCTTCTGTGATTCATGCACAAGGACACCCAGGTCCCTATGCACAGCAACATGCTGCATTTTTTTAACTATTCAAGTGTGGCGACCTCTCAGCCCAGCATTTTTTTTAGATTACTTACAGTGTTGAAACAGGCCGTTCGGCCCAACAAGTCCATACCGACCCGTCGAAGTGCAACCCACCCAGACCCATTCCCCTACATTTATCCCTTCACCTAGCACTAAGGGCAATTTAGTATGGCCAAGTCACCTAACCTGCACATTTTTTGGACTGTGGGAGGAAACCAGAGCACCCAGAGGAAACCCACGCAGACACGGGGCGAATGTGCAAACTCCGCACAGACAATCATCTGAGACTGGAATTGAACTGGGTCTCTGGCACTGTGAGGCAGCAGCGCTAACCACTGTGTCACAGTGCCGCCCAACCATCTCTTAACCCAGCATAGTGATCTCTCAGCCCAGCGTGGTAATCTCTCGGACCAGCACGGAGATCTCACAACCCGGCATGGTAATCTCTCAACCCAGCGTGAACATCTCTCAGACTGGCATGTTGATCTCTCAGCCCAGAATGGTGATCTCTCAGCCCAGAATGGTGATCTCTCAGCCCAGTGTGGTAATCTGTCAGCCCAACATGGAGATCTCTCAGCTCTCATGGTGATCTCTTAGCTTAGCGTGGTAATCTCTCAGCCCAGAATGGTGATCTCTCAGTCTGGTATGGTAATCTGTCTGCCCGGCATGGGGATCTCTCGGCCTGACATGGGGATCTCTCGTCCTGGCGTGGCGTCACTTGGCCTGGCATGGCGATCACTTGGCGTGGTGCTCTTTTTGGCGAGCGTGGAAATCTCTCAGTCCAGTGCAGTGATCTCTCAGCCTGGTGTGGTGATCTGTTAGCCTGGTGTGGTGATCTGTTAGCCCAGCCTGGGGATCTCTTAGCTCGGCACAGTGATCTCTCAGTCTGGCATAGCCATCTCCCAGCCTGGTGTGGTGATCTCTCAGCCTGGGTGTGGTGATCTCTCAGCCTGGCGTGGTGATCTCTCAGCACAGCAAAGTGATCTCTCAGCCCAGTGCCCTGATCTGTTGGCACAGTGCAGAGATCTCTCAGCCCGGCATGGTGATCTCTCAGCCCAGCATAGTGATCACTTAGCCTGGCCTGAGGATCTCTTAGCCCAGCATGGTGTTATCTCAGCCCGGCACACCTATCTCTTTGTGGTGTGGTGTGATGTGGTGATCTCTCAGCCCGGCCTGCAGATCTCTCGGCCTGACGTGATGATATTCAGCCAGGTGTGGTGATCTCTCAGTCCGGCGTAATGATCTCTCAGCCTGGCACTATGATCTCTCAGCCCGGTGTGGTGATCTCTCAGCCTGGCACGATGATCTCTCAGCCTGGCACGATGATCTCTCAGCCCGGTGTGGTGATCTCTCAGCCTGGCATGATGATCTCTCAGCCCGGTACGATGATCTCTCAGCCTGCACGATGATCTCTGAGCCTGGCACGATGATCTCTCAGCCTGGCACGATGATCTCTCAGCCCGGTACGATGATCTCTCAGCCTGCACTATGATCTCTGAGCCTGGCACGATGATCTCTCAGCCTGGCACGATGATCTCTCAGCCTGGCACGATGATCTCTCAGCCCGGTGTGGTGATCTCTCAGCCTGGCACGATGATCTCTCAGCCTGGCACGATGATCTCTCAGCCCGGTGTGGTGATCTCTCAGCCTGGCACGATGATCTCTCAGCCTGGCACGATGATCTCTCAGCCCGGTGTGGTGATCTCTCAGCCTGCATGATGATCTCTCAGCCTGGTACGATGATGTCTCAGCCTGGCACGATGATCTCTCAGCCCGGTGTGGTGATCTCTCAGCCTGCATGATGATCTCTCAGCCTGGTACGATGATGTCTCAGCCCGGTGTGGTGATCTCTCAGCCTGGCACAATGATCTCTCGACCCAGCATGTGCAGTATCTCGGCCAGCTGTGGCCTTCGTGTGGGCCTCTGATCTAACCGAGGCTAAGCACTTAAGAAAGATTGTAATGTTTGAACTTGCACTTTATTTATTTATTTTCCTTTTAAAACTTAGAGGGTCTGCAACATGTAGCTTTTAACCTCACTTCAATTTTTAAAATTTGTTTTATGGGACTTGAGCATCACTGGCTGGCCAGCACTGACAGCCCATCCCTATTTGCCCTTGAGAAGATGGTGGTGAGCTGCCTTCTTGAATCGCTGCAGTCCACTTGCTGTGGGTTGACCCACAATGTTGGTAGGGAGGGAATTCCAGGATTCTGACACAACGACTCTGAAGAAACAATGGTTTATTTCCAAGTCAGGATGGTCAGTGGCTTGGAGGGGAACTTGCTGGTGATGTTCCCAGGTACTTGCTGCCCTTGTCCTACTGGATGGAACCAGTCATGGGTTTGGAAGGTGCTGCCTAAAGATCTTTGGTGAATTTCTGCAGTGCATCTTGTAGATAGACACCCTGCTGCTCCTGAGCACTGGTGGTGGAGGGATTGAATGTTTGTGGATGTGGTGCCAATCAAGCGGGTTGCTTGGTCCTGGATGGTGTCAAGCTTCTTGAGTGTTGTTGGAGCTGCTCCCATCCAGGCAAGTGGGAAGGATTCCATCACACTCCTGACATCATATATTTTATGCAGCACTATTATTACTGTAAAAATAAAAAAAGGTTAATTTTTAAGTTTGTTCTTTCTTTTCTTTCTACCTTCTTTGTAAGATTCTGTACCGAGGTATTTGTCCCTAAGATGGTGCATTTTGTGATGATATTATACACTTCTCACTGTATTCCTGTACCTTTGTGCTGAGTACATGTGACAATAAAGTCAAAATCAAATTACAGACAAAAGAGTTGGAATAACTATTGGAAAACTTAGCAGGATAATGGGTTATTTATCTCATAAACAGCAACCGATCCAATAGAGTAACACATCCTTGGCGCATGCAAATTCAGTAAAATAGATTGTCTCACATGCAATTCTGGACAAGGACTGTAATAGAGTTGTTCAAAATTACATTTCCTTTCAGTGTTCTGGAAACAGTTCAATATTTATTTATCCCTTTAGATCTTTCCTATTCATGTCCTTGTCCAAATGTCTCCGAAATATTGTAATTGTACCTGCCTGGACCACTTTCTCTGGCAGCCCATTCCATACACACACACCCTCTGCATGAAAATGTCACCCCTCAGGTCCCTTTTAAATCTTTCCCCTCTCACCTTAAACATGTGCCATCTGGTTTTGGACTCCCCTGACCTGGGGAAAAGACCTTGGTTATTCATCTTGTCTCTGGCCCCTCATGATTTTATAAAGCTCTGTACAAGAAGCTGTGTAAAAGATGCTGCATAAGATATTGTTGCACTTTGCCAATGATCATATATAAGCAGGGCAGAAGATGAAAGCCTGATTACCAGGAAACAGAGAATCAGAATAAAGGCTTCAGTTTCAGACTGGTAACTAATGGAGTGTCACAGGGATCAATGCTGAGACCTCAACTATTTACAATCACATTAAACTACTGGGTTGAGTAAATGGGAAGGAAAAGGAACCTGGAGTATAATGTGGCTGTGGCATGTGGATGTTTGATTGACAGGAATAACAGAGAGCAAAACATTATTTAAAAGGAGAGACGACAGAATTCTTAGGAGGAGGATCTGGCTGTTCTTGTACAGGAATCTAAAAGAGTAGCATACAGGTACATCAAAGAATTCGGTAGTCAGATGGAATATTGACCTTTAATGTTAGGGAGTAATGTATAAAAGGAGGGAGGTCTTACAACCGAACAGTCACTGTTCAGACCACACATTGAGTATTGCGCTCAGTTTTGGTTTCCTTTATTAAAAGGATATACTTGTATTGGAAACAGTTCAGAGAAGTCTCAGTTCCTGGGAGGAAGGGATCCTTGTTTCAGAAACCCAGTGACACTGGATTAGAAACGTTAACTCTCTTATCCCCCCACAGATGCTGCCAGACCTGCTGCGGTTCTCCAAGGATTTCTTTCTTGTGTTTTCCAACAAGTTTCTATATCGAATAGTAAATATCCTGGAGTGAGTTACAGACTGGAGTCTAATCAAGGGGTTC